>NC_134852.1:211876674-212194174 GCF_049852395.1 Peromyscus maniculatus bairdii
TCAACCTTCAAGCTTGAGGATTTCCATGGAAGTCATCACCCTTGTGAGCAGTGCTGGTGTTCTCAGGGAGGAATCTTGTCACAGGAGGGGAATTCCAGAGCTGACCCTTAGAAACACCCCATGTGATCATACAGCCTGCATTCAGAAAAAGCTGCCTTCAGCCTCCTAAAGAAGTCACATCCAGGATTCTCTAGAGATCTCAACCCAGACAAAGGAGACTGCAACAAGTGGGCATTGCTTAGGAATTCTGACCCTCACCTGACCTCATGCACAATATGGTCCCAGTAAGACCACTTTCGCTCTGGGCGACCTAGTCACCAACAGCTGTGGAATGTCAAAAACAAGGCTGCAAGGGTCTAAAGTTACCCCTCCTCCACCACGAGAGAAAGAAAACACATTTCTGGGTCTCTGACTTTATGTTCTTCTGCTGAGGAACAAATGTCGACAAGATATAGGATGCTCTGCACTGCCTGCCACCCAAACGCATGGAACATAATTTTATACAAAGCTACGCCTGCTTAATTGTGGTGCATTAAGTATTATGTTCATTGTTTCTGAAACTGGAGAGAAATGAATAATTTATTTCAGACAAAGGAAACTCTTGAATATGAAATGCCTCATGTTTTAAAATTACAATTTGGAAGACAAGAATGAAAAAATACCCAGAGCCAGCGGACCTTACACTACTAACAGAAAACACCGCGTCGGCTGCGTCTGTGTTGTTTGCAAGCATTGCGTTTTCAAAACCTTCTCCAGCGGAATGGGGGAGGGAAGACACTAGTTTCTCACCATGTTCACATCCACTCCACACCGGGCTCAAGCATCCAATGTGAGTTTTCTGGACTGGGTGAAATCCTTTCCTCTCCCACGAATAAGCCCCGGCTTGCCTAAAATTCCTCTCCCCATATACATACTTCCTTCCAGAACTTTCTCTTACCCATGTTTTCTGCCTCTCTTCTCCCGCGCCCCATCCCCAGGCCACCTCAGCCACTCGGCCTCTAACTCATCCCCATCTCCCCATCACTCAGCACAGAAGGTTCTGGAAACAGATGCTCTGCTACTGTTTTCTGAGTAGACACTGCATTTTTTAACGTATGCTCAACTGATGATTTTCATTTCCAGTGCCGCTACTCGTGGTTTTTTCTTTCTTTTGTTTTTTCCCAAATTCAACCCATCTTTCCCCATTTCATGATGACAGACTGAGGCAGGAGGAGGGAGGGGTTAGAACACAGGAACAGAGCCTTCGTCCTCTGCTTGCTTTCCACTGCTGTGGCAAACACCACAACAGAAAGTAACTTGCACTTTCGTCCGAGTTCATCACTGAGGCAAGCCAGGCCGGAACTGAAGCTGAGGCCATGGAGGAACTGGCTTGCTCTCCAGGTTCGTGCTCAAATACCGTTCTTCTACCTCCCAGGACCACCTGCCCAGGGTTAGCACCACGCCAGTGACCTGGGCCCTCCCACATCATCATCAGTCCAGAAAATACCCCCCAAGACTTGCCTACAGTCAACCTCAGCTGACATTCCTTCTTCCCATGACTCCGGTTTGTGTCAAGTTAAAAACAAAATAAAAGAACATGAAACAAAATAAAACAAACAAAAACAAACCAGGGCCACATGGGAAGTTGCTTGTTTTCCACTTCTCCAACTGTTCAGTAATGCCAAAGCATGATAAGGAGGCCCTGTCTCCTCCACCACCTCCTGATCTGGATACTGCAGCTACCCCACTAACAGAGAGAAGAACTAGAAAGCTGTAAGTCACGGCTTACCTATACTCCCCGAGTGAGTGCTGGAAGGAATTCAAACCAGGTCTGCTTAACCACAAGTCTGTTTGTTACCACTGTGCTGAACTTCATTCTACTAGAATCATCAAGACCTCATGCTTGCCTCTCCCCATGCTCACCCTGGGTCTAGAACAGCAGTTCTCATCCTGTGGGTCATGACCTCTTTCTCTCCAAACCCCTATCTTCAAAAATATTCACATTATGATTTATACCAGTAGCAAAATTACAGCTATAAAGCAGCAATGAAAATATTTTATGGTTGGGGGTCACTACCACATGAGGAGCTGTATTGTGTTAAAGGGTCCCAGCATTAGGACAGGTCTAGAAGAACTGCAGATGGTTTGCCATGTGATGTGGAGAGATACTTCAGGCTGGCTCTGGGTTCCCTCCTCTTAGGGAGCAGCCGGAGACAAGGACAGTGCCACCTCCTCCCCGCCCCCCAGGAGATCTTCAAACCAATGGCATTCCTACACCCGAGAGCTTGGGAGGTTCCTGCGGACTGAAGGAAGGGGTCTGGGTGCAGGTCCTACCGCCCACCTTCTTCATTCTGCCTCCTAACATGTCCTGGGGCCAATGAGCACCCTGTCATCAGGCCAAATTCCTGCATTGAGAACTTTGGGGTCCTACTCAGACATTCTTGCCAAGTGTCCCGACTCCAGTTAAGAATCGCCTAGAAAACAGCCAAGTAAGATGTGTACACAGAAGAGGAAGAGAACAGTGACTAGGAAAGAAATGAAAACACTCATGCATGGGGGCCCTGCTCCCGGGGGGAGGGGGCAGAAGTCTGCAGAGAAGTTTGTCAGCACCACCTCTGTCCTGCAGGATGATGGCAGCCTGAAGAACCAAGGACCATGCCTGAGCAATTGTCTTCAGCCCAGGATGAAGCAGTGTCTGGGTGGGATACCCCAGCAAGACAAGTGGGAAGCTACTGCTCCGGGGGGGGGGGGGGGGGTCTAGACTGTGCACACTCCCAGAGGCCACCACCAGAGTCTTATTCTTATCCACAGAACAACCATCAGAGACCACCTTTGCCTCCACAGGCCAAGTGCCTCCAAGACTCCACCACAGTCTGGTTCCCAACTGTACCACATCCAGTATTCATTGCAACAGCCATCTGTCTGCCTTACAGAGTTCATGGGACCACCCAGGATGGTACAGACAGACTCATCCACTCCCGTGGCTCTGCCCCCGTCTGCTCCAGGTACCTGGACAGAGGGTAGCGTGCACATGGTGTTCACATTCTAGAACCTTCTACATGCCCCATCCACTTCTCCAGGCCACACAGGTCTGGGAGAGGCAGCATGGGCCTGACCTGACCTTCTGTCTCCACCAGGGGCTGAGACAGCAGCATGGTACTCCTGACCTCATTCACCTGCCTGGAAAGAACTTGGAATGGGGAGTATTCCCATGGCAGTCCTCACGTCCTTCTCCAGTCAGGAAGCATCCAGAGGCCTGTGTTGCTTTTATGACACAAAACTCTATTAAGTCATGGAGAATGTCTGTTGTCTTGCCACACTGGAAAATAAAAAGTGGCCACAGCACATGGTTCAGACTGAGAGTGCCAGCCATGCCGAGGACTACAGCTATTGCTTCGTCCTGGTGTTAAGACAGGACAAGTACATGTGCCTTTCCACCCAGTCTGCTCCCACCATGCCTCATGTTCCTGCCACAGGAAATGGCCCAGAGGCAATGAATCTTTACTTACACCATTCTTCCGCCTGAACTCCCTCCCCAACCATCTCTATTTATCAAACTCCTGTTCATTTCACAAAACCCAACTCAAAAATCCCCTTTAGATTGTAGAACATCATCTTCTAAGCTTGGCACAGCCATGGAAATCATGAACTCATAGCAGCTGTACCAAATGACCCTGGGCCCACACAGGTCTGGCCTACCCAACAGTCAGCTGTGGATGGAGGTAGGGTTTACAGGGCCCTACCACAAATACTGGCGACTAACAGATTCTGTGAGTGGTTGGGGGGGCACACTTCCAGTTTTATTCTCACTGGTGAGCCCACTGGACTACGGGGTTGTTGCAAACCCCTGGTCATGCAGATAACCTCAGTTACGCTCTGAGTGATACAAAACCAAACCAAAAGTCATAAGCATGGAAAGTAGGACTCTGAAGAGTCATGAATGAAAGGCACGAAAGCAGCAGGGCTGGAAAAGGGTGAGGGGGGAAAAGGCAAGAGAGGGTGAGAGGGGGGTAACCAGAATGTGTTACATCCATGTGTGAACAAAGTTTACTAATAAAAGAAATCAAAGATGGGGCATTTCCAAGTGAAGGGACATCTCCTCATCAATCCTTCTAATTTTCAACTCTACCTAATCGATTATTCCCTCCTTGGGATTACACTGAGCTACGTGGGTTCTACTCATTCACCATACGTTATTTTCTTCATATCTGTCTATAAAACAGAAAACAAGAATTCTTAGAAAGTGGGAAAGGGAAGTATATCTGTGAATGAATTTGGCAAGAATAAAATTCTACCACCCCAAAAAGCTGAAAAATAACCCCCAAACTGACCAGTTTTCCTAATTCTAAAATAAACATAAAATGTAGCATATAATATATTGGACATGTAATCTCAGATAGGATGTGATGCACATAACATTTATAGCATGTGTCATATTACATACATAACATATTCTGTATGTTATATACAATGTATGTAACATGTAATTATTTGTCATATGTATCAATATATATGTGGATTAGCTAATAGATACTAAATGCATACATGTGTACCACTCAGTAAAATGCATCGACCAGTCTTTCGCCCAGGGTGTATACTGAACTCTCATGGGACACATATGCTGCACATGTGTAAATGGATGCCACCACATGAACCCTGACACAAACTTCATACATAAGAATGCTGGCTCTGTCACAGCTTAGTTCTGTCTTGCTTTTGTTTTTCCATTTTCGTGTGTGTGTGTGTGTGTGTGTGTGTGTGTGTGTGTGTGTGTGTACTAGTACATGTGAAGATTAACCATGTGTGTAGTGTGAATATGTGTGTCTGAAGCAGAAGCACATGCATGTGAAGGTCTGAAGTCAATGTTAGGAATCATTCTCAGCAATTCTTCCACCTTATCCATCGAGGTGGAGTCTTTAGTTCAAACTCAGAACTCACCAAGGAGGCTGGTCTTGCTGGCCAGCGTGCTCTGGGTTTCTCTGTCTCAGCCTTCTGAGGCTGGAATGGACATGGGCCGCCATGTGTCTGCATTTTACTTGGGTTCTGAGGACGTGAACTCTGGTCTTCACATTTCAGCAGCAAGAGCTTCAATCACAGAGCTTTCCAGCCCCGCCACAACTTAGGTACGTGCACTCTGATGACTTTATTTGGGTCTCAGTTTCCACATCCACCAAGGGGAGCTGGTTCCTACTCAAGAATCCACCAAGCCGTTGTGGTAAAATACCTAACCCGCTGTGTTTCCCTTGTCATAATTACTCTTTCTATTCCTGAGAGACCACAGTGAGGTCACTCATTCCTAGTTGAGAGAATGCTCACTGCCAGCCTACTCACCCTTTTCCCCACTCAGGTGCCACTTGCCATTCCTAAGCTCTGAGCAGACAGGGCTCCACTGGGGACCCCCCCTCCCCCCATCTAGTGATCGCCTGGCATCTGCTTCATCAAGGGTTTATTTGAAACTCATAGGAACAAGGATCCATGAACCATTTCATAAACATGGACTTTAAGGAACCTGGTGCTCCATTCCTACCAACAGTGCAATCAATACTGATTTCCATACATTAGGAAGTGTTGGCGAGATGACGGTGTGCCGAGGGCGAGAGTGTGGCAGCTGTACAGCTGCTGTGGTGCTTCCTGGGCGATTTGCTGGGGCGTGAAAGGAAGGGGTGCCAGCGTGGTGAAGACAAATGAGTAACATATCAGATCACCTCAAAGTGGGACTCAACTATGTGTTCCTTTCTTTACCACTGTGTAATGCTATTTATATGACAACATAACAAAAAGGGGCCCCAGGCATTCTGCTCCACTTTAGAACCTTCCTGCCTCACACAGAAGTGGAAAAAGACAGAATGCAGAAATTGCTTCTTTGGTTAATATTTCTGCAGTTCCGCCGGAATGGTTTTAATAGCACTAGTGTTCTGGATTCCGGGTCTCAATTAAGAACCCATCAGAACGCAGGGCCAAATATTAAAATAACAGATACTGGCTTATATTTCAACTTTAAAGGCCTTTTGTCAAACAGTGTCTTAAGGTAGAAGACAGGAAGAGAAGCTGGGAACTGAAGAGGAAAAAAAGGACTAACTATCTCCTTTGGAATAAGGGATCCAGGTCTGTGCTTCAAATGCCAATAGGAACAGCTGAAAGAGCACTGTTTATAGAGTCATGGGAACAAAGTGTGAGCTCTCCCAGGCATGAGCTGTAGGGCCCTTAAAGCAGTGCTCAACTTCTCAGTGCTCAAATTTCCCCCTCAAAAATCAGAAGCCACAGCACTGACCTCTGGTGAGTTAGGGCACGGAAGCAAAACCTGTGTGGTGGGGCTGTTCAGTAAAAAGACACACAGCAGTGACTTCTCTGTGCGCTCCCAGAGACCCTTTCCTTTCACACCCCTTTAAAAAGGGAGCAAATGTGGAGGGCACGTGGGTCTAAGATGGCAGAGTCCCAGATGGAACCATGGATTGACCAAAAATAGGCCAGTTGACAAAATGATTAAAAGTCTGTCATATGCTAATGCATGGGCAGGGCGGACCTTCTCCAATTTAGCAAGAGTAAATTACAATTGATTTTCAAAGAAATTGCTTGTTCTCCTTCCCTTCCTCCACTGTGCCACACACACACACAGCTGCCTTTGCCTTTGTCACAGCCAGGACCAACTGAGCACATGTCGAGGAAGATTAAAAAAAAAAAATGATTGATGAGATAGATGTTCAGAATCACACACACTGTAAGT
The DNA here is from genome assembly GCF_049852395.1 of Peromyscus maniculatus bairdii. Classification (NCBI taxonomy): domain Eukaryota; kingdom Metazoa; phylum Chordata; class Mammalia; order Rodentia; family Cricetidae; genus Peromyscus; species Peromyscus maniculatus. The sequence continues at coordinate 211,883,378 of NC_134852.1, forward strand.
GTACAACCTAGAGCAGACAGATATACAAATGTGCCCAAATCTCCATGCCGTACAGAGTATGTGCATGTCTGTATACCTTCTGATAGCCTGTGTGCAAGCCAGCCCACCCCCAGGTCCCTGTGCTTTACGCATCTCTGCCTGTGCCATGCCATCTGGATCTTACCACTTGATGCAAGATCCTGAAAGAGCACACTCCTAGAAATCTCCCCAAGGACTCTGCAGCCCTAAATGAAATCTTGGACATGAAGAGAAATGGTTAAAAGATCAGAGAAGGCGAGAAATCATCAGAAAGGTTAACAATGGCTGCTTTCACCCCTAATTTCTGATATGGTGATAGACCCCCTTAGAACGTTAATTAGAATGGAAGGAGAGATGAAAGAAATGCCCCCGGGACATAATAAATTAGCCCCTTATGCAAATTACCCATTCATTTCCATCACTGACCCAGCTAGTTGAGTCTCTAAATTACAGGAAGTGCTTAGCCTCCTTAACAAAAAATACCAAATGAAAGATTAAGTTTTTTTCTTTCTTTTTTTTTTTTTTTTTGTATGAGGGCTGGGAGGGCTTAAAGCAACAAATATTTCTCACTTTTTTCCCCTCACCGAAACTCTGAAGAGAGACAGAAGATGAAAATGTGCTAAGGCTGCAGCCACTGACTCCTGCTGCAGGATTTATTAACCCGTGTTCTGAGACAGTGGTCAGCCGCTCCTCTAGCTGGAGCCCAGGCTGCAGCACTCAAGGTTCTCCAGGAGAGACAGAACAAGTCAGAGGCCTGAAGAGGTCAAGGACAAGTGAGAGGAGGCAGGTAAATGCCAGGCCCCGGAGAGCCTCAAACAGCAATTTAAAAACAAGCACACACCTAATTTTGCTTGTCATCATTGTTCCCGACAATTTATGTTCCACTGTCCCATAAATTTATGGAACTCTCAGTTTTCTTATCAATAAAATAAGAGGACTGGACCAGAATGACCTCTAAAAGTCCTGCCAGGGCATCTCTGTTTATCCCTGTCAAACAAGCAGGACCCTTGCGATGGCTTGAGCTAAATACAGTCCTACAGCTTGGATTTTACCTACCAAACTCACTGCCAGATTCATTTTCTTTTTCCTACTCTCATCTTCTTTCCCTTTCATTCTCCACTACCTTCTTTGTATACATTCCGCCAAACCACAGTTTACAAATTCTATATGTATAACATATACATTATATAAAACTGTGTGTGTCTGTATCTGTGTACGTGGTGTGTCAGGATCAACAGTTTCCTTGGTATGAAGATTTTCTAGACTTGCTAGAAACAAAGACAACAGGGCACATAAAGATGTAAGATTCAACGTACAGACTCTTCAAGGAAGAGCAGAAATCTGGTCAAAGCCAACCTAGTCCACTGCCTTCCTACTGTCACAGGCACACGTGGCCTCTAGGAAGGCTGGACACTAGCCCAAGTCCCCCAACTAGTCAGGGTTAAAGCTAGCAGATTCCCACCTCCTGGACCAACAGCATTCTTCGAACCAAATCTGCTCCACTTGACACCTTCTCTTGAGAATTTGGCACTGCGTCTCAGACAACAAAAAAACAAGGTGCGGGGTGTCCTTTGGAAAGAGCGAGCTTCAAGTCCAGAAATGAAAAAGCGACAGAAAGAAATACTTCAGGAGACTAAAGAGAAGGAATGAGGACAGACATATTGGCTATAAATAATTTTACACCTTGTAACAATCTTCAGCTCATGCAATTACCTGTCACTCACTGATGTTTTATCGCCCTTTTCTAAAACAGGACCTCCAGTAACTCTACGCAAAATATCTGACTGTCTGCCTTCCCAGCCTTCACCAGTGCACGTAGGCCTCTGCCATAAAGAGTCAGAGACCACAACGTCCTATTGCTTTTCATAAAACTTATCGAGGTTCACATTTAATCTAAATAATATAATGTTGCCTGGAGGACATGATCAGTGACACAGAAAGACAGAGTTTCCTCAAGCCATCAGGCAGGTAATGAGCAAATACGGAGAGACTAAAATAAAAGGCAGCGTGCGTCTTTACACACTTGTTTACAAGTTCAAAGACCCTAAAAGGCTCCTATGTCTGCTTAGATTGGTTATCCTCTCCTTTCTTTTTGAACCTGTTTGTAATTCCACATTGTTATGCCATAAAAGTGGGCCGCCTCAGGGGCAGGAAAGGAAGACTGAAACCCAAAGGTAGTGGTCTGTGAAAGTGAACCTTGAGTGTTCTTAGCAGAGCTTCGAAGGCGGAAGTCTCTTCCCTGTCTAAGGCATGCCCTTCGCAGGGAGCAGTAATTCTTCTGCTGTGGGGCACAGGGGAGATTTATGGGGTGAGGTGGGAGAAAGGGAGTCAGTGAAGCTGAGAAGGGAAAGCTGATCACAAGAATCCTTAAGTACAGGAAGAGATTGCTTCCCGGGTGGTGGCTGCACACTCACCTCCTACCAAGGAAGAGCAGCAGCAGGAACTTGAGCAGAGCCCCCAGAAAGGGCCTGCAAGCCTCATGCTTAGTTAGTGAGAGGCAAGGCGTCCTCCAGAGCCTTGGAGATAGGGACAGATTTATCAGGCTCAGCTGAGGGTTCGGGATTGCTACCCTCTTCAGTCACTGATTAGGGAATGGGCTGTTGGAGAAGCTGGTCTCAGGGTCTGAAGGGAGCCTACAGCAAAGTCTCACCAATGTGTTCAAGGTGAGGAAGAGTTATAGAGGACCAAAGATGTCCAAGGCACTGTGCTAAAAATTTTACATAAAGCGTCATTAACCCACAAGAACCTATGAAATTGATGCAATCATCCCGATACTATAGCCAAGCTTTGGCCAGAGCCAGGAGTCACCTGGGTGGGTGACAGCCCAGGGTATGTGTCCTTTTTCTAGAACATATGTGTACTAAGAGTGGACCTGTGAAGCTACCCTGAGCACTGACATAAGACTAGATGGTCACTGTGCCCTGTCTATGACAGAGTGTGTGTGTGTGGGGCGGGGGGGCAGAGACTGAGCATGAAAAGTTTGTGAAGTAAGACAGGTGTTGCCATCAGGTCATCAAGGTACCTGGCAATGAAGAGGCCAGGTGATGCTAGGAGAAACCAGACCCAGGCTGATGAGTGTCAAGGCTGATGCAAAGCTCAGGCAAAAGACAAGACAGTAACTAGAGGCCTGGAGGCAGGCAGTACCAAGGAGGACTGGCTGTCTCCTGTCTCCTCAGAGCCTGGAGACAGTCCTGCTGACTGAGTGAGGGCGGCAGATGGCTGAAGAGGATCCCACAGTTTATTGTGTAACACACTGGGCATCCAATAACACCACTGTATAAGATAAGAGACTCAGGAAGAAAGGGTTCAGGGAGAAAAGGGGGAGAGATGATGAGATAGAGTTTGGACATGCTAAGTTTCAGGTAACAGATACAGCTAGATGGTCCCATCCAGAGCTCAGCAGGGAAGACTGTTTTAGGTGCTCAAGTATGAGAGAAGGCTCCGAGTCACCCATATACCAGGTAGCTGGGGTCCCTGAAATGGATAAGGTGTGTCCAGAGCACACAGCGAAAAAGACAGCTATCCTCCCACTCAGCAATGCCCTGGCAAATCTCAAGCAGTGTGGTCCTGGCCGATTCACTTACTGTCTCTGCAAGAGTGTTCGTTAAAGCAGAGAACTGATGGGCCTAGGTCTCTGAGGATGCTGCCCTGTCAATCCACCTGTGGTCAACACAATGTCTGCTCTGGATCAGAAAGGGTGCTGGGTGCTGAGTAGACACAGAGCATAAGAAGTAGTCGCCGACTTTGAGTGGGAAAGACAGACACATAAATAAGTCCTCTCAATGTGCTGTGATTAACAATTATCATAAAAGTAAAAGCACAGGAAACAGGAGGGAGTCCTAAGTGAAGGGCCTGTCTGGGGGATATCAGCAAGACCTTCAGAGAGGAAAGATGACTACAGTCTTAAAGAAGTATTAGATGCTTCTGAAGCAGCAAGGCAGGAGAGCAGAGGCCCGGGAGGGCGAACATAGACGGAGTACATTGGGACGGGTTTGATTGAGGGAGCTCGAATGGAAAGAGCTTGGGGCTTCCAGGGAGTGGTGAGATTAGGCCACAAAGGGCCTCCAAGGTCTGCATAGAGTGGGCACAGACCAGAACCAGTAACAGGGAGCTACTGGGGCTCTAACACACAGCATCAGCACCATCAGAGATGGTTTTCAAGAGCTGGGCAAAGGGCAGAGAGATGGATCTGAGATTACGAGTATGGACTGCTCTTATGGAGAACTGGATTTTTGTTCTCAGTACCCATATTAGGTGGCTCATAATTGCCTGTAACTCCAACTCCAAGAGCTACCACATCCTTGTCTGGCCTATTGGATGCCCACATGTATGTGTACATATGCACACATAGACACAGACATAAACACTTTAAAATATCTTAAAATTAAATCAAGAACAGAGTGAACAGGATGGGACCCCCATCCTACAGCAAGAACAGCAAAGCTGTACTGAGACTCTAGTGATCCACAGATGATGTCATAAGACTCTTCTCCAATGGGCCAGGGTTGTAACAGAGCTTTTTTAAAAGCAGTGACATAAAGATTAAATAACAAGCACAACTAATTATGTACAACCTTATCCAGAAATCCAGACTCAAGACAGCCTGGGCACATCTCATTCCTGGGTTAAGCCATTCCCAATCACACAGGCACTAAAGTGAAAGTCCCAGTATTTCTGAAAATGTCTGAGACATCTGTAAGGTCTGTGAGGGGAGGGATGGCGGACACTGCAGAAGTCCCAGCTCCGACACACCTCTTTCCTCACAAACTCTCCACCTGACTCTTACACGCGGAGAGCCCAGCAGCTCGTGACTATTTCTAAAGTGCAAACTCCTGATGAACACACAAACCCTTGCAGCTTCTTTTACTTTTTCTGCCTCCCTCCACTCTTAGGCTTCTTTGGAACCCACTGAACTTTCAAATTTTCTCCATGCACGGTTCTCCTTTTCTGGAGAGTCAAAGGGAAGAAATGCCAGCAGGTTCCCCATCCTTTAATGTCCAGTTCTAGTTACTGCAGTTGGCTGAACCCTTGTGGAGAAAACAGGAAGTAGATCAGAAGTTAACAGGCCGAGGGCTGTAACCAAGAGAGAAGGGCAGGTGGAGCACTGTATGATGAAGTCTAGCGTCTGGACCTCCATGTGCACACACAGCTCTGATCTCTGGGCTCCCAGGAGACTCTTCATGTCTTCCCATCTATGTCAACATTTTGCCACACTGGCTCATTTTCTCCTTTGTGTAATGTAGGCCCCACACCTTTGGAAACCACACTGGCAGAGTCCACAGTCAACATACCTCCTCAAGTCCCTTCGCATGCCTCAGAGACCAGAGACTCCCACAATTAAATTTTCACAAGTGTAGGCCTGCCAACTGTCCACTAAAATCCTGGCCTGACTCAGCAGCTCCAGTTCCCTTCCACAGCTCAGTCTTCAGAAGAGAAAACAGTTTTAGATTTTATCTTATTGTTGTACTTCTCTTCCTTGTCCCTGCCGGGCCACATGTAGTATCTCCACAAGGCCTTTTACCCAGTTAGCAAGACAGCTTGGGTCTGAAGACTCCAAAGAAAATGTAAACAAACATGTCTTTGAGGGGGCCAGGCATGCTTCTGTGTGTACAGATGAACTCAGTCATATCTGTGTGTTAGAGGCCAGAGATCCGTGCTGGGTATCTTCCCATAACTCTCTCCACTTTTTTTTTTCTGATACAGAGTCTCTCATTGAGCCTGAAGCTTGTGGCCGGTCTGGCTGGCCACAAAGCTCTCTGGATCTGCCAATCTCAGCTTTCCCCTCCTCAAGGCCGAGGTTATAGATGTGCATCACTGGCTCCAGCTTTTGTGGGGGTGCTGAGGACCCACACAGCTCTTCACACTCATTCAGCAAGCACTTAACTCAGGAGCAATCTTCCCTCCAGGACTTTCAAAATGTGGCTTAGTCTGTGGGAAGATTCAGCTGCCGCTTCTATGTGGATAAACACACTCTTCACACCAGACCGGGTAACCCAAACATGGGATCCCTGATGGCTACCTTCGTCGGTAGGGCTCAGAGACCCTGCTGTCCTGGCTGCCTCAGAGACATGCCCTACACAGAACATACTCTACAAACTCAGACTCCACCTGTGAAAAGCTACATTTATCATTCTGCTTTTCCAGCCTCCATCTGACAGAGGCCACACTGGCTAATGTGCCATATTCAATGACTCCAAACCCCTCAAGGCTCCATCTGGCTTTACTACACCCACTTAAGGAACACAGTCACTGTCAAAGGTCAAAGCTCTCTGGGGCTAGAACCTAAGTCCAATGCCCTGGAGATACCAAATGCGAGCTCTAAACAAAGCCTTCCTGCCTCTGCTTAATTCATTATGACTTTTAGGTAATCAACAGGATGGATCTCGCACATTCGGGATCCTGTTTGCTGTGAAAATAGATGTGACTGAGTTTGTTTATCCAGTAAAATAAGAGAAACGTGGTCAATAAAGAAGATTTTTCTGATACTCATTAAGGGAATTTAGACAAGTTGGTGATGCTCAGGAATGCCCTTGCTCTTCCAGAGGTGGTACGGGGGCATGGGAGCAGGGGGAGAGATTCTGGGGTGATCTCAGCCTTCCTTCAGTACCGCAGACTGGAGATCACTTACTCCAATTGCCTCATTATTCCAAGGAGAGATTTTTGACACGGCATCAGACAGGAACCTATGCAAAGCCCATACATAGCTCACTGCAACTGCGAAATTAAAATCAAAATGGCCACTGGTGGGAAGTGATGGTCTCAGGGCAAGCAGCAGGTAGGAGGTGTAGAGGTCAGGCTCCCAGTACCTTATCTGTTACACCCCGTTTTAGCCCCTTCACAACACTGTCCATGCATCTCTCCCTCACTGCTTAAGACACTGTCTTTGCAGGGCAGAGAGAACAGTCAAGATTTAGAGTCCGAATTACCGAATTACCATAAAATTCAAGAGAACACGAAGGTCCAGAAACAAAACTTATAGTCTCATATCTTACTACACACACACACACACACACACACACACACACACACACACACACACACACACACGGGGTGGGAGCAGAGATAGAGACACAGAGAAAGTTTTCCTTTAAACCAAAAGACCAAAGGGAAAATCATATAAAGAAGTGCATCTCGAGCTTCATATCCATGAAAGACCTATCCAGGTGGATCTTGCTAAAAGCCAGATTCCGAGTCAATAGTTTGGATGCAAACTGAGATTCTAACTTCCACATTAAGGATGCCAGTCTGTGCCAACAACGGGTAGATCAAAACAAAACACCTTACTGTGCTTAAATACTGTGTACCCTAATAAAATTTGCCTGAAGATCAGAGGACAGAACAAGCCACTAGATTAAACATACAGGTCAGGCAGTGGTGTCACACATCTTTAAGCCCAGTACTTGAGATCTCATGCCTTTTCTTAGGAAGCACACACGCCTTTAATCCCAGGAAATGATGGCTGGGCAGAGAAAGGGATATAAGACGTGAGGAGACAGGAACTCGAGGCTTTTCAGGCTGAGGATGTGAGGTAAGATGTGGCAGTGGCTTGTTCCTTGGTCTCTCTGATCTTTCAGGATTTACCCCACTATCAGGCAACAGGTTTTTACTATAAGATCATTTAGGATTCATGTAACACCTTACAATCAAACAAATCTGGCTTTGAATTCTGATTCTTACATTTATGAACTCTGTGATCACATGCTATTTCCCACCATCCCGTGCCTCAATCTGCTCATCTATAGACTAGAAACAACGCCTAAAATGCACATGATGGTGTGAGTCAGTGATGAGGAGCTCCAGACACAATGCTTGGCATATAGCAAGGGCTCAGTAAATGTCAGCAGCTGCCTCTAAGATTCACAAGGACCAGGGTGATGGCTGGCTCACTGCCAAAACCACAATATGGAGAACACAGTAGTTGTCCAGTGGCTATTTGGCCAATGAGTGCACATACCACACACACAGTATCAACATGTACACACTCCCTTGGTTCTGTGCCTTTCTGCATAAAAGCCTAAGACATCAAAAACACCAGAAGATTCTCACCAATAAGCCACCACCTCGCAGAATCAGATTCAACACTAACCATCGTGTTTAACTGTTAAGACTCGTGTAATTTGCGGTGGTTATACGTACTTGAGAAATGGCTTAACTGCAAATAAATAAAGACAGCACCAGTCTGGAACCTGTATTTCATTAAGAGAAATTACTGCCTTCCCTATTATATGTGGGCTGTCTGAATGCAGATGTTATGGAAAAATAAAAACAAAAACCCAAAACCCTTAATTCTCAAACTTCAGTTCGCTTCCAAACCAAATTCAGAACTGCAAAGAAAGTCCAAATAAGTCAAGAGTAACAAGACTAAATTTTAAAGGGCCATTGGAGCAGAGGTGTAGTCTCTCAGAAGGGCACACACTTGCTCAGGACAAGTAAGGAAGAGAAGGATGTAAACAAACATAAGAACATCAACATTTAAATCACAGGCAGTCAAGTTAGTCTGCCCACAATCCCTCAACAGTTTGAGGTTATCTCCACTGTTTCCTGAAGACAGTGGCGACAGAAGAGCAAATCCCACCCCATAAAGGCACTGTGTAAGGTATGCAGCAACAAGAACATGATTGCCACTTAAGACACAAGCAGCATTCCCTTTGCCAAGAGTTGGCCAATCACATTTTATTGTTTAAAAAAAAAAAAAAAAAAAAAAACCCAGTCACCTCCCTCTAGACTCTTCCAAACCACCACACCACATCACTTCACTGAGAACTACTCTTCTCTGCATGTGCATTGCTAGGCATTCCGCCTGTTCATTATCATCACCCTACCTCCGATTTCCCAGAAACACTCGCCATCCGATACAGCATGTGAGAGCTCAAGAGAAGGCAAGCCAGCAGATCCAAGCTGGCAAAGGGGTTGCAGTGGAAGTATGAATCAGCTTACCTGATATGAACGGGACTGCCCGGAATATATCTGACAACCTGCTGTTAACTGGCTCATACGGGGAATCTTCCAGTAGATCATTTCCTAGAAATGACAGGAAGATTAGGCTCAGCTCTGGAAAACAGGCATATTTCAAATAGTGTTTCACCGCTCAGTTGGAACCCCTAATCATGTTATGACTGTGTACCTAGAAGATGCTGAAACTCTCAAAGATTTCATATGTATGTTTGGGGACATAATTATTCCTTTTTCATTCCTCTGCCTTTGCTGTCCTTGCTCTCCCCGGAGTGCCTTGAAAATACTGGAGCACAACCCAGCCTGAGCTTGCCAGGAAAGTCTCCCACTCTGCAAAGGAATCGAAATCTGGGAGGAAAGAACCAGTGACGTCACAAACTTTGCTTGCCTCCACGAACCAATGGAAGAAAGGTGACCTAGGAGAGGCCCCTATTTCTGCTAGCTCCCCCAAAATGAGGCATATAACCTGCAAGCAGGAACACTGGCTGTTCTTAAGATCATTTCTAAAAGCAGGTTTTCATGACTAGATTTTAGAAGCGGCAGCTGACAGTTCAGCATGTCTCGGTGAAGAATGAAGGTATGGGATCCGTGTGGTGCATTTACAGACTCCCTAAGTCCCATCGGAATGGGCAGTTGTGACTGCTACTTGTGTGCTAACCATGGTTAAACCTCAGCAGCTGGTCCAAAACTCAACTAATCTCAGATGACAAATGGTTTCTCACACATGAATGTTTGAACCGGTGTTTGGGGGTGAAGACAGAGCAGAGTTCTCTGGCCCTGCAGTACTTCTTTATCTCATGTCGTAAGGGAATAAAGAAGGAAAACTCCAGGCAAGATGCAGGCAGGCCTTTGTATCCTTACTCTCTAAAAACAGTGAAAGCTCCAGGCTGGCAGAGAAGTAGGTTCCTTAGGTAGCATTTAAGGGGTCCCCACTCTGATGTTCTGACTGGGTTTCAGAAAGGTCAATGGGATCCCAGGGGTGCCCCCACCCCCTCGTGGATCTTCCAACAATACTGCTCAGCTGCAACCAACACCAGCTGCTGCTGTCCCTAGGGGCCAATGAAAGGTCCTCATTCCGCAGCTGGGAGAATAGAGTGGAAGATGAGATCAGCCGGCTTAACCCCAAGACCGACTGGACTGAGGTTGCCTCCTGACTTCGGAGAGGAACCCCGGCATGCTGGTGGGAGCGGCTGATGCATACCCTGCAGGCTCTGATACATGCTCCAGTAGATGCGCAGACAATTCTTCTCTTTCTTCATGCCCCGCTTGCAGCGGCAGTTGTAGAGAGACTTTTGCTTCAGGGCCTCCATGGCGTTGCGGCACTCATCCTTGGCCTCGAGACCAGATGCCAGGCTGAAGTTGGTTTCCTTCCCCGCCACGCACTGCCTTAGTGTGCGGTACTTGGTGCTGCAGCTCTGTTCCTTCAGGCACTGATCACTGGCTTTCACGCAGTCCAAGCGGTCCCCACCACTCACCTCGGCGGACAGGAGCAAATCTACGGGGTGAATGGAAGAAGCCTTGAGTGCAGCTGGCTAATGGGGACCCTGATTCTAGATCCCAGAAGGGGCGAGAGAGGGGGCGCACGCCCTGGAGCATGATAGCTCCACCATCGTTATGAGGGGCAGACTAGGCAGGAAGCTGGTCCCTGGCCCACCAAGGAAGGTAGAAACAGCTTCTGCTGCCAGCCTTTGCGGGATTTGCTGAGGATCCTGCACCGCCCCAGCGCCCCAAAGCAGAAGCGGCCCTGAACCGCTAGCTGCCCCGCCTCCCCGGGCACCTGGGGCCGCAGTCTCTCGGCTAGCCAGTTCGCCGCAGCCCAAGGGTCCTCCGCTGGAACGCTTGGTACCCGTAGCGAGCTTGGTGAGAGGCAGGCGAGTGGCAGTCTGCCCCGCGGGTGCGCTGAGACGTTATTCCCAGAAAAGTTTTCCTTGCTAAGTTTCCTCTCTCCCGACCCCAGTGTTTTTCGACCACACTCCACCTGCCGGAGCGTCTCAGCGATCTCTTTGTGACTTCCAAGGGGACCTACGCGTATGTCCCGGGGTGAAGGTCTAGGACCCCTCAGATCCCCATCGGGCTAGATTTTTTTTTTTTTTTTTTTTTTTTTTTTAAACACAGCAAAATAAAACCAACCGAGCAGAGTTGCGCTGCCACCGCTTCCCAAGCCCAGGGACCCTCCAACCTCTTCACTCCCTAGGGAAACTTCTTCCACCCCCATCCAAGGCACCCACGCTACAGTTCTGGAGTGGCCTCTGCAAGGGACCTTTTTTGAAAGATTGTGGGTGAAAAAGCCAGCGGCGGCCTCTACTTACCCAGGAGTGGCAGCGCGAAGTACAGAGTGGCCAGAAACATGGTGCCGGCGCGCAGCTGGTCCCCGCCCCCCAAAATCCAAAGCCGCCGCTGGGTCTCGCAGGGAGAGCTCAGCGTGCAGCGATTCCCGGGCGACCGCACTCCTCTGGCCACTCAAAGTTCAGCTCCATCCAGGGTGAGAGGAAACTCCCCGTCGCTCTGCCGCCCACTGCAGCCAGCGACTCAGCCCCAGGCGGGCGAGAGGGCGGGAGGCGGACCCGCTCTAGGGGTTCAGTTCCGACCAAACCTGGAAGGGAGAGAGCGCTTTGAAATGAGAGCCCGGAGTGCGGAAGCCTCCCGCTCCCACCTCTCTCCCCTCCCCCGCTCCCGCCTTGGGGGACTTCTCAACGCAACCCCCACTCGGGTCCGAGAGCGGGGGTGGTGGGAGTGCGTCTATTCCGGGCGTGGGGAGGCTCCGGAACCCGCGGTTGGGAGCTGGAGAGGTCGGCTAGGGCTCCCAACGTCCAAAGCCGGAGGCTATCCCGCACAACCCAAGAGGCTGAACTGAACGCAAGCAAATAAATAAGCATTACTTTCCGAGCAAGCGCCGGAAGCAAGCTGGCGCTGCCCGGAGTCGGAGCCTCGGCGGCGAAGGCTCCTTAGCCAACCCCGGCTGGACCGAGACCCTGCTCCGGGAAGTTGGCCACCGTCCCTGGCTCCCGCCCGACCACTCGCTGGCTCGATTGTAAGCGTTCTAGCTCCTCTGCCTAGGGCCCTCTGCATCCCGGCCACCAATCGCCACCTCCGTCGCCGACACCACCGCCCCCGGGCTAGCCTCTTTTCCCAAGCAGTCCCGCAAGAAGAAACAGACATCCCGCCTGAAGCTGAAACCTGGCTTCTGCGCCCCTACCCCTACCCGCCACGCATCCTGGGCTCCTTCCCAGACATCGGTGCCTTCACACGCACTTGCCCAGTGCCCGAACTCCTGCGCATCCACACCACTGCCCCGGGAGAGCGAGCTAGCCCGCAGCATCTGCACGCCCCAGCAGGTGCAGCCCCGCACCACTAGCGCCCCCCTGGCCCCAAAGTTGGAGGATGCCAGCAAAATGGAAAGGGGTGGTTGAAGGGGAGGTAGCGATGGGTTTTCAAGTGGAATAAGAAAACTCTAAATGCCACCAACCTGGACTGAACTGACCCGCGTCCAGCTGCGGCGAGTAGCTAGTGTTTATTTATTCTTTGGGGGTGACCCGCCCCCTCTTTCCTTTTCCGGGCTCACTTTCTCGCTCTAGAGGGAAAAAAGATGCCATAATCTGCCACAGCTTGGAGGACAGAGTTGGCCAGGACGATTTCCGAGCAGACCCCCCTCCCCCCGCGCCCTGCCCAGGCTCAGTGCCCGTTAGGGATGTCAGCGGTTATTGGAAGCGGTGGGAGGGTAGCGTGCCCAGATTGGTTTTGGCCAAAGGACCCTCAGCCTGCTTCTGCTCCGGTCGCCCGGCAGCGCAGAGCCAGCTCCTCCATGAAGCGCAGCTCCGCTGTCCGCCACAGTAGACTTACAGGCTGACTGGCGGTGGGACCCAAAGCCAACAGGCACGCAGGCGTAGGACCCGCCGCCGCCGCCGCCGCCGCCGAGACTGCACACCCCCCACCTTTCAGTGCACAAGGACTCTTTCTTTAGTGCAAAACAGCAATCCATCCAGACCCTTTAGAACACAAAGTTGCTTTTTTTTTTCTCCACGTCATTGGCGGTTGTGACTCAAGACTTGGCACATTACAGACTCACTCAGACCCAAGCCCCGAGCAGCGATCTTGGGATGCGCCCACCCATAGATCCATGCCTGTGTGAGCCTACACACCTCTCTTCCAGCTCGGACAGCGAGACAAAGCAAAGCCCCCAGCCCCACTGCACTGAAGTCTGGTCAGACCCAGCTTTAGACAATTTATAAGGTGACCTCCATCTTGACTGTTCCAAGAGTAAATTAAAAAAAAAATGTATAAGCAGAACACATACATAGCCCCCAACCCCAACTTCAAGAGTCGCCCCAGCGATGCTGCTGAAGTGACATCCGCTGTCCCTTAGGGTTCCAGAGATCTGTCTAGAGTACAGTCCGCAGTGGTGGGTAACCAGCTCGCTGATCGGGACTTGTATTGGAGATCTTTTCTGTGTCCAAGTTCATCTCTCAGGAAAATCGACTTTGAATCAAATCTATGAGCCCAGCTGTCAAATCTGCAAACCCATCACCACAGACAATGGGCCGCCAAGAAGGACAGAAAAGAAACGCTCTTTTTGATCCAGGGGGTTAATTGAAAAGGGCACGGGCTTTAGTTTAAGTTTGAGGCCGGGTTGTAAGGGCAGGGAAAAGAGGAGGAGGGATGGGTCGCTCTCCATTCAAGAACACACCAGCCAGGCGTGCCCTTCAGCTGTGGTGGCTGCGAGTGTGGCGCTGTGCATTGTTTGGAGTCCTCAAAGGGTGTCTGCGCTGTCGTGAGCTACCGAAACCCAGGGGACATCCCGCTGGTCCTAGCTCCTCCTTTGCTTTGCGCCATGTTCCTCTGGGGCAGGTATGAAGTGGCTGGTGCCTTCACCAGGAATTCCTCCTCCAGAATCACAGTCAGTCACACCAGACACAGATTTCCAGTTCAATGTATCAGTTTACACTTGGTAGTTGAATAAACAAAGAAAGCATATGTCACATTTTCGCGACAGATGGTTCAATCCAAGGGCTACTTAAGTTTTTTCTCTATCGATAGCCAGAAGTTTGCTGTGCAGAGTACCGTGGGGAGATGTAATTGAGTCTTCCAATCAGTGTCTCTGCTTACAGAAGCTTATTTCCATATTTTCCCACCAAGGCAAATATGCCAGGGAGGTGGATTTTTAATGGGAAGACGTATCTGAAGACTCCCATGGACACTCAAAACATAAAGTCCTTTTCCCTTGTCCTACTTCATAAGTGAAAGGGAATGTCTCTGTCTACTCAGTGCTTGTCTTTGGGGACCACTTGGGGGTGGTTGAAGAACATTTAAGTTTCATTTAAGACATCAACCATGTCTTTCCAAACAAAGAATATTTTGGAAAGCACTTGGTTATTCTACTTATTCTAGAGAAGTTTTAAAATTCTACTTTTAACAGAAAGGAAGAAGGCTAGTCTAAAAGGTCTCCGAAAGTAGGATGTAGGACCCCTTCGAAAGCAGTTACAGCTTCAAGAATATTTCAGGCCTCTTCCTCACCCTAGCCTTTGATAAATTATAAATATTGACATGATAAAATTGATCTTTTGGGGTTTGGTTTGGTTTTGAGAGGATTATTAATTTTTATTGTGTGTGTTCCCACCCATAAAGGCCAGAAGAGGGCATCAGATCCCTCTGAGCTGGAAAGTTACAGGTTGTTGTAAGCCTCAGCATGGATGCTGGGAATCAGTCTTAGGTTTTCTGCAAGTACTCCTCCAGCTCTTTCTGTAAAACAATTAATAACAACAATAAATACCACCAGTTACTACAACTATGCTGACCAGCTCTAACACTACCAGTCTCAGTATTAGTGCCATGGATCTAACTAAGATGAAACATAAGATACATGTGGTTATGTCAGGCGGTGGTGGCCCACGCCTTTAATCCCAGCAGCGCTCGGGGGGAAGAGCCAGGTGGGTCTCTGTGAGTTCGAGGCCAGCCTGGGCTACAGAGTGAGTTCCAGGAAAGGTGCAAAGCAACACAGAGAAACCCTATCTCGAAATAATAATAATAATAATAATAATAATAATAATAATAAAGATACGTGTGGTTAGTTCTTAGCAGAACTAATCAATGGCCATATGTGGCAGTGGTTACTGTATCTGATAACACAAAATACTTCCATAATCACAGAAGGATCTGGCGGGCAGCATATCCTGTTAGTGCTGCCATCAAATTAGTAGATGTGGGTTCTGTATGGAACGACAGATCGGCATAGGCATCCACTGAGTGCTTTGTAAGTGGTGGCACAGTGAGAGTTGGCTGGGGGGGGGGGGACTCTCCAAAGACACAGCCAGTTTCTGGTATGTTCTCAACGCAGGATGAGGGCAGAGGTAACGAAGCAAAGAAGAGGAATGGCCATGTCAAATTTCATTCTACAAGAACTGTAGATAAAAAGATGTCATTCATATTCTAGCTTAAGACTTCCCACAGTAGGACCCAATGGGGAAAACCACTGCCTTACTCCATACTAACATTAAAGGTGAGAGAAATGCATGGCCAGAAAGCCTTTAGAATACGGAAATAGAAAGCGTTGTGACATATTCTATTAACACTGTTTCCTTGGAGCTTATCTGTTCCCATGTGCACGGGACATCTCAGGATGAAAGGTGACATTGAAATATCAAATATTAATCATTATAAAGGTTCATGCAATCCTCTGTGACATGTTTTCTCAGTGGAAAATTGGTTTTAATGCTACAAAATTAGGTTCAATCCACCCATGAATATGTGAAGCGAGCAATCTTCTTGTGTTTCTTGATGTAAGTGTATTTTCATAAGTTAACAGATGAGTCACGATCCAGATGACAGTTCTGTCTCGTGGCATTTTGCCTCTTAACTCTCATTGCTTTTGTCCTATAGAATATAATGTAAAATATATCCATTCCCTAAAATTATACTGCTCAAAAGTCATCTAAGTGTTTTCCTTCATTCAGAGTACTTCATCATCTGACATTAGACAGCTGGACAGGCTTACCTGTGCAACCACACAAAACACTCACCCAATGGACTGTGCTTTTATTTATCTGTTCCTTTCATGTGTACTGTGATTTTTCTGGCTTGTTCTCTTCCATTTGCCCCTGAAATCGCACATATCATGTTTTGAGGTTCAGCTTAGCTGGGCAGGCCAGACTCCTTGTTTGAACTAATCGTTAGTTCCATGCCATGCCATCCACAGCCCTCCTGGGATCTCTCTTATGTCTGTGGTGACAATTGTTTCATAGTTAGGTGCTCTGTTCCCTTGACTGGACTGTGAGCTCATTGAAGGCAAGGGAATATTCTAGACCTCATGCCTGCACCCCCAGGATTTAGACTCATGACTGACACACACTCCTTCCCAATGAATGTGCATTGATTGCATGAATAATGTGTGGTGGTGCTCCTCATTTTCCTCTGACACTGTAATTCTACAGAAAGATTTACATGAAAATCCCTTTACTGTACGAACAATACTAAATGTAAGTACCTCATACGATTACTGGTATTACAGTTCCAATAATAGTATCAGATATGTATTATTCCTTTGGGGATTTGACATTTAAATTTTTTTAAACAAAAACCATTATTACAATAGAGTGCTCTTTTTTCCCCCTGCTTCACTTTAATAGTAAAATATGACATATTTCATTTCTGGGAAATGATAGCTTGCCTTAGGTCATATTTTAAGGCACAAAGCCAGAGTAACATTCCCACCTGAAGTTCTCTCATCATCTAGAAATGCACCTCTCTCTGGGAGAAGGGCCAGAGTACAACCACCCTGGAGCCTTCCTCTTCAAAGGCAGATTTTTAAAAGCCAAATTGGCTCAGAATTATTTTTAAAGAAACAACTCTATGAACACAATTGCAAGCCCTCTTGTAATCATTTTGGGAAAATGCTGATCATCCAAGGCAGGCAGCTGGCTGAGGACCTCCACGTGAGTGAGACCCTCACCTTCCAAGCCTCACTTTGACCCTCGCCCTTGGGTGGAACAGGAAGAGGCAGTTTCTCTCAAATCTCAGAGACCTTTCCAGGAGGACTAGATGAGGATGTGTCTTTGGAACATTATTTGCAAATGGAAGTTTCTTATAGGCTGTCAGGGTGCCTGACCCCTAGGAACCTATGTTAGGACATCTTCCTTCCTCTTCAGTGTTCAGGTAATTTTCATTTCTTAGTACTAATAAGTCAGTGGCCAGGGTTTTAATGCATTTATGGAAGAATATTCCTGAGAGTTGAAGTCATCTGTGCTTTGGCCTTCTGCCACAAAATGCATAAGGTGCGCAGCCCTGATGAAATAAAGTGCCTGTCATGTCTTATTGCTTCAATCTATGGCAAGATATACCCCATTTTCAGAGGACTTGCAAGGTTTTTTCTCATGATTGCCAAAGGTGTTGGTTTAAAAGCCCTGTGAATTTCAGCCCCCTTAATCAAGCCAGGGTGGGATGCATGTGGGCAAGAGACACCGCTTCTCAATGATGCTTTCCCCTGCACCCCAAATCCTGTTCCAATGGGAGTATTGCTTCAGAAGGGCAAGGGGAAGCTTCATCCCCGGCTTTGTCCAGTAATTAGCCTGTCTCTGTCTCTGGAGGCTGCAAACACAGATGCCGATCCGGATGAGTGCTAGGACATGGAATGAAAACAAGACTGAAAACATTGACTTGTTTCTTCAGGAGCCTTTTAGCAGCCTTGAAAGCCGTGCGAAGTTCTTGTTTCTATCGATGTCATTAGGTCTGAAGTGGTCAGATGAGGCCCTTCCCATCCATGATGCATCAGGACAAACAGCAACTCAACCAGAGACTTGGAGCTGAGCAGTTTGCAGGCCTCGGGCAACAATGAAAGCTCTGTACCGCGCCTCTGCCTTTGTCCTGCCCTTACCCAGGGGACTTCCAGCACTGCCATGGAAATGCACTGCTGACCACAACATAAGCCTCTGGAAGCGCCCTGGCAGGAGCTCACTAACACGATTAGTTTGCAGTTAAGGATGATGCCTCTGCCAGAGCCCATGAGGCCAAGGGTGCTCCCAGAACAAAGGGTTGGGGGTCTGTTTTAAAGTGCCTATTGTGACATCATTTGGAAGTCATTTCAAACTCCTCCAGAACTGGTACTCTGAAAACAAAGGCAGTGTGATGTTCTTAGAGTTGTCGGTTTTATTTTCCCCTGTCAGAAATCTGACAAAATTCGGTTGAAACCGTCAAGAAAAACAACATCCCATGTTATGAGGTTTCCCTCAAATGTGAAGGCTACAGAAGGAATGACAGACTTGTCATATAGATGACTCTAGCACAAAAATGAATTAGGAAAGCCTAGGAGATGCAAGTTACGATGTAGAGAGGGAGTTGCCCTCGGCAGAGCTCATATCTCTGGGACTGCAACAGAGAATTACAATGAGAGCCCTTCGAGTTTGATCTGAATCATCTGCTAAGCCTGAAATAGGGGAGGATCAATGACATGGATACTGTTTTCTACACAGAACGCATTAAGAGAGGGCATCCTGTTGGAGACCCCCCTTGCATTCAGTTTTTAGAATAAGCATCAGCAGAGCTGTTACCTAGACGCGGTAATGTCACACCGTTTGCATGACTGGTGTATTTATTTTCTTGTATCTAGCTAGAGACTAACACTGTGGCACTCAGAGTCAGACCTGCAGGCAAATTATTCTGCCCATGGTTAGACTGAATGCTTCCTTCCCTGTGGTGGAGATCCATGGTGACCTCCTGGATTCTTCACTCACCTTCATATGGTAGTCCTTGCAAATTGCAAGCCATGTCTCATTTATCAGTAATAAGCAACACTTGTTTTAAAGATATTAAAATATGAAAAACATCACCCAGTGTAGAGATAACTACAGTTTCCCCACACTTCTGTGTTGTTTCCATGTATGTTTGGTGCAATACTTTTTCTAATGTGAATCATGGTCTTAAAAGCCTGAAAATCAGCTGGGCGGTGGTGGCGCACGCCTTTAATCCCAGCACTCAGGAGGCAGAGCCAGGCAGATCTCTTTGAGTTCGAGGCCAGCCTGGGCTACCAAGTGAGTCCCAGGAAAGGCACAAAGCTACACAGAGAAACCCTGTCTCGAAAAACAAAACAAAACAAACAAACAAACAAAAAACCAAAAAACAAAAAACAAAACAAAACAAAAAAGCCTGAAAATCATTGTATGGTAATAAATGGTCTTCAGATTTTTTTAAATTTAGGGGAGCTTAGACATTTTCCATCCAGGATAAGGATTTCATTTCCCATCTTCCTTTGCTGCCATTTCCCATCTTCCTTTGCTGCCAGTTATGGCCACAAGGACAGGGTCTGATGTGGCAGAAATGAAACCAAGAACGTCACTGAACCCTTTAGCGCCACATTTCCAACATCACTCTCTATTTGATTTGCTGATGGGCTCTCTAGGTTCAACCAGGCACATAAGAATCACTTTACAAGGGATGGCTGCATGACTCAATGAAGGGGACCAAGTCCTAGGATGTCTTTCTAGAACACAACTGTCTACCTTCCGTTGGTCAAGGGCCAAATGCATGTGTCTTTTTAAGCCTTAATATATTAATTAAATTATATATATTAATATATTGCATCTCCAATGCACAGAGCCAGTCTTGAAGAACTACCACAGCCAATTCTCAACTAAAAGGAAATACATTTAATTAAAAATTATTTTCTGAATATCTACCATAGATCAGCCTTCAGCTAAGGTGCTTTAGAAAATACACAGAAAGTTGAACCCAAAGGAAGTGCAACCTCATTGGGAAGATGGGTTACATATCTAAAATCGTATTGTAAAGTGTAAGATGGATTATAAACATGAGCGCATCTAAAAGTAAGGTTGTACATGAAGGAGATAGATGGGAAGGTAGAGAGTGGATCGTGAATGCACAGGTGAGAAAGCAAGTGAGTAGGTGAAACATTTCTGATGGCTTGCATCGACAGAGACTGAAAGGGAATTAAAGACTCTTGGAGTGGGGATGGGACCTGAAGTCCCATGGCTAGCAGAGGAGATACTGACAACAGACAGCTTCTTGGAGATAAGGAGTCGGTTTTCTTTAAAGACGTGGCCCCTGGTATGTCGACCAAGCTCCAGTGACGACACTATACCCAAGAGTATAAGGATGTACAAATTGGATTTGATAGATTTTATAAAACAAAGAAACAGAAAAGAGGATGCAAAGTTTGGTGGGTGCGGAGGGCAATGGCTCTGGGAGGATCTGTGGGAGTGAGGGTAAATATGACCAAAGTATATTTTATAAAACTCTCGAAGATTCATCATTATCTTTCAGTCCTTGAATAATAATCAGCAAGGGTCTGCGCTGTGGCCCAGCTACCACTCTGTAAACACAGTTCATGCAGACAGGGACTCATTTGCCCAAAACTCTTATTACACTTCCTGCAGACCAGAAGTCCAAGACTCCTTTGCTAGAACCGCAAGTAGATGAGGATGCTGTCAGTGTGATGTCACTCTGAATTTGGTGACAAGGACTTCTTTGTGGAAATCATACCCATCCTGCCCAGGCACATCCCTATATGTGGGGGAGAGGCTTTTTTTTTTTTAAACAAAGTTAGAATTAAGAAAAATATTTTAATTCAGATTTAAACAGAAGAGGGGAAGGGAGGGGAGAAGGAGATGGGAGAGAAAAAATGGGTAGGGGAGGGGGAAAGGAGAAAAGACGGGGATGAGGAAGATGATGATGAAGGAGAAGCAGCAGCAGCGTTGACAGCACCAGGAGCTGCGTGAGCTCCTGAAAGAAGGCCGCTGCCGGTGCTCACCGCTGCCAGTGCTCGCCGCTGCCAGTGCTCGCCACTACTTCAAGAAGCACTGGTCATTCCTCTAGTCTATAAGTTTTCAGTGCGAAGCGTCTGAGATGTTTCCAGGTCATTTGAACTGCTAATGATACGGATATTCTAGAATTCTGTTTTCTGCATACCAACTAGGAGCTGTTTAACACCAGGCCTCCCTTCTCTAAAGACACATGACTCGAAGATGCCTGGCTGGCAAGGCAGGAGTACTTTAAAAGGAGTAGTGTTATTTCAGCAGACTCACCACAGAGGTGTGTGTTAATTAAGTTAATTGTGTCATCAGTGATTCAGGCAATGGCAGAAACTATCCCCATAATGGGGCTGGGTTATTGCCATCATCTGTTAAACTGCTGGTCTTCTTAAATGCAGTCACTCCCCGCTTACTTTTTAAGCACGCGCACACAGGCACGCGCGCACACACACTTACATGAGTTAGATCACATTATTTGATCTTTATACCTACCATGATAAAAAAGGAGAGGTTATAACTCAGAACTATTCAATGATTTTCATAAAGCTACTCAGCTTCTTAGTTAAGGGGGTAAGATTCAGGTCCAGTGTCTCTCCTTGCTGGTCGCATTTTCTATCCTAGATTCCTGATAGTGTAATGGATAAAAGATTTTCAAAGTTTTATCCCCTGTCACACTGGGACATTATTTAATAAATGTTAAATAATAATAATAATCTTTGGAAATTATTGATGAATCAAATATTTGTTCCATTTATGAAGTACTTAAGGCAATAGCCTCATAGGGCAGAATAATCAAAACCAAACACAGGGCTGGGAGACGGCACAGTGGGAAGGCATGCTCGCTGTGTGGGCATGAGGATCTGAGATCCAATCCCCAGAATCCACAGGAAAATCCAGACACGGTGACCTCAACATTTGGGGTGGGAGGTGGAGACAGGAGGAGCCTGGGGCCTTGCTGGTCACAAGCCTAACTCCAGCTTAAGTGGGGGACAAGGTCTCAAGGGATAAGTAGAGAGGTCAGTAGGATACCCAATGTTCTCCCTTCGCCTCTATCCACACATGTGTATACACCACACTCAACAACCTCACACATATACATAAGCTCTCACAATCTGGATAAATAGAAATCAGAATCATTGACATTCTAGATCTTTTCCCTATCTGTCTTTCTAAAACAGTAGATGGAATTTGGCTAAAGCTGAATTATTTTCACTGTAGTTACTATGAAGGCAAAGTTAGTAAGGTCAAGTCCATCTAGATTTGTGGAACTGAAGCCACCATGGGGTTTATAACCAATGGTTATCCTACTACAGAGGCCAAGCACTCATTTCTAAAGCATTGATATAATTAATGTATTCACCAAACCACAAATACCTTTGAGAGAGTTCATTCAGAACCATTTTGGTCCAAACACACTTTATTGTGATTGATTTTATGGTCCCTTGGTTGGACAGAGAAAGGGCTAAACCCTCACTGTACACAGGAGTCTGGAGCAGATGGCACAGAATTCTTTAAAACAGAGTAGCTTTTGGAAACTTGTGTTCAGACTTGGGGTTACTGTGCAAGGAAGATCTCAGCCATGTCCACAACACCCACATTCTTGAATGTACTACCTCTAAAAGTGGCACAAGAAACCCTCACTTTTATCTTGTGCCCAGGCAAGCTGAACAGCAGAGACAAAGATTTCCTTAGCTGGGGGTCACTTTTTACAGCTTTTTAAAGGAACTTGCTTAAATAGCTGAACAGAAGGAACCTGAGTTTGTGGACATGATCGTCTCCCTAGCCTGAGTGGGGAGCAATGTCAGAGAAGTTACTTTGTAGGCGAACTTGTTATTTCCTGTTAGTGTTTACACTAACACTAAAGTTTTCGGCAGGGGATGATTTCAGTAGAATCCCTGGACCCCAAGTCTCCAATGAGCATCCTTAAGAACATCCTGTGGACCTCCTTCAGGAGAGGACTCCAGGAACCTTGCATCTGCTCTCCTACACACTGTCTCTCACGCATCTTTTTCTCTGCTGAGCTTGCTTTGTCTCCTTTCTCCATGACACTCCACAGCCAGTGAATACAATTACATGCTGGATCTTACATCCTAAAGAGCCACCAAGTCCATCCAAGTGCACATGGGGACCCCTCAACACATAACTATTCTAAACATAGTTTCTGAAATGAGTGGACAGTGGTATAAGATTGTCAAGGATTACACTGAATCATCCAAAGAAGGCTGACATTATGAACATGAGGCCTGTGTAGTCACACAGGATCCTCCGATTTTTAGAAGATCCCCTCCAAAGCTGGTTTAATGTTGTGCTATCATCATTCAGCAATTCTTAAAACTTTAAATATGAAGAGTCCTGATTTTTTACTTTGTTCTGGATCCTCTAATTATACAACTGACTCAGGGTCAGGGTGGTTCTCAGAGATCTTCGTATTTACTTATTCGTGTGTGTGTGTGTGTGTGTGTGTGTGTGTGTGTGTGTGTGTGTGTATACACCACACACACATATTCTATGTGTTATCCTTTTTATAAGAATACCATATTAAACCAGAACCCATCTTAATAACCTTGTTTTAACTTAATTGCTCTTCCAAATGAGATCACATTCTGAAGTAGCAAGTTATGATTTCAACAAATACATGAGGGCCACAGTCAAAGTCTAGCAAATCAACTTTTTTTTACCCCTCTGTGCATTTGGGAATTCTGGGTTTAGGGACCTGTTATTGATCTTTCTTGGAGTCCTTGAGAAGCTAGGCTACCAGATGAGAGGAAGAAGGTTCATACAGCTAGACGGCCACTGCACAGGGATGGTCGAGGGGGTATAACAATGGAGGACTGGAGCTGCTGAGGGAGATCTGGGCCAGAGATAGCTCTGGACTCTGCATTCTGATGACAACGCAGATTTATCAGAGGTTTATTTAGGATGCTTCATCAGGACAGTGACATCATTAAACCAAAAGAAAACACAGCACTTGGGCAGCTGAGGCAGTAGCATTGCAAGTTTGAGGCCAGTCTGGGCTACATATGGAGACCCTGTCTCAGCAAACAAGCAAACAAACAAACACCAAGAAACAGACTGGAGATCCAAAAGGTGAGAGGCTGGAGGCTGGGACACTGAGGAGGCTAGGGCAAAGCTCAGTGAGAACTGGAGGTCTAAGCACATGATGGCAGTGGGAAAATCCAAAGTACTCACACATACATTCATATCCATACATGTATATAGATGTGGACCCCCAGTCAGACAGTTATCTACACCTACACTTTATTCTAGCTGGTCTGTGAGATGTGTCATGTCGAGGAAAGCCTGTTTGGTTCCATGTAGATGGTGCTATGAATCTGAAGAGACAGTTGGGGACATCCTGTGGTCTTGCCTCATCTTCCCCAGCCTTCCCTAGCACCCTGGCCCCCCTTCACTTTTGTAAGCTCCAGACACTTTGACCTTCTTTGGGTCATACCTCAGACCTTAATACCTGCTATTCCCTTAGCCTGGCTCCTTGCCCAGCCTTTTTATTAGGCTGAGGTCAGCTTCTCGGACACTTCCTCTGGAAGGCGCTTCGGCCTGCCCCTTGCATGCTCTCATCAGACTGTCTTTTCTGCTAGATCCTAAGATCCACAAGGACAGGGATCATGCCTGTTTTGTTCTTGTGGTGTCTCCAGCACCTATGACAAACTACACAGAGCAGACACCCTGTAAGTTGAACATATGGATGAATGAATGATTCACAATAAAAAAGGGACTTGAAGCATCCTATGAAGGAAATGACAAAAATAGACCAGTGACTAGATAATGTGACAGTTTTGAAATAGGTTCAGAAACTGCTTTTAACAAAATGACTTAAATTTAAAGCCAACGTTGAATTTCTAAGGGTTTATATTAATTTAATATTATCCACAGAAACTTCTTTTCTTTATTAAAAAAAGAGAACTCCCAAGATTTATTTTAAAAGCTTCATAGACAACCAATTACTGTCATAAAGGGAAGGGCTGCTTTAGATGAGTGTATTGGAGTATAAATGCCCAGAAGCATGTGGGTTGCATTTCCCTTAAACTCTCTTGGGTTTGCAAATTGGAAAGAAAGGTCTGGAATAAAGCACATTTTCTTTTTTCCCGAAGTCAATACATTTGGGAAACAGCAATATTTGGTACATTCAGGAAACTGAAAATATGCGTGGGTACTTGTTTAAGTGGTTATTTCCAGTACGACAGGAAAGTGGCTGATAAGAAAGAGGAAGTGGGCATTTAGCATCTGAAAGAAACCAATTCAAAATTTCTCTTCTGTGTAGCTTTTGCACAAGAGGAATCTCCCTCTGCCTCCCGCCTTGACCACAATCAATATTTTTAGGGAATGGAGGCCTTGGGGGGGGCAGTGGGGGGTGTTTATTTGGCTTTTTGTGTGCGACTGAGCTGTGAGAGCAAGATGAAGATTTTGCTAAATCTGTCCAGTAAGTGCCTCTAAGTGCTTTAAAAACATGTCTTAAAGCAGAATGGAGGGAGAATCTGGGAATTAAGG
The DNA here is from genome assembly GCF_049852395.1 of Peromyscus maniculatus bairdii. Taxonomy (NCBI): domain Eukaryota; kingdom Metazoa; phylum Chordata; class Mammalia; order Rodentia; family Cricetidae; genus Peromyscus; species Peromyscus maniculatus. Next base: position 211,908,607 of record NC_134852.1, read on the forward strand.
CTAAATTAGTACATTTCAGTATCTTGATGGTGGAAATGTCAAGAAAAAAACAGTAAGAATGACAAGCAGAGGCAACTTCAGATGCTGCACTTACATCTCCTTGGGTTGAGCAGCTCTAACAGCTGGGCAGTAGTTTGTGTTTTTAAGTGGTCAAATTATGTTATTGTGAAAGAGAATTATTTTTTGTTCTCTATCAATATCGACATATAGCCTCCCCCTGGATGTGCTAGATAAGATTCAAATCAAAAAATACCGACTTAAATGCATGCTACGGTGACTTGGCATGACGATCATTTCCTACATAAGTGGATATTTATTTTCTAACTTCGATGTTTTCTAAACATTGTCCACATAAAGCCAAAAAGTTTAAATAGAAGAAAATCAGTGAAATAAAATAAGTTGGCAAAGAATATCAGTCATTTTGCATATGGATTAAAATATTTCTATTGCATTAAAGTATTAATATTTATAGGTAACAGTGAAAAAAGTCATTCATGTCTAGATTGGAAATAATACCATATCCATTTGTGTCTGAAAGGTGGACTGCTAGAGCCCCCTAGCTGTGGAAGATGATTCTGTCCTTCCCAGTGGAGGTAGGAGACTAACTGCAAAGGTGGACAGTAGCTCACCAAGAAACCTCCAGAAAAACAATCAAAGTGAGCATCTGCCACCACCCCTCCCACACTGCTGTCCTACCATGTGGGTCTGTAGCCCTGTCAGCACCACTGAGAGCACTCACGAACGTCCGTCCAAACCCTTGAACGTTGTTCACAGCAGGATAATTATAAAGCTAGGACATCACCCTTTCTTCCTACTGTCTGATGGGTGTGACAGTCCCCCAGACCCACAAGTACAGTGACGCTGACTGAGGAAGAAGACACTTTCTGTTTCCAGAAGAAGGAATGTCTGTCTCGGGGACCTGGCACAGCCTAAGCCTTGGGATGGATCAGCAGATGTAAAGTTAAAGCCCATAAAAACAAAACAAGTGCTTTGGTTTCAATTTGGTGTGCACTGAACTTTATAAACCTTTAAATAGGCAACTTGTATCATTAGAAATATTCAGATGAAGCCAGGTTTGGTGGTGTCAGAGGCAGGTGGAACTCTAGGAGTTCAATGCCAGTCTGGTCTACGGATGGAGTCCCAGGACAGCCAGAGGTACATAATAGACAGACCCTGTCTCAAAATAAATAAATAAATAAATAAATAAATAAATAAATAAATAAATAAATAAATAAAATAAATCCCGATTTCTGTCTTTTCTCAGATCTCAGAGATCTCAGAACTTTGGGACTAAATTCTCACACAGTACCAACAGGCAAGCCCTCAGTCATGTGGCATGTACAGTTTAATCCATCTGGTTCTTCCCACTTCTTGTATTGGGTAATATGAGACTAGCATACTGAAGGCACTCACATTGCCTGCTAGATGGCTATATTAGTTAGGGTTCTCTACAGGAACAGAACCAAGGGAATGAACATGGATGGATGGATATATATATATATATACATATATATATATATATATATATACACACATATATATACACACATATATATACATACACATCCATTGAGTCATTGTACTTTGAAACAGGAACAAGAGCTGAATCCCATTTTAGAGGCTGAGAACTGGATAGGCACTTGAGGTAGGTGCCTCAGCATTCATGGCAGCCCCACAGTAGCTGTCTCTCATTGGGGAGGCTAACAATCTGGTGCTAGCTCAGTCCACATGGTGCAGTGCCTCAGCAGCCCCAACATGCAGCCAAACACCTGGATGGTTCCTGGAGAACAGCTAGTCCTCCATCCATGGTGGAAGCCTGGATACTGTTGAATAATCCTCTTGTACACTGTAAAGATTTGTCACTGGCATTGATTTAGTGAAATGATGATTGGCTGGTAGCCAGGCAGGAAGTATAGGTGGGTTGACCAAACTAAGGATGTTGGGATGAAGAATGGCCGAGTCAAGAGGGTCGCCAGCCAGATGCACAGGGAACAGGACATGTTAAAAATGAGGTAACAAGCCATGAACCATGTGGCAAAGTGTAACTAGAAATATGCATTAATTTAAGTGTAAGAGTTAGCTATTAACAAGCCTGAGCTATTGGCTGGGCATTTATAAGCAATATTAAGCCTCTGTGTGGTGATTTGGAAGTGACTGCTGGGACAGGAAAATGTCCATTTATACCTGGAAATGCTGGCTCTGCTGCCAGTGAAGGATCAGCAGCAGCAACAGGCAAGTCAGCTCAGAGGCAAGAGGGAAGGCCCCGTGAACAAAGACCAATGCCACCAGAGTGCTCTGCCCACAAATGGGATGGGGCTTCCTGCATCAGTTACGTCAATCAGGATAGTTCTTCAGGCAAGGCTCCCTACATAGGTCATGTCAATTTGTGATAAGTTGATATTAAAACCAACCATAATAGAGGCAAAAGGCATCTGAGTTTTGAACAATTCAATGATTCCTCCCAGTGGTAATAATAAAGTTCCAGGGACTTAACCTTCACTCTGACTCAGATACCATGCTGAGTTGTCTATGTGCATTATCTCAAATCTTCACCTTATTAACCATTCAAGACAATTATATTTACTTTAAAAAAATATATATAACGTTCGTGTTCAAACACAATAAACATATAGTGAATGCTGCTCTGAGGCAAGTGTTTTACTAAATACTGAAAATGCAATATTGAAAAAAACAGCCCTGAGCTTTGCATTCACAGAGCTTTAGTGAAGCCCAGTGGCTATGAAGTGAAGGTGTTCATTGCTGTGGTGGTTTGAAAGAAAATGGCCCCCAAAGGGCGTGGCACTATTAGAAGGCATGGCCTTGTTGGAGGAAGTGTGTCACTGTGGGGGCAGACTTGGAGGTCTCTTTTGCTCAAGCTTCCCTCAGTCGACTTCCTGTTGCCTCTGAGTTAAGATGTTAGGACTGTCAGCTCCAGCACCATGTCTGCCTGCACACTATCATGCCCCCTGCCATGATGATAATGGACTGAACCTCTGAAACTATAAACAAGCCTCCCCAATTAAATGTTTTCCTTATAAGAGGTGCCATGGTCATGGTGTCTCTTCACAGCAATAAAAACCCAAACTAAGACACTTGTTGTGGAAGTAAGATACAGGAGAGACTAATGTGGATTGCATCAGTTGTCTTTCAATTTTTGTACCATATTCACCTGGAGAAAGTATGTTTCCTCCTTGCATCCTTACCTGCCAATCTCTTTGTCCTCTCTCCACTTTCTGGTCCAACGAGCCAAGGTAGGAGTGAGGAGTCTTTACTTTGTTTGTAAATTGCTGCAAAGCATAATTCACAACATGCTACATTTTAATTAGTTTTTGTGCCTCATTAAGTAGTTACATAATACATAATGCTTTCCATGTTCAGCCCCTTTGTTCATCTCTCTATCTTCTCCAGGTAACACCCCTCTACTCAGCATCAGGTCTCAAAGGCTGCCTATATTCTAACACGTATCAGAATGTTCTTCCTTCTTAAGACTGATTAAGATTGCCCATATATTCCACCTTTCATTTGGGTTCTAGCCACCCTTTGGCTACTCTGGATAATGCTTCTACCTGTGTAAGAACAATGCCAATTCAAGCAGAAATCTGCATGTTTACCTTATTTGATAAGCCAAGTGGCTCTGATACAGGTGGACCATGAGCCAGACATTGGCAAATGGTGGGAAAAGATCTCTGACAAAGTCAAACTGATCTGAGAGCTTGAGTAGGAAGGAGCTAATGAGGTAAAGGAAGTTTGTGTCTCTTACCTCAGAAACTCAGGACAGTAGACTCCTACCAGCAACAGAACTGTGAAGATATTGGAACTGCTGTGAGCATATTTATCAGCATGATGATTACAGATGAGAGCCATAATTCAGTTGAGTACCTAAGACAAAAGTCCTTCATCAATCCTTCCTCTAACATTTATGTTAAGTGCATTCTGTACTCTCAAACCTTATTAGGTATAAAAATATCACCAGTCATTTATCTACTCCATTCACTTGCAATGAGCCAGGCACAGTACTAGGTGCTGAAATTTTATAGGAACTCATCATTCTTTTAACTTTATTGTTCTCCAAAGCCTACTTATGCCACTTGTAAATATTAATAATTTTCCTCATTGCTCTGCCCCATGAAAGTTAAATTATCTCTCAATAGTTAATACAGGTAACTATCTCTAGGCATCTGAGCTACAAGTGAGGGCATTATTAAACCCTCCTTTGATTATTAATGAAATATCATCATTGATTTTTTTGTTTCCACATTGAACAATAAGTCCCACTTTTACCAGAGTCCACAGATGCCATGAAGGTGATCCTGACACATTGATGAGGAAGGCATGGGTCTTAGAGAAAATGAAGTCTTTCCAGCCTAAATAATTTTTAGAAGATCTGATATTTTTAAATGTCTAGTGATGGATGAGTCAGAGATAAGGGGCCAGGCTACAGAATCAGTCGAACACTTTCCTGAATGTGGACATCATTGAGCTTGAGTGACACTTACCACTGTCTACCTTGTATTATAGAGTAGTATTTCGCCTTATGGATTTCAAGTGTCTTGAAGGTAGGAACTATTCCTCAATCATCTCTAAATAGCTCTCGGCATTGATAGTGTGTAACTCACAGCATGGAATAGCTCACAGTATATATTGCACACCAGACATGGATGTGATAAAATTAATGTTTGGACAAACAAATAAGTGTGCTTCACAGAAAAGCAATCCGGAAGGATCTAGAACAAATTCCATTTGTTTAACGGGTACACTCTTGTACTACAAAGGTAGGCAGCAAAGTAAGTATTTTAATGCCAAAGCTATGACCTGAGTTCAACCTCTGGAACCCAGATGGCCGAAGGAGAAAATTAACTCTGCCGAGTTGTTCTCTGGCCTCCACTTGTGCATACTCAGTCATAGACACACAGGCACGCACACACTCACAGACACGGACATGGCCACACATGTCACATAGCCCAGATTAGCCTCAAAATTATGACCCTCCTGCCTTAGTCTCCTGAGTGTTGGGACTGGTGGCACACATCTTTATTCCTAGCTCTAAAAAACGTTTTTATAATCCATCAATTTCAGGAGAAAAATTCTTGAGATCAACATTGTTGATATTGATGCTGTCTTGAGCCTGCTTTCTCCAGACCACTATTTGTAGGAACTGAATCACTACAAGTTGTTGCTTCACTGGTCTTACTGGAAGTTTGAGCAAAAAAAATTGAATATTTTCTTTCTACAGATCCTTGGTTACTGTCACCCTGGACCTTCCTTCCAATGATTCCTGTTTTTGTTGTTGTTGTTTGGGGTTTTGTTTGTGGATTGTTTTGCCACATCTGACCAGAAGACTTATTACAGAGAAACTTCAACTGAGGCCAGATTCTTTGTCATTTGGAGATACTTAATGAATTAGCAAAGTAGACTCTAAAAAGTCAGAGAAGACTTGAAAGGACAGACGGAAGAGTTTGCAAATCCCTGAGTTGCTCTCCAAATGTCAAAACCAAAGGTCAGTTTGGTGGACGCTGTCACTTAAAGCATAGTGTTGCCAGAGAGGATAACGATGCTTAGACATTCTCCAATCCTGTCTTCTCATGGGTTGACTCGGGAGTTGTGGTTTGACCAATCTTTTCCTGGAGAGCCACAACACGCACATCTACTCACCCCAGAAAGGAAACGGAAGGACAGACCAAAGTATGGATGGTTTGGTATCCTAAGTTTGGATACCACCAAAGTCCAACTTGGCAAACCATAGGTTTTATTGTCTGCCACACAATTAGTTACCACAACTTACTGATATCTGCCATGTTCACCCACTGGGCTAAGCAGTTCTTCTACATCATTTTATTTAATCTTATGATAGAGGTCCTAACATTAGCTTTCAAGTTGTGCAAATATTCCTGGAAATGGTAAAACACTAAGGCATTAGTCATTTTTATCTTCTGAAATCAGCTTTTCATTTGGGGCTAGTGGCATGTTGACAGGAATATAAGGAAAGAGGGTTAAGGCCACATCTACTGGAAAACAGTTTTCCTGGAGCAAATGCCCGAAGATCATATCCTATTCTCAAGCTATTTGTAGACTGCACCCTGGCCTTCATTTATGTTCCCAGTTGGTCCTGAGATAGCTAGCTATGTCCTAGGCAAAGTATAACATATAGCAGTAGAAAGCAATCACATTTGTGCATGCGCTTTGCACACACACACACACACACACACACACACACACACCCCTACTCTCACATATATACAAACACACTTGCAAATAGAGGGAAGCTTCATGGGCAGGTTCCACACTGAAAGGTGAATTGTATGCCCCATGGTGTCCAATAAAGTGCTAATTCACACCTGCTGTCCCAGCCTAGTCTTTGAAAGTTTCTCATAATACCACAATAGGAGAATGTGGAAAGAAAAGGGCTTGTATTAGGAACAAAAGTTAAGGAGTGCAAAAAAAAAAAAAACCCTCAGTAATAGAAAAAAAACTATTTTAAGGAAAGATTTCAAATTTGTACTTGTTTTTATTTTAAGTGTTTGTCTGAATGCCTGTTCATGTGTTCATGCCTGATACCTGTGGAGGCCAAAAGACAGCATCAGATTCCCTGAAAGTGGCGTTATAGACAGCTGTGAACCACCTGCTGCAGATGCTGAGAATCAAACCCAGGTCCTCTGCAAGAGCAACTAGTGTTCTTAACTGCTGAGCCATCTCGTGTTTTAACTGCAAGGGAATTGTGGGCATTGTTCCATTTTACAGCTGAGGAAACGAAGGCTGGAAAAAAGAAGGACTGCTCCCCCAGGAGAGGTGGTCCAGGCAGCTTGACTCCAAAGTCCTTGTCTGTAACACCAAGCCAAGTCTCTGAGAAAAAACTCAATAAATGTCACTCCTATTAGTGAAATTATAAATAATAAGAGGGGGCAGGCAAGTCTGGGAAAAGGTGGGGGCGATAATGAATATCTTCACCCGCTTCTCAGCTGAGATTAAGCACAGCCGGAATACAGATGTTAGTCACAACGTTTCTCTTTCTCAGAGCTCTGCTTCCTGTCAAATGGAAAGATTCAGCTGGCTGATTCCGAGGTTGAACTCCACGTCATAACGCTTTATTCTGTGAGTCCCCGGCACTGCACGTTTCTCTGCACCTTGGTGGGCTTCCAGGGCAAGCCTTTAGTTTTCCTTCCTTCCGCCCTCGGCTCCTCTGTGCCAGTCCTTCATTTTCCCTCCACATGTCAGTTCCACGGTGATCTCATCCATTCTCACGGCTTCCGCATCCACCTCCCTGTGGCTGCCTCCCAAGTCCTTATTTAAGCCCTATCCTTTCTCTCCAGGTCCAGACCTGCATTCCCAGCTGTCTGCTCTTTATCTCACACTGGAAGCTGGATGTCAACACGTCCACAGTCAACTTCATCACCTCCCTCCGTCGTTCATCACCGGGCTCCATCCACTCTACCCCTAACTTGTCTCCTGTTTCACTGGTGCAGGCAGTTGCAGAGACCTGGCGATTTTTACCTGGGCCACGCTTCCCGGTTGCCCTCTCCTTCCGTTCCCCCAACATCTTCCCGTCAGCCCCTTGTTGCCTTCTTCCTGGAGGTCTCCCTCCAGTCTGCCGCAGTCCCGGTTGCCAGGATGGACTTTCTGGCCTAGACCTAGGATCTTGGCTTTCCCACCCAAGAATACTTGGTGGCGTCCCAATGCCTGCCTGGCATTAACAGTTATCTCTTCCATTTCTCACCTCTACCTGTCCCATATGGCATGCTTTGGGAATACATAGAATTTTCCTGCCTATCAAATGCTGTTTCCTTGGCTCCGTGTTCTCTCCTTCCCATCTATCTGTGCCCATCTTTCAAGAGCCAACTCAGAGACCCTTTTCTTTACAAAGTCTTCACAAATTTCCAAGACAGAGATCACCTTTCCCTCTTGTAAATATTTATAGCACGTTGTATATGTCTGCAGGACTTAGGTCATCCTACAGCGTCCTGCATTATATACATTCACCTTTTATTCTTCCATATTAGGGCCTTGTCTTCCAAAGGGACCATAGATTTCACCCCAGCAATTCTGTTTCCACCTCCTCCCCTCACAGAAAGAGTGTGAGGAAAATCAAGCTCTTAAATGACTCCATTTAGGTTTTTTGGTTTTGTTTTTTCATGCCTGCAAATAAAGTAACTGACCCATGTTGACGAGCCATCCCTTTCTCAGAGGTGGCTTTCTTTGGAGGGACAGGCTTGCCCACTCAGCCTAAAGCCCAAATCAACAGCCTCAGAGCATCTCACTCCCACTCGTAAAGAATCTGAAGTTCTCCTTTCTTCCCAAGAACATGTTGGAGTCTTGAGTAACAACTCTTTGGTCTTTTTTTTCTCCTGGGAATGATTCAGGTGTCTCTTATAAGGGAGTATTTCTCAAATTAAGCAACTATTTCAAATCCTCAGCCTATAAGGGAGGGAATTTTAAAAAAATATTTTTATTAATATGTTGAGAATTTCATATAACATATTTTAATCATATTGATCTCTTAGCTCCTTCCAGATCCACCCCCACCTTCCTTACCTCCCACCCAAAACTTCATGTCTTTTTTTCCTTATGACCCATAGAGTCCAATTCCTGTTGCCCATATACTCCTGAATTGTGGACTTCATCCTCTGGAGACACCATACCTTGACTCTCCCATCCCTATCTGTAGCTGCTCAATTAGGGGTGGGAGCTCATGAACCCTTTCCCCCTCCACAGGAGAGTATCAGTTGACTTGATCTCGTGCAAGTCTTGTGAGGGCAACCACAGGAGCCTCGTGACTATGAGCGCAGCAGTCCTGTTATAGCCAGAAGACACTGTCTCACTCTATTCCTCCCTGATCTCTGCTCGCTCTGAGGAGAGTTTATGCATGGTGTAGACTATTTAGGCAAGGTTGAGAAAGGCTTTGAAAGCAGTCCTAGTCGCTCTTAAGATGATTAACTGAGAACAGTAGTGTTGCTTAGAAATGATTAAGATAACTTTGCATCCTGCACGCACAACCAGGCTGAGTCAAGCATCAGCAGTGTGTTACAAAGCTGAGCGGGAGGGACTGCTCAGGAACAGTCATTTCTTCTTGCTCTAATAGCTGAGAGTCAACTTTAAAAAAATGTATTTCCTGCTCGACTTTGTCCTTGGACTAACAACTGATTATGGAATTTTAATTTAATATTACAGCATATGCTGCCTTTCTGAATTTAAAAATCTATGACTTGCCTCTGAAGTCTTTTCAAGTTCTGTAGAAGAATAGTCTCAAAAAATAAGGTCATCAGTGGGAGTATTTATAATAAATTTACAATTTCTGAAAAAATGGAATCAATATATACAATTAATATTGCAGATAAACGTCAGAATGATAAACTTCCACCATATAAATGAACCTTGTTTCACACATAAATGTGCTTTGTGGCAAAGGTTCAAAATCCTTTTTCTTCAACAGTAAGCAGATTGAATGAAATAAAAAACGATGTGCCAGGACTTAAAGGTACAAGTGGTACAGACTTCAGATTATTGATTGCTGACTGTGCTTACAGACATCAAACAATACTTTTTTTAGGCATCTGTATTAGTTCACTTCAACAGAGATGAGGTATATCACAGGAAAATTGAAAATGTGGGGTCTCTTTGACTGGCCATAATCATTGTAGATTATTAAGGTTTGGGGTCCTTTTCTTAAGGTTATATACATAAAACAATACCGACAAAATGAAATCTCATTAAGTTCACATTTTTCTTTCCCAGAACCTTGATTATAGCTTGAAATGTACCAAGATGTTTAGTCAGAATGCAAACTCTCTTCTAAACTTAGGTTGGAAATGCACATTTGGGCAGAATCCATAGGCTGTGACATTTTTTGACATAAATCCCAGCAGGACATGGTGATCACTCCTGAGAGACTCAGAATGCATTTATGTATATCAAGGTTTAGTTTCAGATTTAAGAGTTGGCCATTTGCTTTAATGGAATATAAGCTCTTACAGCTGGCCCCGCTCCTTCCAAATTACTGTTCGGTAACATCTTCCCAAAAGTGACGGTCACGTATAGCTTCAAAACTAAGTCCGTGGTCTTATACTTGAAATATTTTTTTCTCTAACTTGGAAATGGAAAGCACATCCGTGTGTTAGGGAATTCTGTTAGTTGGACCTCTTTCAGTTGCTAGTGACATAAACCAAACTCAAACCAGCACAAGCCAAAAAGATAATTTATTGTCTTGGATTATTGGAAAGTTCAAGTCAGGCTGTAGACATGAGTTCAGGTGATGTCACTGGGAATCTGTCTGTTTCTCTCCATCTCTCCACTATACATCTCCTGTGATGGATCTGTTCTCAAGTTGTCTGAAACCATATGGAGGACCTCTGATGGTTAAGATGCAGGACTGGGGAGGTTCCCCCCCCCCAGGTACTCCCAGCAAGAATTAACAGATTAAAACATCATCGCAACTGTTTTGTTTTTCGTTTTATTGATGCCTATACTCAGACACAGAGCAGTCTTTGAGACCTCACGCCCACAGCATGGTCATAGGTGCTATCTCCCTGCTTTGGTTGCCTCTACACTTGTTCTCAACTTTGATCCTTCATTAGCCAGGCTCATAAACAAGCCTTCATGGCTCTACACTCAGAACTTCACAAGGTAGCAGTCCATCTTTGTCTGTTTCTTTGCCTGTCTCTCTCTACCTGGTACCCCTAATGCAGCCAAATTCAAAACTGAATACACATTGATCCAGCCGTGACCAATCATAGTACCCAGTGAGATGGAATTTTCTGATGTGCCCAGGGCATGACCAGTCTCATGGAAACTGGATTATCTCTTACTTAACAGTGTGAGCAAAATGGGATAAAGGAAACATACCCCAAAGTAGGTGTTCTACTACCTACAAACAAGAAACAGACAGACACCACATAACCACAGAAAACACTATGTGAAATCAGGATGAGTTGACCCATGCCATTTTCTGGGGACCCAGATTTCTGACTGAGTCAGGAGCCACGAAGCCAGCCGAGATGAGGAGAATCTGAAACTCTTTCCGGGAGCTAACAAGAAGGAAAAGAGTGCTTGTGTCCTTTCATCTAGTGACATGGAATTCCCCTCACCACAGATGCACTGCTGTCATGGCGTTCACTTGCTGGGGATGGAGAGCTAGTGCCTGGGGAGTATTCTGCAAGGTGAAGTCGAGGGGCCACCAGTATGGGTTTCTCAAGGGATGGAATCTGACCTGGAGAGGGGAGGGCAGTGCCTGGAAGAACAGCCCTTCAGGCAGAGGAAACAGTGTTTAGAGGGGGAGGAATCAGCACAGCGCTCTAACAGTTGCCAGCCAAGCTTCCAAGGCTAGCACAAGAGGGAGGATTGAAGCAATTACTGAGAAAATTGTCTCAATCTTCCCTTTTCTCCTGGCTGTGGAAATTTGGCCATCGCCACATTTTTGTAAGAGAAGCAAGTCTTGATTCCAGAGACCACACAAGGTTAAGTGATGGAATTTTATTTATTTATTTTTTAGACAGAACAGAGAAAAACCACAGCACCTGAATTCAGCTGGGAAAAGGCAGATTTTATAAGAAAGGAAATAGAAAATCTTTCTTCTCTTGTCTCCCGTTCTTGTCTCATGTACAACCTACTCCCCCATGTTCCCTCTCTTGGTTTTTTGAGTAGGAGAGAGAAATTTTATTTGAGCCAGTCTATTGACCAAGAACTGTAAGTCCAGATGCATTTACTGCTTTGTGAGAGCTTCATAAATGCTTGTAGTAAGACATGGTAATTATTCAAATAATTTTTTGAGAATTTACTAATTCCCAAACCAGAATCAAGCACAGTTCCAGGAACCAACTCCCTTGCCCCTTTTCCATTAAGCCATCTCCCCAAATGTCTGTGTAGATTCTTAGCATTCAACACTTTCTTTTAAGATTAAATAGCATTAAAAATTTGCCTTGCAAGGAAAGGTATTATGAGCTTATATGAAAATAAGATGGGTAGAGATGCCTGCAGAAATCTGAAGCCCACAAAATGTTCCACAAATGAATAAAAATTATCTGGACCTTAGTTTGAGTTTTAGCACCATCATTTATGAACTATTCAACTATGGGAATGTTTCTTCATGTCCTTAACTCTCATTTTTAAAATCAAGGTAGAATCAGTGTAGGGTGTGTGTGTGTGTGTGTGTGTGTGTGTGTGTGTGTGTGTGTGTGTGTGTGTAAGGAATAACTAAGAAAGAGCTGACAGCGCCCAGCACATCATATTACCTTGAAAGCCAGAGAACGGCCCTCAGTGTTGGTGTCAGCCATGAAGCTCACACTGTCACAGCTGTGACGTGGGACCATCCACCTCCTCTGTCCCTCCCGGTCAAAGCTGTTGTGGTTGTTCCTTTCTGTTGTGATAAACACTCTGACCAAAACCAGCTTAAAGGAGAACGTTTTTACCCTAGCTTACAGGGACAGAATCCGTCATGGTGGGGGACGTCATAGCATGGCAGAAGGAGCAGGAAGCAGAAACACCTAGGCTGTAGACCCTCAAAGATCACTCCAGGAAAGGACTTCCTCCAACAAGGCTCCATATCCTAAAGGCTCTGTAACACTCATCCCAAAACAGCTCTACTAACTGGGGACTTATTGTTCCAATACATGAACTTATGGGGACCATTTCTTATTTAAACCATCACAAAAATGGACACTGATCCATGACGGACACCACCAAAAGAGTGACCTCTACTGTTCTGAGCCTCCTATGATTTGCTGAAAGGAAAAAGAAGAACATTAGACTCCCTTCTCAGAAAACTCTGTAAAGAAGAGTGAAGAAAAACATAATATGATGCTACTGTTGAGCCAAGTGTATGGCACAACCATTCCCTTATTCAAGGGTAGATTTTTGTCTATTACCTTCTTTTCCCTTTTTAATCTTAAAAAAAGACAAGAGTCTCATGTATCCCCAGGTGGCCCCAAACTTGTTATGTATGTCTTAGTTACTGTTCTATTGGACCAAGACAACTTATAAAAGAAAGCATTTAATTGGGAGCTTGCTTACAGTTCAGAGGGTGAGTCCACAGTCATCATGGCAGGGAGTGTGGTTTCAGGCAGGCTTAGCACTGATCAAAATGGATCATCTGATCAAAAAATGGAGGCAGGGAGAAAGCTAAACTAGACCTGTCATTGGCTTTTGAAACCTCAAAGCCCACCCCCAGTGACACACCTTTTCCAACAAGGCCACATCTCCTAATCTTTCCCAAACAGTCCACCAGCTGGGAGCCAAACATTCAAGTCTATGAACCTATGGGGGCCATTCTCATTTAAACCACAGCATTCCATTCTCTGGCCCTCATAAGCTTGTGCCCATATCATAATGCAAACTGAATTCAATCCAACTTCAAAAATGTCCATAGTCTTTCACAGTCTTAACACTGTTTCAAAGTCCAGAGTCTGTTCTGAGACTCAAGGCAATTTCTTAACTAGCACTCCCTGTAAAATAAAAAAAGTAAATCACATACTTCCAGCATACAATATGCATTACCATTCCAAAAGAGAGGAAAAGGGGCATAGTGAAAAAATACTGGACCAAAGCAAGACCAAAACCCAGCAGGGTACACTCCAAATTCTGCCACTCCATGTCTGATGTCCAAGGACTCTACAGATTTCTCACTCCAGCCTTGTTGACTGCAGCACAGTTCTCTCTCCAGGGCTGTTCCCATACTCTGTAGCTCTCCTTGCAGGTCTCCCATGTCTCCAGCATCTTCAGCATCCTGGGGTCTCCAATGCAGTCAGACAATGACCTCTCCAAGTCTCCATGTAGGAACTCCTCTATCACAGGCCTAGCCTCAGCAGTTTGCCTTAACCACAGAGGAATCTTCCAAATGCCTTTAGTCCGAAATCCTTGACTTTAAAGCCACAACCATGTGGGTGAAGCAGCCAAGTTCTGCTTGGGTGGGATGGAATCTGGCCCCCTCCTTGAATTACATTTGCTTGAAGGTTTGACTTGTGGAAGGTTTTCTTTGTTGAATGAGCTTTGCCTTGAACAAGTTGAAAGCTCTCTTTATTCCATTTCTTCTTAAGCTGTTCCTTAAACCTCTCATCTCTTTGAGCACAAGGTTTGGTGCCACCATTTAATTTCCTGGTGTGCCTTTCTTCCTCAAACTGCATTTTGTATTATGTTTTCCCCTGCTTGCTCCTTTTCATTATAGATTTACATAAGAGTGATCACTAGTAACCATGTGACATGGTCAATACTAGGTTGTCTTGAAATCTCTTCTGCCAATGACATTAGTACAGAACTCTTCAATATAGCTTCAGGCAGATTGTTAGGGCAAAAATAAAAAGCAACCACATTCTTTGCCAAAATATCACAAGAACTGTCTCTAGGTCACTTGCTAATACTGTTCCTCTTTGAAATCTCTTGGGCTGGGCCACTGTAGTTCCACACTGTGCTTAGCACTATTGTCTTCCAAGCTCTTACGAGGATGACCCATTAAGCACAACTTACTACATTTAACTACTTTTCTAGTCCAACCATCCAAAGTCTTCCACATTTCTCCAAACAACAGCAAGGTCAGGTCTGTCACAGCAATACTCCACTGCTTGGTACCAACTTCTGTCTTCGTTAGGGTTAATGTTGCTGTGATAAAACACCACACCCAAAGCAGCTTATAAAAGAAAGCATTTGACTGGGGTTTTGCTCACAGTTTCAGAGGGTGCATCCATGACCTTCATAGCAGGGAGCACAGCAACAGGCAGGGGTGACAGCCATGGCTTGGAGCAGTAGCTGAGAGCTCACATCCACAAGGCAGAAAGAAGTGAGACAGGGCCTGTCATAGGCTTTTAAAACCTCAAAGCTCACCCTTAGTGACACACCCCCTCCAACCAGGCCACACCTCCTAATCTTTCCCAAACAGCCCACTAACCAAGGATCAAGCATTCAAATATGTGAACCTATGGGAGACATTCTCATTCAGACCACTGTGGGAGCCCGTTCTGGGGTTCCTCGTGGCTTTACCCAGCAGGTCCAAATAGAGGATGATCAGGACCACGGGCCTGAGTGCAGGTGTCTGAGATGGTCTGCACTTGGCTGTGCTGGGGGAGGAGGTCTTTTGCTCCACCCCTTGGCGTCTCTATAAAAACCCTGGACCAGAGACAGTCCGGGCCCGTTGGAATAGGTTCCAGGCCCTCTCGAGGCTATCCTTTATTTTCTATCTGTTTATCTCCGCAAGATTCTCCGCTATAAATCCTTCTATCTAATATTTCCTGCTGCTCGCACTCAAGAAAACTCTGGGAAGCTGTGGGGGTGGTGGGTAAACGCCCCACAGAATGGCGCCGTGAACAGGGACTAAAGAAAAAAAGGGACTAAAGAAAAAAAGGGACTAAAGAAAAAAAGGGACTAAAGAAAAAAAGGGACTAAAGAAAAAAAGGGACTAAAGAAAAAGGGGAAAAAAAGGGACTAAAGAAAAGAACTAAAGAAAAAAGGGACAAAAAAAGGGGGGACTAAAGACAAATGAACAGGGACTTAAGACAAAGTAATAGGGACTAAAGATAAAGGAAAATAATAGTTTTATTACAGAGTTTTTGGTGAAAGTGCTGAGTTAGCCCTGCCAGTGGAAAGGCATGCCGGTGTTATGGAATATATATATATTTTTATATATATTTTTTGGGAAGGCAGGCGTTTTATCCTCGAGAGAAAAGGAAAGCGGACTGGAAGGATGTCCGATGCTGCAGCGAAATTCTCTTCTGTCAAAATTTTCTATCTTCTATCCCTTTCTCAATTTCTATCTGTGATAAGTATAAGATATAGGGTAGTAATATAGTTTAGGAAAAACTTAGAAGTATAAGATTGTGTAGGAAAAAATAAGTAAGGCAACTAGACAGAAAAACTCAATTTTCTAACTTTGGGGGCTTTGAAAGCAAACTGGGGAAAAAATCTTTCTTTGGGCTTTTCGGGTAGTAAAAAAGCTCTTCTTGGAGCTTATGGGGAAGGAAAAGTTTCCTATGGAAGCTTTTGACCTCTGGACAGCTGAAAAGCCAAATCCAAGCAGCAGGAGAAAGTAATTTCTCCCTGAAGCAAAAATGGGCGTGTAAGAAGTCAAAGTTTAAAGTTGGGAAGTTTTGGGAAAAGTTGGTCTTTCTCCTGGGGGGAAAAATCTTTCTCTTAAACTATAAAGCTTTTCTTGAAAAATTTTTGGGGAAAAATCTCTCTAAAAAGCCTTAATCTTTTTCAAAAGCTCTCTTAAACTTAAAAACTAAAAACTAAATTTGACAAAAATTAGAATCACCTGAAGAGATTAGTATGGGGACCACCTGTGATTAGCTCTAAGGGAAAACAACAAACTTAAGACAGCAAAACCTCTAAGTTCTTTCCAGCTTTAACAATCCTCCCTGCAATGCAGGAGGCAGGAAAAAGTTTCTAAAAACCCCTTCTAAGCTCTGTCTCTTCAACCTACTAAGACAGTGTACCCTGAAGGAAACGCTTGGGAGAGTAAGGGTGAAGAGCTACAGAGAGCCCAAAAGGGCCGGAAACTTTACCAGAGAAAAACAAAAAAGCCAAGCTTTTCAGTTACAGCCGAGCTGAGGCAGCAAAGGTTTTGAGTGAGCATTTCAGAATGAAAAGGTGCTCCTAATCTTCCTAAAGCAAAGATCCCCTGAAGCAACGCAAACTGTTAGCATTGTATCCTCGCTTCTGACCAAAAACCCAGAGGTGACTGGCCAGCGTCTCTGAGTTGGGGTGCATTTCGGGGATACTAGGGTTCCTGCAGTGGTAAACTTCCTGGAGTGCACAGCTGAGGCAGGAAAGTACAGGACCCGAGGGGAAGATTGCTAATGAACAAACAAAGCTAAAGCCGGTGGGAACGGCACAGTTGTCCACTTTCCTACAAGTCCCAGGTTGATAGGTCCACAGCTACAAAAAGAAATCTGAGAAAAAGCTTTCCTATCAGAGAAAGGACTTTTCTGGGAAAACAGTAAAGCTGAACTGTGTCTGAAGCAGTTGTGCTGCTGAGTCAGAACGCTGTCTGGGGAAAGAGCCCAGCCAGGGCAGAACAGAACTCTCCAGGAGTAAAAGCTTTTCTTTTCTGTCAGAGAAAGCACCTCCTTGAGAAAAGCTTTGTTTCAACTGACTCCCGATGAGATGAGATGAGATGAGGGAGTGTTGCCCTGAGGGGTGATTGCCTCTGGCATAAGCTCTGTCCTTGAGCACCCAGACAAGCAAACACAACCCACTGGGGGACTGGGCCAGGTGAAGGCCTGATGAGGCAAAACACCTGTCCTAATGGGAGTTGAGAAATGGCAAAAACCTCCGTTGTTAGATTTTCAGTCTGTACGCAAACCACACAGACCCTGAAAACAGAAACGGACAAAAAGCCCCTACCTTCAGTAGCAGGGAAAGCCACCGCTCTAGTGTCGGAAACTGTTTTCTGGGGTAGAGGGGATAAATTGAGACCAAACTGGGAACTGTTTGGGAGAAAGACTCTGAAGAAACAGAAGGGACAGATTCCTCCCCAGAAAATGCATGACCTGACAAAGCTGCTAGAGTTTGAGGCAGATTCAGGGGGAGAAAAAAAAGCCCCTACCTCCAAAGGCAGCTAGCAGAGGTACAGAGCCACAGATAGATACCTGAAGCTCTGCATCTGGGGGGGAAGGAACAAGCAAAATGAGAATAAGATCAGTGGGAGAAAATCTCTGAAGGAGCTATGGAAAAGCTGTTGTAAATGATCTTGTTTTTCACTGACTGGCTAAAACAAACACAAGCCCCGAGGAAAGCTGCTATCAGAAATGCCAGCCTCAATGCCGGCTAACGAGGCAGGTGTGGTTCTGATTCGGGGGCCAGTGTCTGATGAAGTTGAAACACCTGTTAAAGCCAGCTGAGAATAGAAACCTCCCAATGTGCCATAGCTGAAAATGTAAAGTGCTTGTTCAAATCTCCCGTTCCAAAAGCAAAAAACTTTGTTCAAACCTCCCGGGCAAGAATTTGTAAGCAAGTCTAGTAAAAGAGAACCAGTTGACTCTCAGACCCGAAAAGATATATGGGAAATGATATATGGGACTGATATTATTATGGACTGATATAAGGGAAATGCATTCTGGGAAAGGTAGTTTTTCTGCTAAAGATGGCAACATTGCCCTGAAACACGTTTGTCAGCTCTAAAATTAAAATACAGCTTTTAAAAGAATAAGGGGAAAAGTTGTCTAAGGGTTTAAGTGTCAGTTCCAATGAAAAATTGAAAGAATATGGAACTAGGCGCTTCGCGGTATGGGGCTCCATTGGTAAAATGCCTTATTTACCCTAATAGCTGTGCAAAGTTTTTACGGCAGTTGGATGACAAAAAGCTACCTATAAGAGCAAACAAGTCACTTTAAAATCCTTAAAATACCACCTAATAGCTGTGCAGTATTGGCGAAGAGCTTTACAGCAACTAAATAAGATAATTTCACCCTCAGCGTGAAGTGAAGTTTTCAGAAGAGCATACCAAAAGTACTGCTGTAATAGAAATGTTTGTCTGAATTGAGGCATTTAGGGGAGCTATTATGAATTTGGGTGAAGGGACAGCCTCTAGTTAAAAAACCGTTTACCGCTGACAGTGCATCTCTGCCTGTCCGGAACTGCTGAGAGAACTCACAACTTTGGGGTGTGGCTTCGTCCTGAGAATGTTACAATCCCCTAGCAACAAGTATCACAACTCTATAATGACAACACTCACTAAATCCCAGTGCTTTATAACAAAGCTAACTATAAACTGTAAACTTTAGAAATGATGTACGTACTTCCTGTCTAGTTAAGAGAATCTTTCTGATAGATGGTGATAATAATTAAGAGTAAGAAGTAGAAAGACAAATATAAGATATGTGAGTTTATAAAAATTCTGTCTTGTTAGATCTGTGTTAAGAAATCTTTAGGTGTTTGCTAAGTTAGATATATGCTAATGGTAGCCTATATAAGTGTGTAAAATAGATCTATAGAGTTCCTTTAAGAATATAAGCTTGTAAGAAGTATCTAAGGTAGTCTTAAGACATGTAGTAATAAGCTTGTAAGATGCTAGTTGTAAATGTAAGTTTAAATAAGAAATAAGATAGAATGGATATAAGTATATAAGAATTAATAAGAAATATATTTGCTAAAGTAGTTCTATAGTTTCCTTAAAGTATAAATAAGTAGATGTTAATATGTTGTATATGAGTTTGTAAAAACGTGTAAATGTTGAATATGAGTCTAAATGCTTTGCAAGGCAAAAATGTTATATGTGAGTTTGTGAAAAAGTGTAAATGTTAAGTGTGAGTCTATTAATGTATATGGTGAAAACACCTGAGACACAGGAGATAGTGTCCTAGTAGACTGCAAAATAGGCAGTCTGAATGGTTTCAAAAGCTCCAGAAGCCGCTAAGAAGCTAAGAATGGCGGACGCCAGAACCAGCACAAGGCATCCGCAGCTGAGATCCGTGGAATATCAACGCAGCACAGAAAAACCTGAGCTTAACAGCAAAAACGGTGCGGTTTAAAATCTTACTATACTAAAAAGGTCTGTCTGTGAGAACAAAAGTTGCAGAGACGCTTGTTTGAACAAAAATTATTAACTGCAAAAAGTTTTGGTTAAAAAAGTCTCTTCATATTTGGAAGTAAAAGCCTGGTACCAGAATTTATTTCTTATTTAAACTTTTTGAACTTAAAATGAGATAAAATTACAAAAACATTTTGGTTATGACTTTCTTCAAATTTGGAAGGCTAGTACCAATATTTATCATTTGAATTTTGGTACTTAAATGAAATGAACAAGAGAGATTTCATTGCAATGGGACAATTTTGAGCTTACTTATAGTAATGACCTAGGAACGGTTTTCTGGAATTGGGTTAAAAAAGAAACTGTTTAAATGAAGAAATGTATTTCTACTTAGAATCAAGATGCAATTTTGTGTATGCATATATGCTTTATTAACTGGTGATTTATGAGTTGTTTTGTGAAACTGTTTATGTAAAAATGAAATTACTTATGGAACTGGTTTTATGTTACAAATGGAACTGTTTAAACAGAAAAGTTTGGGTCCTCTAACTAGGTTTGAGTTTTTGTTTAAAAATTATAAAGAAAAGGAGGAGTTATGAGATTGAATTATGTTCGCAGAAACCTATTGATATTAATGCACCCTGGTTTTGTGGAGTTAAGAAAATGTTTAAGTTTGATGTGAATACATCGAAGTTTTTCCTATGTTCTGTTAACAAGAAAATTCAAATGAGTGAGTTAAAGTTGTAAGACGGAGAAAATTGTTAACTATATATAGCACCATATATGCTAATTCTAATGGTTCTGTTAAGAGTTTGCTTTGAGTTGTAAGATTGAGAGAATTGTGACTATGTATAGCAATATTTATGTTAACCTGTTAATGGTAATGATGAAGCTAAGGGATTCTTTAAGTTTGTAGTCGCCTTAAGAGTTTTGGTTTAGAAAGGGCTTGAGGCAGCTAAGACTGCTGTGGTCACCTTGGACCTAATTCAAAAGAGAAATGCCATCTATATCATCCTCTACTCCCATACTGGGAGGTGTAACAGCTATGGAGATTGCTGTAAGCCATTAATAGTTATTTTTTTATATATTAAGAAGGGGGGACCTGTGGGAGCCCGTTCTGGGGTTCCTCGTGGCTTTACCCAGCAGGTCCAAATAGAGGATGATCAGGACCACGGGCCTGAGTGCAGGTGTCTGAGATGGTCTGCACTTGGCTGTGCTGGGGGAGGAGGTCTTTTGCTCCACCCCTTGGCGTCTCTATAAAAACCCTGGACCAGAGACAGTCCGGGCCCGTTGGAATAGGTTCCAGGCCCTCTCGAGGCTATCCTTTATTTTCTATCTGTTTATCTCCGCAAGATTCTCCGCTATAAATCCTTCTATCTAATATTTCCTGCTGCTCGCACTCAAGAAAACTCTGGGAAGCTGTGGGGGTGGTGGGTAAACGCCCCACAGACCACCATAGTGGGCAAAGATGAGCTTAAACTACTGACCCTTCCACCTCTACTTTCTGAGTCCTGAGGTTAAAGACATATCTCACTATGTCCAGCTTTTGTGGTACTAAAGTACTGAGGGGACTATGTGCATGCTAGGAAACTTACCAACTGAGCTGCATTCCCCTGCTCTAGAATATCTGTTATCTTAAAATGTTTCAAATACACCATGTCATCCTTGCACAGGGGCTATGCTCATCTTCTCTTATCATTTCAGTTTTAGTGTATGTGCTGCTGAAGTGAGCACTTTTTAAAAAATTAGTTTTTTTAATATTTGAGAGTATAATATAATCACATCATTGACTGTTTCCCTTTCCTCCCTCCAAAGCCTCCCATGTACCCCTAGTTGGTCTCTTTCAAATTCATGACCTCTTTTTTCATTATTGCTAATACATGTATATATATGTTTATGTGTGTGCGCATACACACACACACACACACACACACACACACACACACACACACAGAGAGTTTCCTAAATATATAATAACAAACAGATCAATATGAATAATTTTACTTGTATGTGTGTTTTCAGGGCTGACCATTTGGTATTAGAAAACCAATTGATGTGCTCTGAGTTGCTATGGTTAAAATGTAATATAAATGTTCTCTTCAGGTCATGTTTAAGAAGATACATAATTCAGCATTGAGTCTCTTTAAAATACATACCTGCCTGTTGGGATCTTGACTTTAAAACTGATTTTTTTCTTTACAAAGGAGCTAAAATAGTCTTCAAAATAAGAATCTATGTGGAAACAGGAGTCAGGACAGAATTTCTGGTCATCTGCATAGTGACTAAGTTTTATTGTACCTTATTTTTATAGTTAAATATTTCAATATTAATTTAAATATAAAATTAAAAATAAATGTTTGGGAGGAAGATTTCACCCACTGTCGTATGGGAGACAATTCACATGACTGCCCACTCTCCTGCCAGTTAAATGCACTTTCAGCTGTATCTGTGCCTCCCAGTGGACGCTGACCACAGTCACTGTGAGAGCTGAACAGAATGCAGTCCTTCTGCTTCCCTCATTCTGAACAACACTTAGGTATAGAAGTCTGGAAAAAGAGCAGTTTTAATCTGGAATAATAGACAATACCATAATTTCCACTATCGTGAAAATTGAAAGGATAGTATTTTAAAAAATCAACAGAAAATCATACTCTATTAGACTTTGTACCACCAAGCTAACAGGCTCATGCACAATAAGCAAAAACCCATTCCTCTTACACACTTATTCCATAATTAAATACTGATTTCTTGAGTCAAATTTTCCTATGGTCTTTGGCTCTACCTACCCTGAGTTTTCATATAACTTTTTCCAATGAACAAAGGAACTGTATACGTTCTTCTTAAATTAAAAAAAAAAAAATCAAACTGGGCAGTGGTGGTGCATGCCTTTAATTCCAGCACTCAGGAGGCAGAGGCAGGTGAATCACTGTGAGTTCGAGGTCAGCATGGTCTACAGAGTGAGTTCCAGGACAGGCTTCAAAGCTACTCAGAGAAACC
Organism: Peromyscus maniculatus bairdii; assembly: GCF_049852395.1. Taxonomy (NCBI): domain Eukaryota; kingdom Metazoa; phylum Chordata; class Mammalia; order Rodentia; family Cricetidae; genus Peromyscus; species Peromyscus maniculatus. Next base: position 211,931,045 of record NC_134852.1, read on the forward strand.
CTGTCTGGGGGGTGGGGGGAACAGGGGCTTTTGAGTCTATGACCAACATTGTCACTCTGCACACCAAAGCCTCAATTTTTCGATCTATAAATAAGACACTTGTACTCTGTCCCCCAAATGACCCTCGGTCTCTCAGAATGCTGAACTAGACCAGGACCACACCCTTCGGTGCTCTTGGCTAAAGGGAAACTGGTGTGTTACCAAGAGCTCCACAGCTGCTTAAACAGAAATCTATACTAGGGCTTAAGCCATAAATCGTATTTTGCTCAACATTGTTGACGCTAACATAGTTAAATACGCCTCATAAATGGAAAGGGCTTCTTGGCCTAATAAACTGGGAACATAGTATTAAATTAAATGAACCAGATTTCGTTGCTGCTGCAACATTTCAAAACTTTTAATAAGCCAATGCACATCGCACGTCTCCCAGAGGTGCTGAGATGATGCAGTTTCCTACCTGATTTCTGCACGGAATTATCCTTGTGTTTTACAAAGAAGGCGTGGGAAAACCTTGAAGCTGAATGAGGGTTGCTCAAGTTACAGCCCCCAAAGCACTTCTTTAAAGACACAATCTTTCCAAAGTTCAGGTACCTTAGGCTGATATGTCTTAAACCGCAGGACGATAAAGCACCAAACTCCCTCCCTCAAGTCTTGTCTGGGGGAGGCTTCCTGGAATTCTGTGTCCTCTACAGGACGGTCCTGGGGTTGTCTTCATTGTAATGAGTTAATTATAGCTTGTCAGTGATTTTTAAAGGCACATTTCCCAAGCTCTAGAGACTGCGGTAGAACATATACCAACATGCAATGTGAAAACTAGACAAGAGTGTGAACTTTGTGGAGCCCTTCTTGCATAATTTAGAGATGATGAGAACTTTTTTTGTATGGAATAAAACGAAATTGTTAACTGCAGAGCAGAAGTTGGGTCAGGCAGATATATGGCTCTGGAGAATGTGCTGATTGTGATTTGTGTTTTATGGTAGCTGAAGAGTTTGAGCTGCTTGCTAATGAGATCAAGCACCGTTACATATATTACTGGCATCTTCAGAAACTGCACATTCATTTGGAAATATCTTTATGCTACATTTGTTCAAAGCATTGTCTTTCCGTTAGAGGAATTCACCTGCACATTGCATTTTTCCTGTAATATACTACTGATTGTATGAAGAACTATTTCTATGTGTCTCTTTGTCTGAATTTGGAAGCTGTGCATTTTGAGTTCCATTTTCTTCTGAAAACGAGTTGTTGACAAATAAGACTGTCACAGCCATTGTAGGACTGAATTACTCTCCTGATTTCCTAATTCGTTGCTTGAATTGTAATGTCTCAAAATAAGTGCAGTCTCTCTAAAATATTTTGTCATCTTACACTGTTTGAAAGATACAGTGGTCTTCAGTGGAGTGGTTGCTGAAATTCTTTGTTAGAGCAGAAGTCTTAACATCAGGTTCAGTACCCAATAAGATGTAGGCAGGCAGGACGTCTGTGTTACAGGGGAGGTTTTTCTACCACAGTAGTAGAATTCTGGAATTGAGTCCTAAGAGAAAGAGGACAATGAAGGAGGGGTTTCCAAGTTAAAGAGCAGGATCACGTGTTTAAAAAAGAACAAGGAGTGAGGTCATCTGTTAAAGGGGATGCTTCCTTTTGGATATTCCAGAAGTGGCTGGACATCTATACTTACATTCTTAATTTCTTGAAGAATGGCCATACTGCTTTCCACAATGGCTACATCAATTTTCAGTGTGTTCATTGCAACATTATTCAGAGTCATTAAGATACGGGAACAGAGCCAGGGGAGCCAGCTCTGCTGATAAAGTCCTTGCCACACAAGCATGAGGATCCAGGTTCAACCACCAGAACCACATGGGAATGTTGGGCATAGTGGCTCATTTTAAATCTTAGCACCAGGGAAGTAGAGACAGGAGGATCTCTGGAGCTTGCTGGCCAGCCAACCTAGCCTGACCTGTGTGCCCCAGTTCATAGTGAGAGAGAAACAGATAACAATTTGTGTCAATATTCAGGAACCTGGAGGAAATTATGAGAGAAACAAGGCTGACACAGAAGGACAAATACTACATCACTTATGTGCAGACTCCAAAACAGTTGGAAAACAGAGGGTAGAATGGTGGTCGGAGGGGTTAGGGGTGTGAAAACGGAGCAGTTGGTCAGAGAGTCCAGTGCCAGCTATCCAGGACATGTAAGTTCTGGACATCTGACTTATAGGTCTGACTGTAGTTAACAATGCCACATCATAGACCTCCATGTTGAGAAGGTAGTTTCAAGTCTTCTTAGCACAAGAAAGGGGAAAAAATGGCATGATAGTAATATTAATTAGCTCTTTGTGGTAATCATTTTATAATATGTACACACATAAACCATCATGTTGTTCCCATTACGTATACACTATTTTTATTTGTCAAATATATATTAAAAAGGCTAGGGTTATGGACTATGGGATTAGGGTTCAAGTCAGTGGGAAAGCCTTTGATAAATCAGACAATTATCAATTATGAATAGAAAGGAAGAGACTCCAATAATTCATAAAACACCATTTTTCATTATGAATTGGATACTGGACAAGAGGGCGGAAATGAAGCTGTGAAAAGGGGCCACTAGCTATTGAAGTCTCTGCACATATGTGTGCATGTTGTTACACGTTCATGTATGTGTGGCTTCAGTGTGTGTGCTCATGTGCAAGTCAAGACCAGAAGACAACCCAGCTGCTATTTCTCAGGGGCTGCTCACTTTCTTCTGACATGTTTCTTTTACTATCCTGGACCTCATCAAGTAGACCAGGCCAGCCGGTGAACCCCAGGATCCTACCTGTTTGCCTCTTCAGGGCAGGGTTTGCACGAGCCACTGTGCCTAGGGCTTTGTTTAAAATATGAGTTCTAGGGACTTGTCCTTTTGCTTGCAAGGTGAGCGCTTTGCCAACCGGGCCACCTTCCCTAGTGCCTGTTCCTGAGTTTTTAAGCACAGAGAAGTCATACTGTTTATAATCATGGTTTCCATGTTCTTTGGCTACTGCTACACATGTAGATTAGCAATGGTTATTGCTTCAGGGAAAAACAGAATCTACAGATTGGACTTAATTTTCTGCCTAGAATTTTGTATATTACTGTTGTGTGCCTAGACTTTTTTCCCTTTTTTCTACTCATTTGAAAGGCTTTCACTCCCTGTGCCTATAAGGGACGCTATCAAGGCTCAATGCTAGCAAGTTTCAGGGAAAAAAGTGAGAAAATTATTTAAAGGACTGCTTTTTGATAATGGCAGTGTTTTGACAGTTTTTGACAGGCAATTTGGAATAATGCAACCTCCTGGATACAGCCAACCTCTGAAATGGGCTGTAATTTAGAATGATGGCAGCTTCTATGACCTCTATATTGAAGAGTCACTGGAATTAAAACAGAAAAAAAAAATCTCCAAACAATTTAGGTCTATATCTGAAAACCTAGTTAAAATGTTCTGGTATGGAACCATTTTATTTATTGAAAGGGTTTTCTCATCCAGTGCACAATACCAAATACTTATCCTAAAGTGGAGAATATTTTTTTCCTCTGCCTTTTTGTGTGTGATGAAACTCAGATTGTACTCCCAATGGATTCTGGTATTCTTATGAGCCTGCTGTGGGTGTATCTGCCCCTTCCCTGCCCTGGATGAAACAGACCCACTTGAGTGTTTATAACTCTATTGTGCTATCATCCATCTGAAGACAGAGCTCTGAGCTGTTATAGCATCCTAAACTTTCTCTTCTCACACACATGTGCTGTCTCAGGTCTTGAATTTGGTCCTTAAGGCTATTTTGAAAAAAGTAGATTCGATTACTCCCTTAATTCTGAGAGTTAAATGCTTTTTAAAGAGTTGTGTAACTTAAATATGAGCTGGGTGTACAGGGTAGGGTTTTTAACTGAACCACAATTCTCCAAACACACCAATATATTCCAAAATTGCCAGTTGCAGGCCATAAAATATTTACATTACAGAGTTAATAATGTATGTTTAGTAAGAAACGATGAAATATTTACAGTTTTTCTAAAGATACTGTATGGGTTTTCCCCTCCTTGCCACAGCCATTTTTCTTGAAGTAGGGAAATGGGCAACTTCCAGAGCTGTGGGAGCCTCACAGAAGCATCTGTGAAGGCAAGGGATGCTCTGAGGCAGACAGTGAGAAGAAATACCAGTTTACTGAAGGCAGACACAGAAACACATTTCCTGTGACTGAAGGGAGGAATTAGCATGCTATTTGGGGATCTTCGCCATTACCTGGAAGCATGGACAGCCTCTGTCACTGGTTTTTGCCAAACCTCTTCTGTGGGAATATTGAGATTCTCTGACTGTGGTGCAACCTTCCAAGCTTCTGGACAAATACTTTAACCTCCCACGCCTCTTAACTTTGACCTTGGCCATACTACCAAATCTTTACTGTACAAGCATAGAGGTTTTTTGTTTGTTTCTTTAAGATTTATTTATTTATTATGTATACAGTGTTCTGTCTGCATGTATGCCTGCAGGCCAGAAGAGGGCGCCAGATCTCATTACAGATGGTTGTGAGCCACCATGTGGGTGCTGGGAATTGAACTCAGGACCTCTAAAAAGCAGCCAGTGCTCTTAACCACTGAGCTATCTCTCCAGCCCTAGGGAGTTTTCAATAGACTTACAAACAGGGAACCTCAGGACTACCTATATATTCCAACAGGTTAAATCCCGTGTAATGCCTGGTCACCTTCATTCTTATAGTTACAGACCTTAAGAATCTAGAGAAGAGTTGGGTGGTGGCGGTGCATGCCTTTAATCCCAGCACTTGGGAGGCAGAACGAGGTGGATCTCTGTGAGTTTGAGGCTAGTCTGATCTTACAGAGCAAGATCCAGGACAGGAACCAAAACTACACAGAGAAACATTGTCTCCAAAAAAAGAAAAAAAAGAATAAATAATAATAATATTAATAATAATAATAACAATAATTTAGCGAAGTAGCACAGGATGAAAAATGGTTTCCCATAACACCCTTCTAATCCCTGGAATCCATGAGTGGCCCACCATCTTATACAGCAAAAAGGAAGTTACAGATATGATTAAGGATTCTGGTGTTGCAAGATACTTGTTTACACTGTGTGAAAATGTATCACTGTGATTGGTTTAATAAAAAAGTTGAGTGGTCAATATGTAGGCAGGAGAGGTTAGGTGGGATTTCTTGACAGAGGTTGAATCTAGGTGTGGATTTTGCCAGCAAGATGTGGAGCAAATTGGTTACACAGTACTGAGGAGAGATAAAGAACCATATGGCAAAATGTAGATTAATAGAAACAGGTTAATTTAAGTTATAAGAGCTAGTTGGAAACAAGCCTAAGCTAAAGTCAAGCTTTCATAATTAATAATAAGTCTCCATGTCATTATTTGGGGGCTGGTGGTCCAAAGAAATTCCAACAAGAAAGTCCTGCTACATTCTGGGATGGGGATATTGTTCTGAAATACTTTATAGGACCCTAAATGTGAGCAAAGTGTTCTTATAAGAGGAAGACAAGGAAGAGAACATACAGTAACAGTGGAAGAAAAGATAGCATCCTACTGGCTGGAAACACAGCACCAGAGAACATAGATGGGGTTGTGAAGTGGAAAAAGACAGATTCTGTCCCGTCAGGAACAAACAGACCTGTATGCTTGTCCTCCCTCTCTCGCTCCCTTCTCTCTCTTCCTATCCCTCCCTTCCTGTCCCTCTCTTTTTCTCCATCTTCCTTTATTTCTTCATGTACTGGAGATTAAATCCAGGACCTCACACAAGCTATGTATGCACTCTACCCATGAGCTGCGTCCTCAACCCCTGAGCTCCCCAACCATCCCAGTGAAACTAGTCGTGGACTTCTGACCTGTCGAATTACAAGAAGATTTGTGTGTGTTACTTAAAGTCAAAATGCTTGGGAGTTTGTGGAAGCAGGAACCACTGCCCCCAATGCTTCAATGCTAATACCCCTTCATTGCTAAATACAACTATTTAAGCCATGGCTTCAAAGTACTAAGACCTAACCTGGTTTATAGATATTGTGGCCTCCTCTTTCCATCTGTCTTGAAGACCTCCCCAACAGTCATACTCCCTTGAGGGTCCCATAGCTGCCAGAAGAAGTAAGGCAGAGGCGAGGGCTTGAGGCCAATAACTGCATCCTTCAAAATTGGACCTTAAGCCACAAGAACTCATCACCGTCCTCCTGAGTGCTCAGCATTCTGCTAGCTCCTGAGGGGAACTGAGGGAATAGAAGAGGTCACTCTCCACTCTCCTTCAAGACAGAAACATTGCAGTGATTACATACACTTACTTTGCACTTCCAGGAATGTCAAAGCTGGGGCAACAAAGGATTGTCTAACTCAGGAACAGAACAGATGCATCATTGCTGTTTAAGGGAAGAGATGATGTCAAAGCAGGGGCTTACCACTCATACTCTGATTGGAGGAGCTGGAAATCAAGTCATTTCCCGTTGTTTTAGAACCTGAGGGTACTGGGTGTATTCCAAGGTTGGTGAGGGTGTATGTGTATGTTGGGGGAGGGGAGACTCTGTGTATTTTATCAGTTCTTGTTCCTATCAGAACACCTCAGTGAAAGGCCAGGAAAAAAAAAAAAAGATGGCAGCTGCATGGAGCTGGGATAGTATCTTGTTTCCACGGCAACGAGTCTGCTTTGTTCCCAAGCACCATCTGGTATTTTCAGGCCTACCAGGCAGGTAGTGTGTAAATGCCTGTTGGGGGTTGGGGGAAGAAATCAGTAAAAATTCTTGGGATCAGGCACAAATGAATCTACAGCAGCACCATGCCTTTTGTAAGGCTGTGAGTCAGGTAGCATGGGTATGGCAGCTCTTGCTGATCTCACTGACTGTCCCTTCTGACTTATCCTTGCTGATTACTGCTTGATGACAGCTCCACAGAAAGCATAAGGAGATAAATTTCACTCTTCCCTGTGGGCCCTGGGACCCAGAAAAAAGTGTGCATTTAATGAAGCCTGTACAACACCATTCGTTTCTATGTAGCTAGAGTTTTCCTGCCTGGCCCACAGTCAGGACAAATCTCTGTCACCGGCCAGTCCCACAGCCGCTCAGACCTAACCAAGTAAACACAGAAACTTATATTGCTTACAAACTGTATGGCCATGGCAGGCTTCTTGCTAACTGTTCTTATATCTTAAATTAACCTATTTCTATTAATCTATACCTTACCATGTGGCTCATGGCTTACCGGCATCTTCACATGTTGCTTGTCATGGTGGCGGCTGGCAGTGTCTCCCTGACTTAGCCTTCCAGTTCCCAGAATTCTTCTCCTCCTTGTCCCGCCTATACTTCCTCCTGCCTGGCTACTGGCCAATCAGTGTTTTATTTATTGTTTTTTTTTTTTTTTTTTTTTTTTTTTCCGAGACAGGGTTTCTCTGTGTAGCTTTGCGCCTTTCCTGGAGCTCACTTGGTAGCCCAGGCTGGCCTCGAACTCACAGAGATCCGCCTGGCTCTGCCTCCCGAGTGCTGGGATTAAAGGCGTGCGCCACCATCGCCCGGCGGTAGTGTTTTATTTATTAACCAATCAGAGCAACACATTTGACATACAGAACATCCCATAGCATTTCTACCATTCCCTAGCTCCATTTTGAGCATATTTATCTGGGGGAGGTACTTCCCCTGTTTTCTTAAGTAATTCCATCTATAAAAATAGGATATCTTTACAAAGTCATAATTTACCCCAAGTGCAATGTGACCTTAAAGATTTATTGCTGTGCTATATTTGGTATACACACTGAAAAATTATTTGGTGTTTGTCAAACATTCAAGTTTAATGGAACATGGTATATTTTTATTTAACATATCTTGCAACTCTATTTATAGATCTGAATATGGGCTTTTAAGATCATTCTATCACTTAGGCTTTGATAGGGTGTATCAAGATGCCAATATACTGAATAGAGTACTGGTTTCCAGCCTTTTCTTGTTATTGAAACAGATATCCAAATATTTGTTGTTTTCAGTAAAAACTGTTGTCTCTTCCACTGTGTACATACATCTATTTCTTTTTATTAATTCAACACCGAATGGTTGACATTGAGCACCTGCTGCTTGCCTGACCCTTCTGGAAGCTTCAGTCAGTGGGGTGCCTAAGACCCATGGATCCAGCCTAGCACTGGACTGCATCTTCTGGTTTTATTTCTGGACATTTACTCTCATTATGTACAAGTCACTGTCTGATATACAAAGATCCATTAGATATGCCCCCCGCCTCCTCAGAAGATAAAGTACACTAGATTAGCTGTCCCTTACTTATCTTAACATTTCCCATGGGCATTGAATGGCTGTATGAATTCAGAATGTCCTTGTCCTCCACTGCTCATCTCCTCCTCACTGTTCTTCAGTATGGAGCCTCTTCTTTTCCTTGTGGGGATCTGCTAATCTCAGGCCCCCCCCTGTCCTACTCCTCTTCTGAGCCCACAAGAGATTTGGACCTTGGCACTGAGATAGACAACCTTCTCCTATTTTTCCTCAACTCTTATCTTTTTTTCCCCTTATTTTGTTTTGTATTGGTATCTACTAACTAGGAGGAGATAATCCAAAGTCTTCAGTGCTCCAGAAAGTTCTTGAGATATGGGTGTACTTTTAGGTTTTTCTGTGTAGCTCATAGTTTTTTATTTCATGTCTCCTGTTTTGGTTGTGACACATTTTTGTGAGCATTCTAAGAATCTTACTGCATATACTAAAGTGTGATGGTTAAATATATAACCATCATGGAAAGTGAGTAATGGCCCCAAAGATATCTATAACTCAATCCCCAAACATCAGGGGTGATACTTCACATAGCCAAAGGGAGTTTGAGGATGTGATTAAGGCTTTTGAGATGAGGAGGTTATGCTGAGTTATAGGGCACATGCAAAGCAAAGGCGTCATGAGCTGTGGGATAGCAGAGAACTTTAAGGATTACTTTGCTGTCCCCAAAGAAGAAACCAGAAACCAATGAGTGTGGCAGATTTTACAAACTGGACACACGTATGGTTTCCCAAGGTCCCCAGAAGTACGGTGAACACTTTTGCTCACTAGGCAGACGTCCTGTCAGACCTCAGGGACTGCAGTGTCACCCAGCACAGTTATCTTGGTAAGTGCATTTAAGTTTGTGAGGATTTGTTAGAGCAGCTATAAAATGTCAACACCCTGCAGTAGGTGCGGGGCCCTTAGAACTGACATGGAGAAGGATCCAGTAGGTTTTGTTGATTGGTTACAGGGTCAGCTGTGGGTGGATCTGCATGGCTCTGGAGGTGGGACAGCATACGTGGTGGTGTTGGCATTGGAGGGATCAGGCAGTGATTATTTACAATACCTGTGTGAATATTTCAACAGGTTTACAGCCAGAATAGGTATAGAAAGGGGTTTCTATGATACACAGGCTAGTCCATCTTGTAAACCTTCCAAATAGTTTGCCAATCAAATTCTGGGACAGAATAAAAGAAAGAAAAGATGTTTGGTCAGTTACATAAAATATCACAGCAGTACTTAAAGGATGTGAAAACCTGTTTCGTGACCTCTGTGGTAATCGGCTTGCACTGGAGCAGGGGATTTAAATCTCCTTATCAGTGCCTAGATGAGAATATTGTTTCATTTACAGTTACAGCCTCATGGACAGAATATCATATTTTATGAGTAATAGCATCTGTAAGTAAGATAAAAGGCATCACAAAAGAAAATGAAAGCATTTAAAATACAACAATTACCGAAATAAAATCATCTTGAGGACATTTTTTTGACAAGTTCTCTCAGGCTTTATTAATTCCTTCTGAGATTATTGCCGTGAATCTCTTTTATGAGTGTTTGGATCCTGTAAGAACAGTCCTTGGATGTAGTCACTGAGGGTTAAACCATGAAGCTGAGTGGGGTCTCAGCTGACTTATGCTCTGCTCTGGAGACTGCCTTGAATTGGTAAAGTTAGAGGTTAGATTCACAAACAGGTTTGAAAACACAGGTCCATACACATTTCATAAGCAGATGTGTAAGTGCCAAATGAAGACAATCTAGATCTCCTCCGTCATTCTAACATTGCAATATTTCCATGTATGTCTCAGACATTAAGTTCCTTTCACTTGCTTTTTTCATCCCACTCAATTAATTGTGAGATACTTGTGATATTCTTAGATTTAGATAGGTTGTGTGTGTGCTCATTTATTTAAATGTGAACTAATTATTTCCTTTAGCTCTCTCCAAGAGTTTTTGATATTCTATTATCAACAGCCTGCAATGTCAAATAAAAGATAAGGTTTATGAGCCATGTACACTATGATAAAACATTTTGAGCTGTCTATAGCATCGTAGAAGGAAAATAATGGCAGTGTCTGGATTATATAATGTAATACTATTGTACTAAGGCCAATAAGGTCATTTTAAGCATTGAAAGCATAATGTAATTTTATCCTGATAAATGAGCAACTTAGCAAAGTGTTTAAGAGTAAATAGAATTTGGAGCTCATCCCATCTATTTATGTATAGGTAAATATGTACACTGAATTTTTTAAATGATCCAGTGTCAGAGAAAATAATAGCAACATTAAAATTTAACCCAACTTCCCAAATAGTCACTATTCACTTAAATTAATAAAAAAAATCATCATTCATAGAAATTGCAATAACAACATGGATAAGAGTGTAACATGTGGTTTAAGTTTAGACTCACTCAGTAGTTAAGACTCAATTGTTTAGAACCAGGGAGACGGCTCAGCAGTTAAGGGCACTGCTGAGTGACGACCTGAGTTTCATTCCTGGGACCCATATGCTAAAAGGAGAGAACCAATGCCCACAGGTGTCCTCTGGCATTCACATGTGTGCAGTGACACACCATCCCCCAGGAAGTTAAAAATAACATAATAAAACTTAAAAAATTAAATAGCCAGTTCTTTAGTGAGGATGTATTAGATAAGCAAAGGCTATGCTAATAATTTTTTAAACTGTTATTTGAGTGTGTGTGTGTGTGTGTGTGTGTGTGTGTGTATACATACACCCACATGATCAGGCCACAGCCAGAGTGTGAAGGTCAGAGGACAGCTTGCAGGAGTCAGTTCTCTCCTTCTATCATGTGAGTTCTGGGGATGGAACTCTCATCATCAGGCTTGGAGGCAAATGCCTTTACCTTCTGAGCCATCCCCCAGTCCTGTATTAATAATTTAAACAAGGAATCAGTAACAAGAAAAAACTCTTTAATTTTTCTTTTATTCATTTATGTAGTCCCAAACCACTAAATTTTGTTGTCATGGAAACTATGACTTGATACATACTTATTGCAAACTCCATGTCTTAGTCATCTTTATCACAGCACATTCCTGTTTGCCTTATGTATAGTACCTACCCAATAAGTATCCATTAAATAAACAAATGAACTATATGTGGCAGAGAATATGATTTCCAAGTGTCATTGTGTTTCTGTCTTCTGGGCCTGACAGGCTGTCCTTATGACAACAGGTACCCATTTTTGTGGTCTCTATGTTGAGGTCTTGATTCTGATGATATAAAACTCTCTTTCTTTAGTCACACCACAGATTCCTTCCCCCCAAAGACTTTGACTTTTAATGACTCTTAAAATATTGATGGAATTTTTCACACATTCTATTTCAGAGGCAAAAAGAAAGTTTTCTGTCAATTAAGCACTTAATCAGTGATTGAGAATGGACTATTTGGCACAGGGCGGTGGTAGTGCACACCTTTAATCTGTGTACAGAGGCAGAAGCAGGTGGATCTGTGAGTTCCAGGCCAGCCTGATCTACAGAGTGATTTCCAGGCCAGCCAGGGCTACACAGAGAAACCCTGTCTCAAACAAACAAACAAGAAAACAAACAAACAAACAAACAGAATTGACTGTTTGGAGATATGGCTCACGGGCAGAGCACTTGTCCAGTGCTCCTGTGACTATAAATTCAAAAATAACTGTAGCACACTTTTAATCCCAGGACTCCAGAGACAGAGGCAGGTGGATCCAAGGCCAGCCTTGTCTACTGAGTGAGTTAGTTCCAGGACAGCCAGGGCTACACAGAGATACCCTTCAAAAAAAATGGTGGGAGGAGGAAAGACTGTATAAGACTTTTAAAATTATTTTTAAAGGTTTCCTTTATTTGTTAATTAATTGTGAGTATGTGCATGCATGGGTATGTACACAAGTTCAGGGGTGCTGGGTTTCCTTTCAGCTGGAGTTATAGCTGGTTCTGAGGTGCCCAGTGTGGGTGCTAGGAACCAAACTCATGTCCACTGTAAGAGCAGTGCATGCTCTTAGTCACTGAGCATTCTCTCAATTCCTGTGTGATATATTCCTAAAACCCCTTTACACCACTAACATGCTATGACATTAATATTGAAAATTCTCTTTCATTTGAAAACAAAACCAAAACCATAAAAAGCCTAGCTGCTCCCTACAGCTTGACTTTTCAGGTCTGTTCTGGGTGGAGTGTCCTCTCAAGAGATGGGTTGAAGTCATTGCCCACAGTACTGCAGAATGTGACTGTTCTTGAAACTGGGATATTTGCAGGCATGATTAGCTAAGATGAGGTCATATTGGTGAGCTGTAGTCCTCTTACCTAAGATGACTGGTATCCTTCAAAGGAGAAAAGAGGGAAGAGAAAGGCACACACCTGGGGAATTCCAAATGACACCAGAGGAAGAGATGGGAGATCCATGTCCTAAGAGTCCCAGCACAGTGACACCAGCTTGTTCTGATGTGCAGCCCCTGAGCTGTAGAGCACAGTCTCTTGTTCAGAACCTTTAATGTGGTGCTGTTCCAGAACACATAGGAAGCTAATATAAACACTGAGAAACTAATGCAGTGCTTCACAGAGATTTCTGTTCTAGCTTCACACATCAGATACACAATGGTTAAAATTTAAAGGTAAGGCCTGCTACCAACTTTTTTTTTTTAAACTCTGTAACCATGGCTGACCTCAAACTCACAGAGATCTGCATGACTCTGCTTCCTGAGTACTGGATTAAAGGCATGCATCATCAACTTCAACTCACAACTGTATTTCCTTTGGTCATATTTTATTTTAATTCATATTGAAATGTAGGGTATATATCTGAAATTGTCTTCATAAGTATTAATTAATAATAAGCAATTTTGGAGATGTCTACCTTTGAGTGAAACAGATACTTGAAACATCTCTCTCGATGTTTCAGAGACCAAAGAAGCTCAAAGATGATGGAGATGCACATCCTGACTCTGCCACTTCCTGCTCCTGGACTATGGAAGAGCTACCCAGCTCTCTCTGCCTGGGGTCCAAACAACAAAGAACTGTTCCCATCGGGTTATTGAGTGGATTATGATGATTTATTCATACCAGTGATTTCCATGGTGGCTGGCACACGGGAGCCCTGTGGTGTGAATGATTGTATCTCTCTCCCCACTTCACTTGTCTGACCCTAACTCCTAAGCTGGTGCTGCCAGATGTGGTGCTTTGATGAACCACTTAGACGGTGAGGTCAGGGCTCACATGATTGAAATTTGTGTTCCTATGGAGAAGGCTGCGAGGCGCTAACTAGTCCCGCCTACCCCGTGGCAGTGAAGATGGTAAGCGTCTATGAGCTGGGAAACAAGCCCACACTGAATGTACAGACACCTTAATGTTGAAATTCACTGCTTCTAAAATGGTCAGAAACAGATTTGCAGTGTTTCTAAGCTACCCAGTTTGTGGGACTTTGTGACAGTGGCCCAGATGGACTAAGATAGCATGCTACTCAGTATCCAACAAGCAAACTGGCAGTCTTGTTCTCTTAGTGCTTCTAACCTAGTGCATCCAATTTACTCTGCAGACCAATGTGGATATTCCACTCACCTGCTGGAAGCATTAAATGACTCCATATCATATACATGAAAATGTGAAATACTTAATATTGGCCCCATATGACTTTCTGCTGCTTTTCCCTTCTTTTCTATTAAAAGTCTGATTTTCATTTACTTCTACTGGCAAGTTTTCCTAGATGGTCTATATCGGACATATTCTCTCACGTCTACCAAATTTTAAAAGATTTCAAAGATATGAAAATATTATATAGCGCTTATTCTGAAGTTATTTGTGTAACCTCTGCCCCACCTCATAGACTGTGACCTCCAGGAGGGCAGGGCTGGTATCTTTCCAACTGTGTAGCCTTCTTAATACTCAGGAGAGAATTCCAAACTTAGTAGATACTCAATAAATGGTTGTTAAACTTGGTTGAACCCACAATATCCTTTTCTTTATGGTGGATGCCCTAAGAAAAACATAAACTAAATGAATTACTTTCCTCCTTTCATTGCAGTATATGTGCCCTGGGCTAGTGGGTATTTGCAAGCCTGGGTTAGAACTTAGGAAAGTCATCAATCTCAGAAAAGAGAAGAAATGCATTTTAAATCACGGGAGCAATAGAGCCTTATATAAGGCCTTCTAGCAAAACAATTATTGATGTCTGCACAGCCCAGGTGCTAAGTGATCACAAGCGGATGCTGAGGGTGAGACACAATGAAAGATCCTCACTCGTGTTCCATAGGTAGGCAATTCCGTGAGACGTGCACAGATGGAAAGTTTAGGTCTGGGAATCACACGTGGGTGGCATAATGCAAATAATTGACTTTCTTTCTGAAGCACATCTGTTGAAGCATCTGAAAGCAGTTGTTTATCCTGATGCCAAAATGCTGAGAAATATAATAATTCTCCAATGAGGTTAGAATTATCCAGGGGAAGAAAAATGGTTTTTTTATGTAGCTCTGTTTTTATTAAATCTTGTGGTTGCTTCTCTAGCATGGCACATAGGAAATGTTCAATAATATTTGTCGAATGAATGTTGAATGAAAAGCAGAAACTCATTAAACAATTGTTGAATGAATCATTTCCCATTTTTAGACTCAGAAGATACATTTTTAGAAAACTGTATGCCCACAAAGTTTTATCATGTCATATACCATTTTTATTTGGCATAAATTTAAATAATGTCAATCTTGCTCTGTACGTTATGGGATGTAATCAGCATACATTGCTATAAGAGAAAATAGTCTCAACACTATGCAAAACATATGAATAAAGTTAGATTTTAGTATCTTAATATGATGTTACTTCAATTCATTATCATGAAAATGGCAAAATTTGAATTGCAGGCTATAATTATGCTTGCTTCAATAAACAAAATTAAAATTTTAAACCCAGGTAGTGTCTACAGTTGTAATACATCTAAGAAGATTCTACTAATATTTAGAAGTGCTAGAATGTTCTGGGGTGTAAAGATGACTGCAGATCATGATGGTGGCGCTTATCTGCACTGTCCTCTTGAATTTCTGGTGGTTCTCTTCTGAACTCATGTGTGAGAGAGATAGACGGTCTTCCAAAGGTTTCCCAGAATTCACTCTGCCTAATTTCAGTGCACAGAGCGTGTTAAATAGCAGGTGGAGTTTGAGTGTTAACTGATAAGATTGCAGTGTTTAAAAGCATCATGTTTTTGAAAACCATCCTTTCTGTGAGGATGGCGCCTATGCAAGATTAAAAGAAATAACTTTGAAGGGAGCACTGTCCGTTAGTAATGTATTTATCTCCAGAAGTCCTTTCCTAAGGTTAGGAACCTCCATGCGGTGCTCAAAGAAAATGGTTCAAACCATAATCCGTGTCATCTTCCACCCTTGAATAGAATAGTTTGGCTCCTTTCCATATATCTAAACTACACACACACACATGCACACATGTAACAGAGGATCATGAGTTACAAAACATGTTCATGAAGAGTTATAAATAAAGTGGTAAGTTCATTATGCTTATGATGCAATAAGAAAATTACAGCTGAGCCCGAAACTGAATTCATGGCTCTCAATCCCTAATTTCTTGGTTTCAGTTACTTTCATGTACAAAGTACGCCTCTTCATGAGGCATAGGATTTGAATCTCGATCACACATGGCTGTGGTGATACTTTCTTTGTGTCCTTCAATAAAGTTCATCTGAGGATCAGAGGAAAAAGCCAGCCACTATAGTAAACATAGAAATCAGGCAATGTTAGCACACGCCTTTAATCCTATCACTTGGGAAGCGGGGATCTGTTTGAATCTTTGTGAGTTCAAGGCCACACTGGGAACAGAGCCAGGTGTGGTGGCACATGCCTTAAATTCCAACACTAGTTAACCATAAAGGTCTGGAGGTCTGTACAGACAGACAGGAAGTGACAGAGCTGGGCAGAGAGAGGAAATGAGATGGCAGAACAGAAAGGCATATAGGCGTGGGTATACAGGAAGTAGGTCTCTTTTGGAGACTGAGGTGTCAGTGAAGTGAAGTTGTCCATGGCTTGTCCTATTCCTCTGATCTCTCAGTTTTTCACCCCAATATCTGGCTCCAGGTTTTTATTAATATGACCGTTGAGCAATTCGTCTTACACATCACTGTAGACAAGTTACTTAGGTCTCACTACCTCAATCCTTTAATTAACAAAAACAGGATGCATGTCTTGGTTAAAAGAATTGATACACATCAAGATTTCAGTTGGTGACTGAACTAAATAGTTCACTGGAGTAATTTTTTATTGGAATATTTTGTGTCTGTCTCCATAACTATATTAGAAAAGGAATGACAAAAGTCATCTGAAACAGACTTAGAATGCTCAGAAATAGAGTGCTTAGCAGATAAATAGTATTTATTATTATATTGTATAATTATATAATGATTATTATGCAGTTGAATATTACATAAGCAACAAAATAACATTGTTACTCCTTATTCATGAGACTTCAAGGTTGTAAATAAAAAAATGCTTGGCATGAAGGATTACCCAAAAGACTGGGAAAATTTCCATCAATATTTGCTTCTGAATAGCTGAGTAATTCTTTTTCACTTCATTATAGTTTTCAGTGTGTATTCTGATAGTTTAAATATTAAATTTTATGTAGACACAACTTAATGAAAATTAAGGTAGAAATTTAGAATAGGTTAAAATTTATAACTGATTATATTAAGGCATTATGGGCTATTAATTAAGCCTATTGTATGTGACAAAATTTGCATTTACCTTATTTGCATTTACTTAATTTTAAGCACATTCAAACTAGAAGTTATTTTTAAAAAGTTTGGCCAGTGTCAATTTTATATTCAGAATAAAGTCAAATGTTTATTACAATATCAATATTTTGACCTACCAAAACTGAAAATATTTTTTTTAATAAAAAAAAAAAACTCATGGAAAAGCCCCAAAGGTGCCTTTCACATTTAAGCTTTAATTAGCAACCACTTTGGTCTCTGACACACATTGTGCAGATACTGAAGTGTTACTATTACCAAGGCTTGATTACAAAAGGCAATGAATGATTAATTTCGGAGGAGACAAAAAGGATCTGCCCTGATTACAAAGGAATAATTAAGGCGGAATCTCAGGCATCGTGCATTTGTAGGAGTCTTTGCTAGCCTCCAAGGATAAGACTTTGCAAAAGTTTTATATTTAGAATCACGGGTACTTTGCACTTTACGATACTGTGTCTTGGAGACTGGTCATCTTCCCAACTCTAGAAATGGCCCAGAACTTGGAGCCCGGAATGGCTGCAGTATGGCCCCACGGGGCTCCGGTAGTTAAGTTCTCGCGAGACTAGCCGAGGCCTTCTCCACCTGGGCGTACCTGAGGGAAAGTTCCCGAACCCTGACCGGGAGCGGAGCTGCTGGCCACGATGAGCCTGGAGTCCTTGTTCCAGCACATCCTCTTCACCGAGCACCAGGCCGAGGAGAGCCGCAGGGAGCTGCGGGAAGGTCGGGTGGTCCTGCCCTGGGTGGGGGGGGGGGGGGGGGCGGCAGGTCCCTGAGGGAGGAGGGTTGGGAGCCGCTCTAACCCTCCCGGATGCTCCTGAGTGAGGACTTGTGTTCCAGTGAGGTCAGAAATTACCCGGTGTCGCGGGAAGATTAGGAAAGCGACAGAGCATCTGAGCGAAGAGAAAGTCAAGTTGGAATCGAAGGTACTGATGCACGGGGCGGGCTGATTGTTACTGAGACGGTATCTGGGGTGGCTTTGGGGAAACTTGGCTGTTAACTGCTTATCCTTCCACTAGGAAACTCAGGAATCATACACTGTAGTTCTGTCCTGTCTAATATGTCAAGTTCTGGATCCGGCGATGTCTTTAGGTTTTAGTAAGAAGTAGCTCCAAGGGAGCTCGCCTTAAACAAGGAATTCACCGTCCCTTTCGTGGGGTGGTTACAGTGTGTACGAGAACACAGTGTCATTGAATAATTGTTCGTAAGTGGTTAGTGCAGCATAGAACGTTTAAATGCTAAATAATTTAAGTGTGTTATGTGGGTGTAATGGACTGTGTGTATCTTTCAGTGAGTCTTGACTTTGTGCTTTTCAGTTCACTACCTCATTTTTGGGCCTGTCTCGTCTAAAAGAATGCTTTTCTCTCTCTCATTCCTCTCTTCTGCTGCATGTGTAAAGTTCTGGCTTCTAAAAAATAGAACCAAGGGAGTCTCATAGCTTCAAGAAAGATTTTGAACTATGGGTAGAATTTTAGAGGAGCAAAGAGATGTAGTAGAAGAAACCTTTTGTAGCAAAGGGAGGGCAGATCTGCCCCGGGCCCATTGAGGGAGGACCCTGGACCCCAGCAGAGGGCTGATGTGTACAGTAGAGGAACGTGTAGAGGATTTGACCCGAGAGGGGCAGTGAAAGTGCTTTGGGGGCTCTTTGCCTTGGTCACAAAGATGGGGACCTGGAGTGAAGATGGCGAGACCACACAGGAGGCCTCCCCTGGGTAGAAGGCGTCCGAGAATAGTGTTTCAGCACCCGACGATGAACTAAGCAAGCACTGTGATAGGTAATCTGTTCACTTAATTACTCTATTTTTTGCCTATCAAATTTCATTTTATTACATATTAAATATAAATTTATATGTAAATGAAATATAAATTATAAATTTATAAATTATTACTCTTCATTTAGCTTACAATTGTGAAGAATTTTCAGTTTTCTGTGCATAAAATAATTCTGGAGCCTTCACCACCCAGTGAGCATCCATTCTCCTTTCCCCATCTTGCTCATACATCATAAAGCCCTCCTGTAGCTGCAGTTTTCTCTCCGGTCCCGCCAAGACCCGGCAGTCCGACAGCCCACTTATAAAATAAACACACAGATCCTTACATTATTTACAAACTGTATGGCCGTGGCAGGCTTCTTGCTAACTGTTCTTATAGCTTAAATTAATCCAGTTCTATAAATCTGCACCTTGCCACGTGGCTCATGGCTTACCAGCATCTTCACATGCTGCTTGTCATGGCGGTGGCTGGCAGTGACTTCCTCACTCAGCCTTCCACTTCCCAGAATTCCCCTCTCTCCTTGTCCTGCCTGTACTTCCTGCCCGGCCACTGGCCAATCAGTGTTTATTTATGCAGAGCGATATCCAGAGCACCCTCCCTGGACAGGTATGTAAATATCAGTACATCCTCATGTTTGCAGCCCCTGTTGCTTTGAGAGGAACATACTTAGATTTTTCTTTTCTTATCCACCTTGTGCTCCTTGTGTTTGTTGTTTAATATGTGAGTGTGTTCGTTACTAAGAGTGTGACACATAACAAGGGAGGAGCTGTCTTAATTTGACAAGTAAAGCTTGTGCATATTTATGGGTTCCATGTGTTTTTTTAATACATTTTATAATGCTCAAGTCCAGGTTAATGTATCTGTGCCAATACTTATCCTGTCTTTGCGGTGAAAATATTACACATATTTGAATTTTTTAGTATATGTTATTAGCTGTAGTCGCCTTGAATGATAGAATATAGTAGAATACCAGCATTTATTCCTCCTAACTATGAGGACCACCGACCAGCCTTGCATTTCTTCCCTTTTCAACTGAAAGAGACCGGCTGTCTTTTAAAACACAACTTGGGGCTGTTATTCATTGAGCCCTAGCCCTTATTTTCCCTGTAGTAAAAAAGTATCCCCCAGTGACCATGCTGAAAGCTGGTGGGATGGGAACAGGTGAGCAGTGTCATGATGAAACTGTCTTTTTTTTTTTTTTTTTTTTGGTTTTTGAGACAGAGTTTCTCTGTGTAGCTTTGCGCCTTTCCTGGAACTCACTCTGTAGCCCAGGCTGGCCTCAAACTCACAGAGATCCACCTGTCTCTGCCTCCCGAGTGCTGGGATTAAAGGTGTGCACGACCATTGCCCGGCTTGGGCAATATTTTTTAAATATTTGAATAAGTTTTTGTATAAAGTGCATTTTTCTGGGATTGGTGAAGATACTGACCTGACATCAGATAGTAATGTTTTATTTTAAATAAAATGTTTTTTCTTTGTAATGTTTCCTTTTTAAGACAAATTATTATTCTTTGTAATACTTTCTTTGTTAGCTACCTATTTTACCTGAGAATAGAAATGTGGTGTTGATATCTACACATACTTACAGAAAATGTCTATTTAATTGTTTATGCTAGAGAAAACACAGCAAATCTCTAATATTGTTTAAAAGCATTCATTGAAATTACTAATTAATATAGGCTCATAAATGTCCATTGCTTTTTAATCAGCTCATATACATGGGTAATAATATAATTATATCTTACTAATAAAACTAGCATATGAGGGTCATAGTTCATAAAACATTAACTTGTAGTTGAGGTAATTTGATTTATAATTAGAGCCAAGATGTGTATGTATAAAGATTTTAAAGCAGAATTAAGATTATAATGTAAATGAGTAATGGAAAGAGCTAAAGAAGTAATCATAAATTGATTCTCTGTTTCTTTTTTCTCAGAGTTAATTATATGTCTGCCAATAACAATGAAAATCTATTTACTTGAATCTATTTGACTTGGTGTTTATTGACCCATTTATCAAACAGAAGCAGCATGAAGAGAAGCTAGCACATAACTCGAATAGGGCAGTACTTGAGCTACTGTATATTCATATATTCAAAAACCATTTGGGCATTTATTAAGGAAATTGCTTGTGGTCAAAAAATATATTTAGGAAGTGTAGTATTCTTTTTTCCCCTAGTCTGTAGAACCTAGGTAGCATGTAATTAGAACTTGAATGATAGCATTTGCTTTTCAGGGCTGGATGAGACCTTTAAAATATATGGTTGAAAAAAGTCTCAGATTGTATGAGTGCTTTGTGACTTGGGCAGCTACAGTGTGCCTGGTTAAGCTCGGTAATGTGAAAGCAGAAGGCTAGGGGCATGCTGGGGTTTGTGTTCATGCTTACGAGTGTGCCTAAAGCTTCCAGCTGTTGATGGAAGGTTTTGTAGTATGGATGTCAGAGAAGCTAAAATTAGGGCTTAGAGAACTATTGTAGTTTCTTGGAAGCAACCCATTGAGTTTCTTCTATGTAAAAATTGGCATGTAATTATAGCTTGGATAGTTTTTATAAACATCTTATATAAAATCCAATACTGTGCCATACTCATGTGGGAGGGATAAGTGGAGGAAAGGATTAGGCTACATTAGCTTATTTTACATATTCTTCCCTTTTCAACTTGCTGGATAAATATCTTTTTTTACTTTTGTAATTTTGTGATTATAATATAATTACAACATTTTCCCCTTATTCTTTCTCTATCCAAACCATCCCATAAGCCTCCCTGCTCTCCTTCAGAAGCAGAAGCATGGCCTACTTTTATATTGCATGCCTGTATGTATATGTACATATATATTCCTGAAAATAATCTGCTTGGTTTGAATAATGTTATTTGTTTGTATGCAGAAATATCTTAAGAACAATAAAATAATGTTTCATGAATTTTAAAGAAAATATATTGGAATGAAGTAACAAAATGGCTCCAATTATGTTTTTAATTATAAATGTAGACATTCTGCCATCTAATTGGTAAAGGCAGTCACCCACTTGAGAAGTCATCTCTTGGTACTGAATTATTAAATCAAGGAAAGAATAAAACCATAAATTATTATTATTTATAATATTAAAATGGAAGTTTTTAGTTGAGGTGATTTGTTTTCTTTTATAACTTGTATATTAAAGAAAATGTTGTATCCTATCCTGCTTATACTTAATTTTATCTTTACTTAAATTTACTTAAAAGCATGAATGAAAGAAGACTCTTGTAAGCTTAGGGCACAGCAGAAATTCTGCTTAAAGAACATTGGGATGTCACTGACTCTCGGAACTGGAGACCCAACATTTGACTCATGACTGGCTTCCTCAGTCAGTTGTCCTTGCATTGGGCCACTGATAACAAAAACTTTGCCTTGGTGGCTTCACTGAAGAGTCGTCAGTTGCTTTTTGCCCTCCCATGTAGTACAGGTCTGAAAGGGTATTTCCAGGCCGTTTATTAAAGCTGCTCAAGGAAGTCCTAAAGTAGTCGTGTGGTGGTATTGTATTCCCCAAAACATTGTTCACCCTAATAAACTTATCTGGGGTGAGAGACAGAACAACCACTAGATACAGAGGCTAGAAAATGGTGGCATTCACACCTTTAATCCTAGTATTCCAGAGGCAGAAATCCCTCTGGATCTCTGTGAGTTCAAGGCCACATTGGAAACAGCCAGGCATGGTGACATATGCCTTTAATCCCAAGAAGTGATGGCAAAAACAGAAAGGTATATAAGGCGTGAGGACCAGAAACTAGAAGCATTTGGCTAGTTAAGCTTTTAGGTTTTGAGCAGCACAGTTCAGCTGAGAGTCATTCGTATATGAGGACACAGAGGCTTCCAGTGTGAGGAAACAAGATCAGCTGAGAAGTTGGCCAGGTGGGGTTAGCTGTGGCTTGTTTTGTCTCTCTGATCTTCCAGTGTTCACCCCAATACTTGACTCTGGGTTTGTTTTATTAATAAAGACTCTTTAAGATTCATGGTACATAGTCGCTGGTTCTGTGTTTGTTTTCACCGTCCTTCCCTGCACCTTGCATCCTTCCTGAGCACTGTTCTGGTCCTAGGCGGTGTTCCTGAAGCTTGGAGGGAGAAGGACCAAAAGTTGCTTCTCCACCATGCAGCCCAGTGTTTAAGTGTTTTAGGAGGAAAGTCCTCAAAAATTTCAACCTGTAACTCAAGTGTTAGAATTTAGTATTCAACATTGGCAGGTGCGTCTAGGATTTTGTTGTTGTTTGGTTTTGGAGACAGGATTTAAATCTATAGCTGAGGCTGGCCTTAAAATCTGCTTCCATCCTAGGCTGTCCTTGAGCCCTTGACGACCCACTTGTCTCAGCCTCCTGGGAGTGCCTGAATTATTGGCATCAAACAATTGGAATTGTACTAGTCAAGTAAAATAGTGAGATGTGTGGCTGTCCTTGTGTCCCCACATAGGTACTAATAACTCCTAAGGTCATGGACTTCGCTGTTCAGAGACAGAAGGATGTTTATAGGCTACCTTGCAGGCAGGGATATCCCACCCTCCATCACATAGATAAGTGATGACCTTTGAACCAGTCAGTGAGGATGGCCCATGTTTCAGAAGAACATTAACTGGTTCATAAGGAAATGAAGAATGTGTGTCAGGGAGGCAACCACAGTGTCTGTGGAAAAGGGTTTAGTGGTAAAGTCAGAATGGCTGTATAGAAACCCCTGCTGCCATTTGAAGTGGATAATGTCTACCATTAATTGTGGATAATATCTATCATTCACTCTTTGCACCGCATTTGACAGAACATTCTGCAAGATTCTCCCTTGCCCCGAATTATCTTTCAGCTACGGATGAATTTCTCTATGCAAATACCTTTAAAAGCATTTCAGGATATAAAGTGGACTTTTTTCTAAATTGATATTAGTAGCAGTTTGGGATACCTGGAGAAAGCCCACAGATGAACTAATAAAAAGGGGGTGGGGTCAAAGATCAACTTGGTTTTTCTATTACAAGGAATATGGCTTTAGAATCCCAAGTGTCAGGTGTTAGTATGAAGAAAAGAAGGCTTAATGACTTGAAAATAATTCATCTTCAAAACATAGGGGCTAAAAAGCAACCTGTAGAAGGTATGTAAGTGTGAAAGAACCAAATACACAGAGCACAAGGCTGTCCTCTGAGGGTGTGTAAATATAGTCAGAGCATAATGACATTCATGGGATGATAAATAGCACATCAAGATAGTGATTGTCCCTGTTGGGGTGGCAGATAACTGTAATCAGGGAAGGGTGTACAGGGCACTTAAGCTTATGTAATGCCCTTTTTTAAAGATGAGCTGCTAGGTCACTTTACAAAAAAAAAATACGTTCTTTAAAGTTAGAAAGCAATGATTTATTATCTTTTCACAAGGTTACACTGTGATCATTGATTTTATAACATTTTCATGTCCCCAAAAAGAAATACTACATCTGTTAGCAACCACCCCATACCCTCCTAAGCCCCCAGGGTCCACCAGCCACACATCCTAGTCAATCCATTTCTTTTTCCTCTGGACATGTATAGATGGAGGCACCCACTAGTAACATTTTGTTACTCATCTTTGTCTGTGACAGTGTTTCCAGGCTTATCCATGTATCATGAAATATGGTATTCAGTTCCCTTTTGTGGGTGAATAATGTTTCTTGTATCCATACACTATTTTTGTGTTCATCAGTGACCCTCAGGTTATTTAGGTGTTTTGAATAACATTGCCATGAATACTTGTGCACACGTGTTTGAGTAAACATATTTTCAAATCTCTTGAGTACTCCCTCTAGGAGTGAAATTGGGATTTGGGACCTTTGGGATTGTTGTCTATTTGATTTTTTCTTTTCTTCAGGAAATGTGAGATGGTTTTCACAATGACTTCACACTTTTGTGTTTACACCAGTGTGTGAGTTCTCTGTGTCTGTCCTTGCCAAAACTTGCTACCTTCTATTTCACTGGCTTTTTAAAAAGCTGTGCTCATGGGTCTGTAGTGGTGCCTTATTTTGGATTGTCTTTCTAATTACTTCCTGATACCTGCTGAAGACCCTTCTAGGTGTTTGTTGACTGTTTGGCACACTCATTCCTGGCATGGGCTCCTGATAAATATCATGCATGTGAGGGGTTCTTCTGTGAGGAGGCCTGGCCTCTACAAAGTCATACTTCTTTTTCATGGTCACAGATCTAAAGTGATTACCCTCAAATTAAAGAATATAGTGTATATGGCATTTATTATTGGTCTTCCTTTTCTTAGTGCTGTCTTCATGACTATTGGAAAATCCAAAGAATATTTATAATAACAGTTTAGATTAGACTAGAACAACACACACATTAGCTCTTCTGATGCAGGGGATTGTAAACCATCCAAGTGGCATCCTTAACGGCTTGTGTCCACAGAGTAGAAAATCCACTCAGCTGTTCCTGATTGTAAAATCCAGGATTCTGCTTCCATCCTTATTTTCAAAAGAAGTGTTCTAAATAAATTGCATAACGTGAAACATCAGAAATGCTTTGAACAGAAAAAAATGATCTCTTGGAACCAAGAGGAAAATAGTTAGAAGAAAAAGTGAGTTTTGCCTCAATTTGCAGAAAGTGAGATTGGATTTGAATTTGCAGCCCCATAAGCTACAGCACAGAAAAATACCCTTTTAGATTTACTTTGTGATTTATGATTTCTTAGAAAATCAGTTAATTATGACTCTCACTTTTCCTAAGCATCTCCAGTCATTCAATAACCATCCACTCTACAACCTCTAAGTCACACTATGATTAGTAAATAAATTACATGGTACCTTATATTTAATTATTTATACATGTGTTTGCATCTGTGTAAACATGTGCATATGTGTGTATGTGCTGTGGAGACCAGAAGAAGCCTGACTTGGGTGCTGGGAATGGAACTGTGGCCTCTGGAAGAGCGGCAGGTGCTCTGACCAGCCGAGTCATCTCTCCAGCCCTGTGATACCTTTCTTAATAGGGGAATTGGCATTAAACAGCTTCAGTTATATAATGCTGACAGTAAACTCAAGACTTCTGAGGTTCTCATGAAACAGCTTAGAGTTAGTTTTAATTTTTCCTATAATTCTTGAAAGAAAGCCTTATGCTTGTCATGAGAACTATCAAAAACTTGGAAATAGGCAAGAGGAACGTGGGTTCTGGGAACTGAAATCAGGTTTACTGCAATAGTATTTACTTTACGCTCCTGAAACATCTCTCCAGCCCCCTGTATTTATAATTTTTTATATTACTTAATACCTGCCTATTTTTCCTCAAATAATTTGCATTTTCTCTTTATTAAACTTAAGGTCTCTCTATGAATATAAATCTAAAGCAATTTTTGTAGCTGTATGATATTCCAATAAATACTGTGCCATATTTTAGTTAGCTAGCTGCTTTTCTACTGAAAGTATTCATTGTTATATTTGTAAATTACTGCCATTAACACAGTTGTGATGGTAGTCCTGCACATATATCTCTGTGCACATATTCCACTTGTTTTTAGGATAACACAACTCAAATTGTATCAACAAAGACATTTTTTTAAACCAAAACATACTTTTAAGACTTTCTCCCAGAAGGATTATTCCAGTGAAAATTGCCAAAACATCATTTATATACCAGAAATTAGTAAGTTTGTTTGTTTGGTTTTTGTTTTTCTGAGGCAGGGCTTCTCTGTGTAACAGCTCTGGCTGTTCTGGGACTTGCTTCGTTTGGGACTTGCTTCGTAGACCAAGCTGGCCTCGAACTCAGAGAGATCTGCCTAGCTCTGCCTCCCAAGTGCTGGGATTAAAGGTGTGCGCCACCACTGCCCAGCTAGTAAGTTTTTATAACATAAGGAAATTGCCTCCTTTATAGTTTCAATTTAAATGTTATTAACTTACAGAGTTTTTAATTTCTTATAGATTCCAGCTTTTTATGTTATACCAATTACCCTTTGTCATTTAAATCTTGGCTTATGGTATATTTTTCTCATCAGCATTTGTAATTTTTATGTTGTTAGAACCTTTGATACTAATTTTAATATTTATTTATGTATTTGCTTTTGGACTCTTTTTAGTCTTGAGAAAACCTGAAAATCCTCTACTGGATTTTAAACAATATATTGTTTTGGTACTCTGAAGGATCCAGTAAGATGAATGACTGACAGTTCTGTGCAAAAGGTGTAGATGAAGTGATTCTGGTTTGTTTCAGGAATAGCCAGGAAAACAAAGGGTCAGAGGAGGGGAGAGATTGTGGGAGGCTGGAGAAGGATGGTGCGCAGACATGCTGACAGCTTCCTGTGTTGGACTTTTTTTGCTTGCCACATGAGAGTTACTGTGTCGTAATGGGACAACTGTGATTTAGAAACACACTAGTACCTGTTTTTTAAAAAGCTAAGGCTAAAAAAGGTGGGTGTGGTGGCTCATGCCTTTAATCTCAGCACTAGGGAGGCAGAGGCAGGTGGATCTCTGGAAGCTTGAGGCCAGCCAGGTTTACACAGGGAAATCTTGGCCAGCCAAGGCTACATAGTGAACCCTTGTTTCAAAAGAAAAAAAAAAAAGAAAGAAAGAAAAAAGCTGAAGCCTTAATGTCTGGTATAGTCTGCTGTTTGATGCACCCTGGCATTTGAATGATGTTTTGTCCCGGCTTCCATAGCCCTAGGCTTTCCCCTCAGTCCTTGTGATTTTAGGAATATGAAATCTGCATGTCTCCCCTTGTGTCTCTTCTGTAAAGTTGCCCTTTGCTTTTGGAAGACCACCCGCCCAGCACAGTGCTGCTTGCTCAGTGCTGAGCTGGTTTTAACAGTGTCATCTGCAGGAAGAGTGACTACTCCTCACTTTGGCCCAATGATCATCTAAAATGCCCTGTCACTTTCAGTTTCTGGGTTGTGTAGGGAAATATCTGAGGCATGCAGGCAGCAGGGACAGTGGAGAGCAGCAGATGGCAGCTTTGTTGGACTCAGACCCCATCACCAGATAAGTCAGCTTGGTGCCCAGGGGACTGGACAAGGAAGAAGAGGCAGGACTAACAAGGGAGAGGCTGCAAAGCAGCATTTTCTGACAGAACTTGGCAGTTTGAGTCTAGAATGAAACATTAAGGCTTAATGCAGATATTTTCATTTTCAGTCAGAAGATAGAGATGAGAAAGAGAAAATTGTATCCCTGCCATTGGGAACTCTCCAGCCCTTTCTTTATATTGCATTCAGTCTTGAGATCCTGGGCAGTTGAGGAGACAGAGTCAATCACATCTTTAGTTTCTGTTCACTTTAAATTAAATGGCTCAAGCTGCCTAGGGCACGTCGGTGTGTCAGTGCAAACTTGCTGTGGGGGGGAATTTCTTACAGCATAGTTTGCATTCTAAGGTGGTTTCCATTGCTCCCTCTTGTCTGTTACCTTGTAACAAAGCAGAGCTAAGGAATCTCCCAGGCAGTCAGTGATTCTGTGAGTGGCCTCTGCTTTTGATCCCCAGTGTAGGCAGGGTTGTGTTAGAAGAGCCACTAAAATGGTCCCATCAGTGGCCTGGTGTTCAAGCCACACAGACTTGGAAAGCAGCTTAAGAAAGTAGTTGGGATAATGGAGAGAGCAGGAAGAATAATTCCCTGCTTCCTGGGGAGAGGCCATGAGAGCTGTTGCCTCTGAAAACAAAACCGGGCAGGAACAACCGCTTGTCCCTTTAGTTCCATAAAGTGTGGAGACGGGTTACTCATCTTCAGTCTCCTCTGCGGCCTGAAACCTTGACCCACTCATGACCTTAGTGCTGTGAAGTAGCATGTTGGAAGTCCATCTTTCCCCTTCCTGATGGCGGGTGACTTTCCACGTCTCCCACATTCTCTGTTGTGCTTTTTCCCTCACTTGTTGTTAGCTTTTTAAAAAGTGTGTGTGTGTGTGTGTGTGTGTGTGTGTGTGTGTGAGAGAGAGAGAGAGAAAGAGAGAGAGAGAATACATATGGGAGTGGGGAGGTATGTGTGTGAGAGAGATCATGTGGTTGTGGGCAACTGTGTGAGTGTGTGTGTGTGTGTGTGTGTGTGTGTGTGTGTGTGTGTGTGTGTGTGAAAGAGAGAGAGAGAGAGCACGTGGATGGGAGGTGTGGTGGGTGTGGGTGTGTGGAGGTCAGAGGACAGCTTTGTGCAGTTGGTTTTTCTCCTCCTACCCTGTGGGTTCTGGGAATCAATATGGAAACAAACAGAGGTCAAGAATTCGATTCTAGAGGACACACTATTTGAAGTGCCTTAAAACAGCTGATCGGCCCCTGGCCTGCAGGAGGCGTGCATACCACTCTAGAGTACTTAGTGAAAACATGAGATTCATCTGCATTTTTTTTGGGGGGGGGTACTTTTCGAGACAGGGTTTCTCTGTGCAGTTTTGGTGTCTGTCCTAGCTCTTGCTCTATAGACCAGGCTGGCCTTGAACTCACAGAAATCTGCCTGGCTCTGCCTCCGAGTGCTGGGATTAAAGGCATGTGCCACTACCACCCGGCGAGATTCATCTGCAATTTTTATTTATTATTTTGGTAACTCAATCCCACAGTTTTTAAACAGGATCTCTGTATGGGATACTATAGTGTCAAGTGGCTGGACATACTCATGCCTCACGTGTGGGTCTGAAGCATTTCTGCGCAGCTCTGGCTACTATCCACAGTGAGGTTCTGTGTTCTGGACACAGGAGGACCTTGTTTGGTAGTTTTTCTAATGTCTCTAGAACTTCCATACTCTAACTTTTACTTCAGGGGTGCTGAAGTCCTTCCTATTGCCAGAATTACCTTGAAATAGCTTTAGCATTTCCATTTTATGTCATGATATAGCATGAAGGATGTTGGAAGACCTGGATTTTAGCTCCATACTTGCTCATAATTAATTACACATCCTTTGTAAATAAATCTTAAACTTGTAGACTTTATATTATTGTCATCTGTATAATAATCCTGAAGCAGCCCTGGAGTGTCATGTTCTTACACTAAACAAGTGGAGGAGAAGTTGGGATCCTTCCCCTTTCTTCCCTGTTGCCTTGCATGTGATCCTGAAGTCTGGGAAACACACTTTCTGTTCTGCATTGCAGACACAAGATCCTTCTCATTTGTTACCCTCATACCTTTGGTCATGCAAATTGCACATCTCCATCTTTCTCTGTTGGTGTCTTTCTCATTGTGTGGTGGATGGGAACTGCACTAGGACTGGGTTGGGGCAACTGTGCTGTGGCCTTATATAAATGGAAGATCATGTTTCTATTTTACTAAAGCTATTTTTTCTAAATGCCAGTATTTCTAGGACTTAGTAGCTATAATATTTCAAAATGTCTTTGAAGCCAACCCTTTGCCTCTGGAATAGACTGTTCCAGGCTCTTTACTATTCAATATCTTCTGGGACAGAGATTTCACAACCTGTCTCTCACCTTGAGGAAGTTCTTATAACTAATATAAATCTTGCTTTCTGCAATTGCAGTTGAATTTATGTCATTTTTCTTTTCTCTGTAGAGATGAGAACAGCCCCTAAACTGGAGGTGATACATTCTCATGAGGGCCAGTACCGAACACTGTAGAAAAACTGTTTTCAGCCTAGCATCCATTTCACTGACTTTCATTCTGATATTAAATTCATGTCTCAGAAGGTGCCATTTTAAAAGTCCAAATGAAACAACAGTTTCTACCTAATATCAGTGCTTATGAAATCATTTGTTCTTTGAAATAAAATGGGGTATGAAAATTTAAAAGTGAGTTCTGTAGGGAGGAAGGGGGAAATGTCTCTGATCCTGTTTGTAAGAAATCTGTTGGCCAGGTAATGGTGGCACACGCCTTTAATCCCAGCACTTGGGAGGCAGAGGCAGGCAGATTTCTGTGAGTTCCAGGCCAACCTGGTCTACCAAACAAGTTCCAGGACAGCCAGGGCTGTACACAAAGAAGCTTTGTCTTAAAAAACAAACAAACAAACAAACAAACAAACAAGTTCCAGGACAGCTAGGGCTGTACACAAAGAAGCTTTGTCTTTAAAAACAAACAAACAAACAAACAAAAACAAAAACAAAAAGAAAAATACCAAAACCAATAAAAGGTCCAGCCTGTATTGTTTTCTCCCAGAGTCCATGGAAGAGTCTAACAACCAGCTGAGGATTCTAATCTGAGGGACATTGAATGAATCTAAGCACATTGAATTCTTTAGTCCATTCACTTTATTCTTCTAAATCCATTCTATCTACACAGTTGCTTTTCTGTTCTCATACTTAGCTCCTCTCAGTCCCTTCTGTTGTTCTCTCCTGTCTATCTAGTTCTTTCCATCTTTCTGTCTTCTTGTTTCCCCCAAGCATATGTGTGTGTGTACGTATGTGTATATATATGTACACACACACACACACACACACACACACACACACATACACATATCCATTCTTAACAACTTGTTAGTACAAACTACAAAGTAAACTCTCAGGGACAAGTGTAGCAGGAATCTTAAAATGTTCTTATTAATATAATCAAACCTGGAGCCAGGTATTGGGGTGAATGCTGGAAGGTCAGAGAAGCAAAACAAGCCACAGCTTCCTCACCTCGCCTCACTAATTCCTCAGCTGGTCTTGTTTCCTCAGACTGGAGGCCTCTGAGTCCTCATCCAGAATGAATCTCAGCTGAACTGTGCTGCTCAAAGCCTAAAAGTTTAACCAGCCAAATGCTTCTAGTTTCTGGTCCTCACACCTTATATACCTCTCTACTTTCTACCACCACTCCCTGGGATTAAAGGCTCACTTTCTGGGATTAAAGGCATGAGTCACCAAGCTTGGCTATATCCTTAAACATATGGATTTCTGCCTCTGGAATGCTAGGATTAAAGGCTTGAGTGCCAACATTTTCTAGCCTAAGTATCTAGTGGCTTTTCTGTTCTCTGACCCCAGATAAGTTTCTTAGGGTACACAATACTTTGGGGGAACACAATACCACCACAGACAAGTATTCTGATAAGAGTCATACTTAGCAAAGACTTGATCAACTTCACTGGTGACTGACAACAGCTGTAGGTTGTGAAAAGTTCTGGCTGTCTCTTGAAGAGATAGTTGCAAGGGCTACAAGGAAAGAAATTAAACCAATGAGTGATTTAAGGAAAAGGCAAGGAGTATGTGTACTATTTTGTGTGATTAATATCCAGACATGGTTAGTCAGTTAACAGCCTTTTTCTGTTAATCACCTGAATCTCAGGACCTACACATGATTAGTCTACTGAGCTTAACATCTTGCATTTTAAAAAAACTGGTGTAGAAATAAATACAAAGCGTTAATTGTTATTTGAATTATAGAGGGGAGGTGCTGGTGGAGGAAGCTTAGGGCAACATAGGTGCTATTGATCTCTTGAAGGACTGAGATATACCAAGGCCAGACACCTGCACTATCACTTCTGGTTCACTATAATTCTTCTGAAGAGTTTTGATTTAACAAAGCCAGGCACCTGCAATTCCACTCTGTGAAAGTTCTATGAGGACCTTACTTTGTCCGTGGCTAAGAATGGAGAGTAAAACCTCTAAGTATCTGCAGTCCACATGGAACAATAGATCTAGTATGAAGCATATTTTAGTGTGTTTCTATTCATAAAAATTGTACAGTTAAGTAAGAAACCATCTTCTAGATTATCCACAATTATGTGTGCCCATAAGATTGAGATGCAGTCATGAGATTACATGTATACATTACATGGAAATGCACGGAAATGGGGAGAATCACAGCTGTTATTGCATAAGAAGTTTACAAGAGACAGCCAGTTCATTCAAAAGGCAATAATCCCATAATGGTTTGTGTGATGGTTTCCTCAAACAGAACCCTTAGTTCTGATAGGTTGGCCTTCTGAACTCTAGTTGTCACTTGCTGTATACTCCATGGTCTTTTGCTACCAGCAGCTCTCAATAGAAAAGACGGAAGGAAGGAAGGAAGGAAGGAAGGAAGGAAGGAAGGAAGGAAGGAAGGAAGGAAGGAAGGAAGGAAGGAAGGAAGGGAGGAAGGGAAAGAGAGAAGAGGGGATGGGAGGGGAAGAGGAGGGGGGAAGGGAAGGGAAGGGAAGGGAGAAGGGGAAGGGAGGGGGGAAGGGAAGGGAAGGGAAGGGAGAAGGAAGGAAGGGTAGCATGAATCTTAAAAGGTCTTATTAATAAAAACAAACCTGGAGCCAGGTATTGGGGTGAACGCTGAAAGATCAGAGAAGCAGAACAGCCAGCCACCTCACCTTGCCAATTCCTCAGCTGATCCTGTTTCCTCAGACTGATAGCCTCTGAGTCCTCATCCAAATGGGTCTCAGCTGAACTGTGCTGCTCAAAAGCCTAAAAGCTTAAAAGCCTCTAGTTCCTGTTTTTCACACCTTATATACCTTTCTGCTTCCTGCCATCACTTCCTGGGATTAAAGGTTCTTGTTACCATGCCTGGCTGTTTCCAGTGTGGCCTTGAACTCACAGAGATCCAGAGGGATTTCTGCCTCTGGAATGCTAGGATTAAAGGTGTGTGTGCCACCATTTTCTGGCCTCTGTATCTAGTGGCTGTTCTGTCTTCTGACCCCAGATAAGTTTATTAGGGTGCACAATATTTTGGGAAACACAATATCACCACAAGAAAGAAAGAAATCTGTTGGCTGAGTGCCTAAAAGGGGCTGGGTGGATCTCACTCTGTTGGCCCTCAGCAGCTTACCAGTGCTACCACTGCTATCCAGTGCTGAGTCTCTGAAAATAAGAGACCCCATCTCCCCATAAATAGATAAAATAAGAAGACCGTGTTCTCAAAATACACTTGGGATAGTTAACCAAATTTATGTCTTATTTCATATAGCTGTAGTCACAAGACTGGGTTTAGGCTGTAGATTTTATCCTATTTTTCAGTGATTGACTCATTCATTATAAATTGTGAGACAAGAAGCCTGTTCCTTACAGCAAGCTGTCCAGAAGTGAATTTCAGTGTGGATAGTCAGATGCTTCAGTACTTAGCTAAGAACTATGCTGAATGTGGTGAGGAAAATAAATGAACCGTGCCCATGAGGAGCCTGTGGTTGTGCTAGGGAAGGATGCTGTAAACTTACTGCTGTGAGTCACTTTTAACACTGCATACAGGAAGACATTGAATGTAAATTTAATATTGTGTCTTGAAGATTTTACAGAAAAAGTCTTATATATACAATTACATACCTGTTCAATTAACTGAGCCCCTAAAACATGTATTCATTTGCTTCATTCTGATTTCTGTATTTTTCTTTTGAAGGTTCAGCAGTTTTCTGAAAAATCATTCCTTTTAGAGCTTTTGAAAACCCATGAAAATGCCTTAGAGAGACAGTGCAGTGAAATTATGAACCAAAGGGATACACTGCTCCAAGCCTTCGTAAGTCTCTAGCCACCTAGAAACATCGAAGTCAGTAACCATGTCAGAGGCATTTAAATATACACAGCTTTACTTTGAGAAAATTATCTGTACGCATATCAGCTGACAGTACTGTTCAAATAAAAAATACTAAGGGCTGTTTAAAGCTGACCGGGAGAGTAATACAGTTTGAAAGAGTTGTGCTGGCAAGGATATGACACAGGAATTATTTGCAGTTCTAATGAGCCTAAGAGAAAGAATGCTACTGCTTTGATTCACAATGGTGTTGAGACCTAGTCTTAATGCTCCTGAAAAACAGAGAGGCTTATACTTTTAGGCATATTTATGGGCATGGGTGAAAATGTATTGTTTGTCTTTTTATCTTAAGTCAAAGCCAGCAAGCTGAGTGGTAGTTATGAGTGTAGACCAGTTTGGAGACGTGACTAGTCATAAGTCATAAGTTGACATTTCAAAGAAATACATTTGGGCCAGCAAGAGGGCTCAGTGGGTGAAGGCGCTTTCCACCAAGTCTGATGACCTTTCTGTCCCCGGAACCAACATGGTGGAAAGGGAGACCTGACTCCTGCGAGTTGTCCTCTGACCTTCACATGAATGCCATGGCGTGTGCATACCCACACTCACACACACACAATGAGTAAATAAATAAACGGAAAAAGTACATGAGATATATGTAACAATAAAAAATACAGCTCATGACATGACCAGCTTCTAAAAGTGATTCCACAGAGTTGGCATGCCAGCCAAAAAAATAATAATACAGAAGAATTATGTTTCTAGTGCTGTCAGGAAATTAGACTTCTGCACTGTCCAAAGGTTTGAATTCATATTTTCATGCCCTGTGGATATTTGATTCACAACATAAAAGCTTATTTAGAACTAACTTTGAAATGATTGCATAATTTGCCTTCAGATAATCAGTTTGTTTTTCCATATAAAGCAGCCATTGTTCCTTTGAGTAAAGGTTGTAATTTTCACATTCACTATTACTCCTCCACCTAAATTGTACATTATATTGACAAAGTAGCACATATGATTCTAAAGTAAATTCACAGACACAACCATAATGGGAAATGTCAGAATTTCTACTTCACTAATTCTCCCAGATGTGTAAGGATAAAACTTCCACATGGAAATTGTTGTATGACTGCCTCCATCTTTAAACACACTTTGGTGGTCAGCCCAGCAGGTTTGTGGTGATGCAGGGAACAGAACTGAGGTTACTTTGGCTGGTAACTCCAAATTGTTGCATTTAAGTCAGTGAAGAATTTGCAACCAGTATGTGTATTTGGTCACTCATTTCTGCTTCTCAGGAGGCCACAAAGAAAAAAGCAACAGAGGAAGAGGAAAAATTTATTAAGGAAATTACAGACTTCAATGATGAGTATGAGATAACCAAGAAAAGAGATATTCTGATGAAAGAAAATATCAAGATGGAAACTGCTGACTTGGAAAAGCAGGCAAATGTTTTGAGAGGAGGTACGGACACGAGCACCTCAATTGTTTGTTGTTAATGAATGTACAGTGCTGTTTGCTTGTTCGCTTGTTTGTTTTTGAGACAGGGTCTTACTATGTAGCACAAACTGCCTTGGAACTTAATGTGTGTTTCAGGCTGGCCTCAGTCTTGGTGTGATCCTTCTGTCCCAGTTCTCTAAGTGTGGAGGTTTGCAGATGTGCACCACCATGCGCAGTTACAGTGAGTCATTTTGAATGAATGTATTTTCTGTATTAAGGTAAATTCCATCATTACTCAGTTAACTCATTTAGTGAGTGTATACTGCCATGGTGAATATAAATTTCAAAATCTTCAGAAGTACATTGTGAACTGAGTGCTTGATCATCTATCTGACATGAATGGCTGTTTCCTATGTCATGTAACTGTTAGGCACTGTTCTAGGTCCCAGGAATATGAAATTTAAAGGTGTAAGAAACAAATGTATAAGCCATGTGATAAGTTAGAGCTGCTGCTGTGACCTGCATTTTCTCATCAACCCTATATAGTGGGATTTAAGGGTAGAAAGGGGTAGAGGGTGTCATCTCAGGAATATCTGAATGCATGTTCTTGGAATCAGTGATAAGATAATGAATTAAAGCAATTCCCAAAGAGAGGGGAATGAAGGAGCTGTTTAGAAAAATAACGGGACTTTAATACACGTAGAAACAGGGAATGTCAAAAACACACCTGTTCCCAGGCCCCAGAGGCTCTAGTGCAGCGGGAACTTGGTTTCTTGTATTTTAATTTGAACTTGGGAAGAACTGATGTCTTCCTAATCTCGAGTCTTCCTGTCAGAAAACTAAACATGGGCAGCAGATGGCTCAGCCGCTTAAGGTGTTTGTTACCAAATCTGAGGTCCTGACTCTGACCTCTGGGACCTATGGAACCAACTCTTACAAGATGTCTTTTGACTACCATGTACATGGCACAGTGTGCATGTACCTGCACATACACACATACACGCAGAGAAAAAAACATAAAAAGTATTTCAATTGTCTTGACTTTTGCTTTTACTATTTCTCTAAGTATCACTATATTTTAAGTGGGTTTCCCCATTGAGTTTTCTCATGATTATGGTCTGTCTACAGGTAAAGTACCTTCTTCTGCATTCAGATTTCCTAACATAAGCTTGATTTTGTTGTTTCCAGTGTATAACTGTGTATGCTACACCTAGTGATAACTCTCTTGGTTTTCCAATATTCATTCCATCTTTAAAATGTAGTTTTATTGGTGAATGCTTTTAAGAATGCTAATGAATACTAGGAATGACATTAGATAATGTCCCTTCTTCTAGAGCTTTATTACTAATCATGTCAGACTGGAGATATTTGCTCTCTCGCTCTCTCTCTCTCTCTCTCTCTCTCTCTCTCTCTCTCTCTCTCTCTCTCTCTCCTTCCATGGCCCCCCTTTCTAGTCAGCTTCCCTTTCTTTAATGATCATGTATGTCCTCCTCTCATTCATTCATTCATTCATTCATTCATTCATTCATTCATTCATTTGCCCTGACCATAGTTTCCCCTTCCTCCTCTCTTCCCAGTTCCTCTTCCCACCTCCCCTCTTCAGCTTCCCTCATCAACTCCTCTCCCCTTTCTATTCAGAAAAGAGCAGGCCTCCCATGGTTATCGACAAAACATGGCATGTCAAATTGCAGTAAGACTAAACACTTCCCCTCCTATTAAGGCTGGACAGGGTAACCTAGTATGAGGAATAGGGTGTCAAAAGCAAGCAGAAGAGTTAGAGGTAGTCCCTGCTCCCACTGTTCGGAGTCCCATAAGAAGACCAAGCTACACAACTGTCCCATACATGCAGAGGGCCTACGCCAGTCCCATGCAGGCTCCCTGCTTGTCGGTTCAGTCCCTATGAGCCCATGTGAGTTGATTTTGGGGGTTTTCTTATGGTGTCCTTGACCCCTTTGACTCCTACAATCATTCCTTCCCCTCTTCTGCAGGGTTCTCCAAGCTCCACCTGATGTTTGGCTGTGGGGCTCTGCATCTGTTTGCATCAATTGCTGGATGGAGCCTCTCTAATGACAATTGGGCTAGGCTCCATACTAAGAGTATAGCAGAATGCTTTTAGGCATCATTACATTGACTTTTTTCCCTGCCAGTCATGTTTGGTCTCTGGGCCATCCAGCCTCTGGGTCCTGGTGCTCCAGACACTGTCAGCGGTGGGCTCACTCTCATGGCAGGGGTCTCAGCCTGGACCAGTCATTGGTTGGCCATTCCCACAATCTCTGCCACTCTTACCCCAGCACATCCCATAGGCAGGACAGGTTGTAGGTTATTTGGCTGGGTTGATTTTCCACTCCCTCCACTGGAAGTCTTGCCTGGTTTTGATGCAGTTGATGGCCAGTTCAGGCTACATATACCATCTTTCTAGGAGTCTTAGTTGGGACATACTTGTAGGTTAGGAGTTTCCCTTGCTCTAGGTTTCTACCTCACCCCAAAATGCCCCAATTTCTAATTTTCTCTTTCAGTACTCTCACCCTACACTCCCCACACCTGAT
This sequence comes from Peromyscus maniculatus bairdii, assembly GCF_049852395.1. Lineage (NCBI taxonomy): Eukaryota > Metazoa > Chordata > Mammalia > Rodentia > Cricetidae > Peromyscus > Peromyscus maniculatus. The sequence goes on from NC_134852.1 coordinate 211,969,111, forward strand.
CCCTCATGTTCCCATCCCCAACCTCTCCCAGACCACCAAAGAAATCTATTTCCCCTTCCAGGGAGATCCAAGCATCCCTTGTTGTTACCTAGCCTTTCTGGGTGTGTGGGTTGTAGCATGGTCCTCGTTTACTTTACAGTTAATGTCCAGTTATGAGTGGGCGCATAGCATATTTGTTTTTCTGTGTCTGGGTTACCTCAGTCAGGATGATTTTTTCTTTTTCCTTCCATTTGCCTGGAAATTTCATGATGTCATTGTTTTTAGCAGCGGAGTAATAACATTGTGTAAATGTAACACATTTCTTTATCCATTCTTAAGTTGAGGGGCATCTTGGTTGTTTCTAGGTTCTGGCTGTTACAAATAAAGCTTCTGTGAACATTGTTGAGCAGGTGTCCTTGTGGTATGATTAAGCATCCTTTGTGTATGTGCCCAAGGATGCTATAGATGGGTCTTGAGGTAGATTGATTGCACAAGTTTGAACTCCATCAGCAATGGAGGAGTGTTCCCTTGCTCCACATCCTCACCAGTATAAGCTGTCACTTGTGTTGTTTATCTTAGCCATTCAAACAGCCATTCAAATGGAAACTCAGAGTCATTTTGATTAGCATTTCCCTGGAGGCTAAGGATGCTGAACATTTCTTTAAGTGTTTCTCTGCCATTTGAGATTCTTCTGTTGAGAATTCTCTGTTTAGATCTGTACCCCATTTTTAAATTGGATTATTTGGTTTTTTGATGTCTAGTTTCTTGAGTTCTTTATATATTTTGGAAATCAGTCTTCTGTTGGATGTCCTGTTGACAATGTCCTTTGCCTTACAGAAGCTTTTCAGTTTCATGAGGTCCCATTTACTAATTGTCAATCTTAGTGTCAGTACTATTGGTTCTGTTCAGGAATTTGTCTCCTGTGCCAATGTGTTCAAGGCTGTTTTCTAGTTTCTCTTCTATCGGGTTCAGTGTATCTGTATTTATGTTGGAATCTTTCATCACTTGGACTTGAAGATTGAGCAGGATGATAGATAGGGATCTATTTGCATTTTTCTACATGTTGACATCCAGTTTTAACAGCACCAGTTGTTGAAGATGCTTTCTTTTTTCCAGGTACAATTTGGTTTCTTTGTCAAAGATCAGGTGTCAACAGGTGTGTGGATTTATTTCTGGGTCTTCAATTTGAATCTATTGATCCACCTGTCAGGTTTTTGTTGTTGTTGTTTTGTTTTTTGTTTTTTGGTTATTCAAGACAAGGTTTCCCTGTGTAGCTTTGTGCCTTTCCTGGAACTCATTTGGTAGCCCAGGCTGGCCTGGAACTCACAGAGATCCCCCTGGGATTAAAGGCATGTGCCACCACCGCCCGGCCGCCTGTTAGTTTTTTATGCAAATACCATGTGGGTTTTATTGCTGTAGTTCTGGATTAGAGCTTGAAATCAGGCATGGTGATACCTCCAGAAGTTCCTTTATTGTACAGGATTGTTTTGGCTGTCCTGGGTTTTTTGTTTTTCCATATGAAGTTGAGTATTGTTCTTTCAAGGTCTGTAAAGAATTGTGTTGGGATTTTGATGGGGAATGCATTGAATCTGTAGAGTGCTTTTGGTAAGATTGCCATTTTTACTATGTTAATCTTACCTATCCATGAGCATGGGAGATCTTTCCATCTTCTGATATCTTCTCCAATTTCTTTCTTCAAAGACTTGAAGTTCTTGTCATACAGGTCTTTCACTTGCTTTCTTTCTCAGCCAGTTCGTTGATTGTGTATAGGATGGCTACTTTTTTTTTTTTTTTTTTGGTTAATCTTGTATCCTGCCACTTTGCTAATGGTGTTTATCAGCTGTAGGAGTTCCCTGGTAGAATTTTGGGGGTCGCTTATGTATTCTATCAACCATCTGCAAATAAAGATATTTTGACTTCTTCCTTTCCAATTTCTATCCCCTTGATCTCCTTGAGTTGTCTTATTGCTAGCTAGAACTTCAAGTCCTATACTGAATAGATATGGAAAGAGTGGACAGCCTTGTCTTGTTCCTGATTTTAGAATTTAGAATTTAGAATTTCTTTGACTTTCTATTTACTTTGATGTTAGCTGTATGCATGCTGTAAATTGCCTTCATTATGTTTGTTTTTTTCCCTTATATCTCTAATATTTTTATGATGAAGGGGTGTTGGCTTTTGTCAAAGGCTTTTTTGGCATCTAATGAGATGATTTTGCATTTTTTCTTTCAGTTGTTTATATGGTGGATTACATTGACAGATTTATCATATGTGTTGATCCATCTCTGTATCTCAGGCATCCTGCTTGATCATGGTGGAAGATCTTTTTGATACATTCCTGAATTGTTTTGCAGGTATTTTATTTGAGTATTTTTGCATCAATATTCATGAGGAATACTGGTCTATAATTCTCTTTCTTTGTTAGAGTGTGGTTTTGGTATCAGAGTCATTCTGGCCTCATAAATGAATTTGGTAATATTCCTTCTGTTTATATTTTGTGGAATAATTTGAGGAGCATTGGTACTAGCTCTTATTTGAAAGTCTGGTAGAATTCTGTGCTAAAACCATCTGGCTCTGGGATTTTTTGGGGTGGAAGTATTTTAATGACTATTTCTGTTTCCTTGATGGTTATAGGTCTATTTAAATAGTTTATTTCATCTTAATTTAACTTTGGTAGCTGGTATCTATCAAGAAATTTGTCCATTTCTTTAAGATTTTCTGATTTTGTGGAGTGCAGATTTTTGAAGTATGGCCTTTTGGTTAGTTTGGATAAGGGTTTGTCTATCTTGCTGATTTTCTCAAAGAACCAACTCTTTGTTTTATTGATTCTTTGCATTGTTCTCTTTTACTGATGTCAGCCCTCAGTGTGATTATGTCCCGCCATCTACGTCTCTAGGGTGCATTTGCTTCTTTTTGCTCTAGAGACTTCAGGTGTGCTGTTGCTAGTATAAGATCTCACTAAATTCTTTATGAAGATACTTAGTACTGTGGACTTCATATGTAGCACTGCTTTCATTGTGTCCCATAAGTTTTGTTTCATTGTGTTTTCATTCTCATTGAGTTCTAGGAAGCCTTTAATATCTTTCTTTTTTTTTTTTTAATTCCTTGTCCCTGTAGTCATTTAGTAGAGAGTCATTCAATTTTTATGACTTTGTAGGCTTTCTGCTGTTTCTGCTGTTGTTGAAATTCAGCTTTGTCCCATGGTGGTCTGATAAGATGCAGGGGGTAATTTCAGTTTTCTTTTACCTGTTGAGACTGACTTTGTGACCAAGTATGTGGTCACTTTTAGAAAATATTCTTTCAGGGCTGAGAAGAAAGTATATTCTTTTGTGTTTGGGTGAAATGTTTTGTAGAAATCTGCTAGATCCATTTGGTTCATAACATCTGTTAGTTCCAGTATTTATCTGTTAGTTTTTGTCTGGATTATCTGCCCATTGGTGAGAGTGTGATATTGAAGCCTCCTATCAATGTGTGAGGGTCGGTGTCTGACTTTAGCTCTAGTAATATTCATTTTATGCACTTGGGTGCCTTGTGCTTAGGGCATAGATGTTCAGAATTGAGACTCCATTTTGGTTGATTTTTTTTCTTTGACGAGTATGTCCATCTCTTTTGATTAGTTTTGATTAGTTTTGGTTAGAAGTCTATTTTGTTAGATACTAGAATTGCTATACCAGCTTGCTTCTTGGGTCCATTTGCTTGGAATATCTTTTTCCAACCCTTTACTCTGAGATAATATCTGTCTTTGATGTTGAAGTGTGTTTCTTGTATGCATCAAAAGGATGGATCCTGTTTTCACATCCATTATGTTAGCCCACTAATTTTTATTGGTGAATTTAATCCATTAATACTGAGAATATTAATAACCAATGATTGTTAATTCCTGTTATTTTGGTGGTGGTGGTGGTGGTGGTGGCAGTGTGTGTGTGTGTGTGTGTGTGTGTGTGTCCGTGTTCCTTCTTTTGATTTTGCTGGTATGAGATTATTTATTTCCTGTGTTTTCATGGGTGTAGTTAACCTCCTTAGGTTGGGATATTAACTAATATCCTTAGTTTTCCTTCTAGCACCTTCTGTAGGGCTAGATTGTGGCTAGATGCTGTTATAATTTGACTTTGTCATGGAACATCTTATTTTCTCATGTATAGTGATTGAAAGCTTTTCTGGGTATAGTATTCTGACCTGGCATCTATGGTCTCTTAGAGTCTGGAAAACATCTTACCAGGCCCTTCTGGCCTTTTGAGTCTCCATTGAGAAGTCAGGTGTAATCTAATAGGTCTGCCATTGTATGTTTTTGGCCTTTTTCCCTTGCAGCTTTTAATATTTTCTTTGTTCTGTATCTTTAGTGTTTTGATTATTATGTGGCCAGGTGACATTTGTGGTGGTATTGTGTTCCCCATAATATTGTGTACCTTAATAAACTTATCTGGAGTCAGAGAACAGAATAGCCACTAAATACTTAGGATAGGCAGTGGTAACACACACCTTTAATCCTAGCAGACCAGAAACTAGAAGCACTTGGCTGGTTAAGCTTTCAGGCTTTGGAGCAGCAGTTCAGCTGAGATTCATTCTGGATGAGGACTCAGACTCCAGTCTGGAGTAACAGGATCAGCTGAGGATCTGGCGAGGTGAGGTAGCTGTGGCTTATTCTGGTTCTCTGATCTTCCAGCTTCACCCCAATAACTGGCTCAGGTTTGTTTTATTAATAAGACTCTTTAAGACTCATGCTACAGACTTTCTTTTCTTTTCCAATCTATTTTTTTCTGTAAACTTTGTGAACCTTTATTGGCATCTCCTTCTTTAGGTTAGGAAAGTTTTCTTCTATGATTTTGTTAAAAATATTTTCTGCAAAACAACTGTCCTCAGTGTATGAGCCGGCTTTTTGGAACCTAATGCCTAGGCTGAGACACTTTGCTCAGCCTTAGCGCAGGGAGGAAGGGACTGTACCTGCCTCAACTGAATGTACCAGGCTCTGCTGACTCCCCAGGGGAGACCTTGCCTTGGTGAAGGTGGGAATGGGGGGATGTTGGGAGGGTGAAGGCTGGGCGTGGGAGGAGGGAGGACAGGGGAATCCGTGGTTGATATGTAAAATGAATAGAAAAATCTCTTCATAAAAAGAAAAGGAATAAAATTCTGGGCCCTTGAGCTATATTCTTCTCCTTCTTCTATTCCTATCATTCTTAGGTTTGGTATTTTCATAGTGCTCCAGATTTTCTGGATCTATCATATCTTCTATTCCTTAGAGTCTCTCTTCCATCTCTTATATTCTGTTGGTGATCTTGCATATGTAGTTCCTGTTCACTTATCTATATTTTCCATCTCCAAGATTCCCTCAGTTTGTGCTTTCTTTATTGCTTCTGTTTCCATTTTCAGGTCTTGAAAAGTTGAATTCATTTTCTTCACCTGTTTGTTTGTGTTTCCTGGATTTCTTTAAGGGATTTGTTCACTTCCTCTTTAAGGGCCTCTGTCATCTTCATAAGATTGGATTTAGGGTCATTTTTTTGTGCTTCTACTGTGTTGGAATACCCAGGGCTTGCTGTAGTAGGATAGCTGGGCTCTGATGGTGCCATCTTGCCCTGCGTGTTGTTGATGCTGTTTTTATGATCTGGGTTTGGGGTTATTTTCAATTTAGGTGCTGACTTCTGAGTTTATTTTTGTTGGATGGATGCTTTCTGGATGTTGTCACCCTTGCTTTCTTTTTCCTCTCTGGTCTTCTGGCCTGGGTGGCCTGTGGTTCTGGTGACCAGCAGTCTTCAGGTCCAGTAGTGTGTCTCTGCTGGTGTTTTGGTAGTCTGCTTGGCCTCTGGGGCTTGGGGTGCTTGCTTTGCTTCTGGGGTTCTAGGGTTCTGTGAACTGGCCTGACTTCTAGGGTTCTGGATACCTATGTGGTCACTGGGGTTCCTAATACCAGCATGGCCTCCAGTAGAGTGGGTGTCTTCTGGGGTTCCTAATACCTTTGTGGCCTCCAGTAGAGCAGGAGTCTTCTGCTGGGTTGTGGGCCCAGATACGAGCCGGGGGGAGGGAGGAGGTGCTGCTGGGGACTGCTGGGCAGGCTCTTGGGTTCCTAGTACCAGCATGGCTTCTGGTAAAGTGAGAGTCTTCTGCTGGTAGTTATGGGCCGGAATATGGAGCCCAGGGAAGGAGGTGCTGTAGGGGACTGCTGGGTGGGGCGGAAGGGTATTAGAAGGTGGTGGGCAGTGTCTTACCTGGGGTCCCTAGTACCGGTGTGGCCTCCAGTAGAGAGCCCCTGACGAATTTATTAGAGTAGTGGATTTTATTAACAAATGTTCTGGTATTAACCTTACTATGATCTTGTAGTCTTCTAATATGTTAATAAATTCTATTTGACATTATTTTATTTAAAATTTTTTAATCTTGGGAAGGCAAAGAAACTGGTGTTTCAGAATTCAACCCCACTGGTAAAGTCTCAACAATTAAAATTTACTGCTTTTGTCAAATTAACAGAAAATAAAATCTGGAAAATGAAAAAAAAATGGAATCTTTATAAGTGAGATTAATGTATGTTTGTGCCTGTGAACACTATAGTGATTTTACAAAAAAAATTGTGAATAATACTTTCTCTGGTTGTTCTCTAGCCTCAACACACATGCACACATGTGGACACCCCCCCCCCCACACACACATGTACATGCACACTCACAAATAGTAGTAAAACAAGGAAGATGTCTGACAGAGAAAAGAGACACTTGAGTAGAAGGATATAATAACAGCCATGAAGGGTAAAAATGGGGATTATTCAAATCTCAGTGCACTTGTCTGGCTCATCACTGTTACAGGACAAAAGGAAGATAAAAGCAGAGGCAGCCAAGGGTAGCTAGAAGAGTTGTGAGAGGCAAGTGTCAGGGTAACAGATGTGGTGGCACAAATTAAAAGCAGGAATGGAAGAGCAGACCCTGACAAGCCCAAAGACAAATGGAAGTGAAACCTGCTCTGGTGTCTCTTTTCTCTACTCAGAGTTGAATAGTTCCTTTCTCTGCTTCCACTGCCACATGCATGGTCCCTAGAAACACCTCTGGAATCTGCGCAAATCTTGGAAGACCACAGCCACCTGTAATTCTAGTTCCAGGGATCCAACACCTTTGGCCTCTGAGGGCATGCATGCCTACACATGGTGCACACACATGCACATAAGATAGATAGGTAGGTAGATAGACAGACATATGGACGGACGGACTGACAGACAAACAAATCATTGTGATAGCTGAAAGCATTCTTAAGAGAAGTAAAATCCCAAACAAGGAGATGTAGAGTGAACGGGAGAGAGCAGCAGGGATCTAGGCAAGAGATGTTGCGGTCAGATACGGATTGTAGCAGCAGAGTATCAACAGTGTTGATCCATGTGATAGAAAAGAGGTGTGGAGGCCAGCATTTGGGGCCTGAGTAATTAGGAATGTGGAATAATTCATATTTGAGTATATATACTTGTGAAAGTATATTTATTTTAAGCATTTGAAAATTTATAGATTGATGATTCATCATTTTCTTTCAGAATAATAACTTCCATGATTATCATAATATTTTTCTCAGAGTATTTCTTGTGTTCACTTCTCTCAATTGTTGAATTAGCTCTTCCTGGATAGAAAATAAGATATGTATTTCATTTTGACCTTGCCTAATAATTAATCTGTTATTAGTTAGTCTATTAATGATTTGCAATGGGTATATGGGAAAGCACTCTTGTTAAAAGATGAGGATGAATTTTGCTTCTCTTAGTTTGTTTTAATATTTATAGCCTTAAAACCTAGTTATTAGCCTGGCTTGGTGGTATACACTTTTAATTCCAGTACTCAGTAGAAAGAGGCAGGTAGAACTTTGTGAGCTTGAAACCAACTTGGTCTACACAGCAAGTTTCAGGCTAGCCAATGCTACATAGTGAGACCCTATTTCAAAATCTTAACCACAACACCCCCCCCACGCCCACACAAAAAAACCCAACAACAACAACAAAACGAAAACAAAAACAATATAACTGTTGATGGAAGCCTTGGACTTTGAGGCTGAGGAAGAAACTAAAAGTGATTACTCTATCAGTTGTACCCCAGTAAATCTGTAAATTAAAATATAAAATTAAAAAGGAGGCAGCAGAAAAAGGAGAGGACAGCTTACCTAAAACACAGGTTCAGTTCTTTCATTTTTGTAAGCTTTGTTGGAAGACAGTACATTTGTTTTCTTTGTCCTTTAAGAATCAGTCTTCAAGAGAGAGGAGCCATGGCTAGATATAAAGAGGTGAGCTGTGGAGGTGGGTCGTTTTTCCTCACCCTTCTGACCTGAGACTGAAGCAGGTTTGTCCTGTCAGTGGAGCTCCCCTGCTGGGGGCCTGTTGAGTATGTTTGAGACCACACCAGGGCATGCTTACCCGAAAACTGTGGACCTATCAGCCACCTGTCTGTGTTCAAACTGACTAATCCTAAATGAAGGGAAGAGGAAGACACCCCCCCCAGCGACCCTTAAAACCTGTGTCAATCAAGGTGAGACTGGGTTTCAGTCTCCCAAGGCCCCTGTATTGCACCAGATCTTTCTTTCTGTGTGCCTTGTTGTGTATATTTCCTCACACCTAATTTTTTGCTGGAAACAAAATAAGTATATAAATCTTTAAATTATTTAGCCTAGAGATTGGGGACTGAAAACAACACATCCTCTGTCTCAGGAATACTTCAGTCCAAAATTTCTCCATGATTCTTGCCAAGTGTTACAAGCTGTTTTGTTTGGTAATCCTGAGTACGATGCCGTATCTTTCCTCTGTCTTCAGGGTCATGTGGGTCCTGGAGTCATTATTTAACCATTAGCATCTTTCTTTTCTCCTCCCATTTATGAAAGGAGCAGAGTGAGGTTGTTGATTTTCTTTTCATAGAAATTTTACTTATTTCATGAACAGAAACAATTATTTTAAAAATACAGTTCTTTTATTTTGTGTGTTGATGCCTAAGTGTCTGTGCACCACATGTGCTCAGGAGCCAGAAGAGTCAGAAGTCAGATCCCTGGAACTGGAGTTACAGGTGGTCATGAGCTGCCATGTGGATGCTGGGAACCAAACCTAGGTCCTCTGGAAGAACAAATGTTCTTAACCTCTGAGCCATCTATCTTGGCTAGAAACAAATAGTTAAAGGCAATTATATGATCCATTAAATTAAGTTCCACATGCTTTCTTGTGGACCTATTATGTGCTCTGAATATACTATGCCAGAAATAAGAACTGAAGTTTAAAGATGGCCAAAGCCCAGGTCATGTTTTCAGGAGCTTGCAATGTGGTATAGAAGAGAGATCGGTGAGAGGGTGATAAGAAGGTTGTGTGGATGGCTTCCACTCGTGAATTCCCTCCTACCACAAACAACTGGATGACTGGAAAAAATGTGAAAACATTAACTTTAGATATTCAGAACAAGAAATGATTCAGGGTTGTGATCCAGTGGAGAGAAGAAACATATTAGCACAGCTTCATTTTTGCTCTGCTTTCAGTAAGGATGCAGTTTTTAGTTGCACAGAGTGGAAGAACTTATGCAATGCAAAGTGGTTGGCTGGCTTGAAGATAGGCGCTCAAGGAGGCCAATGAGGCTAGAACTTACAGGACAGGTCCATGAAGAGAAGAAACTTACACTGAAATGGAGAGCAAAATTTAACCTGTACTCATGTGAAGGATTTTTAACTGGTCCTTACATGGAGGAAACCTTCCAAGAAGGACAGAAGTTGTTCCAGGAAATGGTAAAGTCAGCAGTTTTGAGCAGTGACATGGAATAAGGAGGTGTTGATATGCCACGAAGTCACAATAGAAAATTTCTATTAAATAGAAAGCCCTACTTGATAAAGTTAGATTGAGTTAACCTAGGGTGAGGGCTGGAGTGATGGCTCAGTGGTTAAGGGCCCTTGTTGTTGCAGAGAACTTAGTTTAGTTCCCAGTTCCTATGTGGTAGCTCACGATCATCTATAACTCCAGTTCCAGAAGATTCAATGCCCTATTTTGACTATGGGAAGCACCAGGAACATGTATAGTGCACATATACACATAAATGAAAAGACTTTTACACATAAATATAAAATAAATTTGAAAGAAACACTAAAAATAGACTAAGACTAAATGTTCTCATAGACTCACCCTATAAAAATATTATAAACAATGCCTGACTCTGACCCAAAAGCACTTTACCTTTTCATTAATACAAACATCAGCAAGCCTTAGAAGAAGAAAGCAAAACTTGGGTTGGAGAGATGGCTCAGTGGTTAAGAGCACCAACTGCTCTTCCAGAGGTCCTGAGTTCAATTTCCAGCAACCACATGGTGGCTCAACCACTTGTAATGAGATCTGGTGCCCTCTTCTGGCCTGCAGGGACACATGCAGAATACTGTATACATAATAAATAAATAAATCTTAAAAAAAAAAAAAGCAAAACTCAAGCATTCAATGATATTGCAAACAAAATGTGTGATGTGCAGTATGAAAACCGCTAGACATGTTATCAAGCGAGGGTAATAACTTACAGCACTGAGGCCATTGAATCAGCAAACATGTAAACAGAAATGACAGAGATGATGTAATTAGAAGAAAAAAACGAAAACTGTCTCAATACATGTTAAGAGTAGTCAGGGACATGAGTATAATGGGGAGCTAAATGGACAGTATTGAAAAATAAGCAAATGTAGAAAAATAATTGGTGAGATCCAGTGCCCTTTACTGATAAAACATCTAGTCAACTAAAGCTAGAAGGGGACTTTCCTCAGCCTAAAGGGTATTTATGAAAAACACAAAGCAGATGTTACTCTTAATGGTAAGAGAAGAAACGTTTCCCACTAAGAACAAAGTAAGTGTGCCACACTAGTCATGACTCCTTAACACAGTACTGGTGATTTTAGCCAGGGAGTCAAGTAAGAGTCAAGTAAGAAAGCAGATAGAAGGCATGCACATGAGACAGGAAGAAGTTAAAAATTGAAAGAGCTTGTGTTACGGTTCAAGTGTGAAATGTGTTGAAGGCCTGGTCCCCAGCTCCTGATGTACTAAGAGATAATTAGATCATGAAGTCATAGCTGGTTGGGCTAGTGGGAATTAGGATCTAGTTGGAGGAAGTAGACCGTGTGGGGATGTATTTTTTCCTATCTACTTTCTGGCTTCCATGAGGAAGTTCTACCATGTTACACCCCACCTCAATATTCTGTTCCATGGTGGGCCCAAGAGAAGTAGAGCTGGAAGGCTTTGGACTAAAACCTCTGAAGCTGAGAGCCAGAAGAAACCTGTCCTCTCCAAGACTGTTTCTCTGAGGTAGTACCTCCACTGGCAGTCTAACCTCTCTATGGATCCCAAGGAAGCCAGGGAAAGCTCCCGGAGCCAGCAAGCTCAGCAGAGCTGCAGGGTGTAAGTGCAGCATGCAAGACTGAGTCATTTCGAGTGCATTTAAGACAATGCTACTTATAGGGCTGGAGTGATGGCCCAGTGCTTAAGACACTTGTTGCTCCTGTAGAGGATTCAAGTTGTCCCCAGCACCCACAGGTGGTTCACAGCCATCTGTAACTCCAGTTTCAGGGATCAGCTAGCCTCCTCTGATCTCTGCAGGCACACACCACACACACATTCATGTCAGTACTCACATACACAATAAATAATTTTTTAAAAATTTAAAAGAAAAATCTATTATAATAATGTTGAAAAACTAAAATACTTAGGAATGTATTCAATGTATCAAAATTAGCTTGATACCTGAGAAATAATCAGCAAACTGACACTGATATTGATGAGAAAAGATTCAAACTTCCCAATTATAAACTTCTGAAGAAGTAAAGTAATAAAGATAATGTGGCATTGGTAAGAGATGGTCATGTAGATCAATTAAATTTAATTAAATCCAAGAAGTAATTTCTTTTATGGTTAGCTGATTTGTGATTATAATGTCAACATAATTCATTGGGAAAGAATAGTTTCTGCCAGTATTAATACTGGGCAGCTCTGATACTGTACAAAAAGTCACTTATGATGGACCAAAATCCTAAACTTGAGAACCAGAGAGACAGAGCACTTAAAACAGAATACCTTGAGTAGAGGCATTATTGTGATATGCATACAAAGTATAGATAATTTAGACTTCTTTAAAGGATGTTATCTACAATGGGAAAAGACCCACTAATTGGAGAAACTATTTACAAATCATACATCTGATAAGAGTGGTAGCCAGAATATGACAACTCTTACAAATACTGGAAAGATAACCCAATTTAAATGGACAAAGTATTTATGTAGACATACACCAAAAGATAGAGGAATGGCCAAATCAAACTCAACATCAGGGAAGTGCTAATCAAAACTGCAACAAAATAGCATAAGCATGGCTGTAAGGACCCGTGGTAGAGCTGGCAAGGATACAGAGATACTGAAAACTTCATCATTGCTGAAGGAATGTGGTATGCAACTGCTTTAGGAGACAGGTGATTCCTCAAAATATCCATCCTAAGAATGGGTGGATTAACAATTCTATCCTAGGCTTTTAAGAGAACTAAACAGGAGCCACATAAAAACTTGTACAAATGTGTTCACAGAAGCACCAATCATAGTAGCCCCAAAGTGTAAGCAACTCCAAACTTTGTCAGCTGCTGAATGCCCAAACAAGGTATATCTATATGATAGAACTTGGAGGAGCTCATTAAAAAAAGAATAAAACATAGGTGTAATGAGTCTTTCTGTGTCCCACCAGCCATCTCCCAAATAGTGACCCAGAGACTTATTACTAATTATGAAAGCTTGGCCTTAGCTTAGGCTTATCCCACTAGCTCTTATAACTTAACCCGTTTATATTAATCTATGTTCTGTCATGTGGCTCATGGCTGTTAACCTCTCTTCCTGCACATCCCTCTTGTCCTGCATCTCCTCGCATCTCCTACAAGCCTAGATTTATCCCTCTGACTTCCTTTCTCTCTGCTCAGAAGTCCCACCTCTACCTCCTGCCTAGCTATTGGCCATCTGGCTTTTTATTAGACTAATCACACCACACATCTTCACAGAGTGTACAGATATTCTGCAAATATTTCTCCCTTTTTGTCTAAATAAAAAGGGAAGAATAATTATCAAGTAAGAATTACATTTATAACATTTAGTCCATATGTATTTGGCAAATTCAGAGAAAGTACTATATTATCTATTCTATCTTAGTCCACAGTTTTATACCTAAATGATTTTTTATCATAACTTGTATTACCAACCTAAACTTATCTTTTTAGACCTCAAAACATTTTCTTAAATAAACAACTTAAGCTTTTATGTCTCTCAACCTTTATAAACTTTATATCTCTTTTGTAAGTTTTTTTAAATTTGGTAACAAGGAAAACTATAACTATCTAGTCTTCAACCCCCAAAGACCTGAGAAGGATATAATATTACTTGAGTAAACAGGAAGTGCAGAGCAAGAAACTTCCAAAACTATAGAAATGACAAAGAGATCTGGCTGCCTGTATGGTCACCCAAGGTTCCTCTGTAATGTTGGGCATCTGTATTTGGCCTACAGGCCTAGAGTATCTGACAGACTGGTTTGTGAAGCAGGAATTTTGAAGGACTGTCCTACCTTGTCTTGGAAAAGTTCAACAGTTGCCTTCTTTTGTGTCCTGCTCTTCCGATTTGGACAGCATACTGTAAGCAGTTGAGGCAAGGGCAGTTTCTTGCCCAAATGACTGGTTTTGCCACAATAAAAGCAAACTCCATAATGGAGTGTCTTCAATGCCTATCATCCTTTTTTGAAGTAAATTGGTACTGCCAGGAGCAGACATGTCTTACTGTCATGAAAAGCCTTAAGTTATTAAAACATCTTAAATGCCATATTCTGTCAATCTCTGAAATGTTTGAACACCATCTGTCTATTTAAAATATATCTCTGTTTGACCTTGAAAATACACCTAACATGGCCACAAATTTCATTGTTACATGACTAAGGACTAGCGTGTGTTTCTTAGTTATCCTAAGTAGTTTGTAATAATAACTTTCAAGGACTGAAATTTACATTACATTATTAAATAAGCTGCATAGGTACAATACCTTCAACAAGAGTAGAAATGTGTAGCAGGAATCTTAAAAGTTCTTATTAATAAAATCAAACCCGGAGCCAGATATTGGGGTGAATACTGGAAGATCAGAGAGACAGAACAAGCCACAGCTATCTCACCTCGCCGGATCCTCAGCTGGTCTTGTCTCCTCAGACTGGATGCTTCTGTGTCCTCATCCCAATGGCTCTCAGCTGAACTGCTGCTCAAAAGCCTGAATGCTTAACCAGCCAAAATCTTCTAGTTTCTGGTCCTCACGCCTTATATATCTTTTTGCTTTCTATCACCACTCCCTGGGATTAAAGGCTGGCTTTCTGGGATTAAAGGCGTGTGTCACCATGCTTGGCTATTTCCAATGTGGCCTTGAACTCACAGAGATCCAGAGGGATTTCTATCTCTGGAATGCTAGGATTAAAGGTGTGAGTGCCACCATTTTCTAGCCTTTGTATCTAGTGGCTGTCTGTTCTCTGACCCCAGATAAATTTATTAGAGTACACAATATTTTGGGGAACACAATACCACTACAGAAATGTGTGTGTGCGTGTGAACAAAAAAACCTTAAATTTTGTATTAATATATGAAAATATCTTAAACAAGAGTAGAAACATATATTGAGTATTTTCTAATAAAAATAACTTTAAATTTGTTCATTATACAAAAATCCATACCAATGTAAAATATTTGAGACTAGTAGTTGTTTTTTAGTTCAAAAGTAGACTCAACAATCTACCTTTTTATCCAAATATTTCTATACTATACCCCCCCCCCTTTTCTCTTCAGAAAGATATCCCTGAATCTGATCTTCATGGTTCATTTTTTTTTTCCTGACCAGGACCAACAATAACTTGCAACCAACCTCCCAATGATGATAAACATCTATAATCCATTGAATGACCAAAAACCACCCACCTCACCTCTTGGGAATGTGGGTATTCCCTACACTGCATTCCTTTTGTCTGGGGGTGATGACATCTTTAGGGGCCCCTGAGAAAATTGGGATGAAGGTCAAATCCTAGGAGTGCTAGCTTTATTATTGTTTGTTTAGTGTCTGTGTGATGGGAAAGTATAGAGCTTGTCTGGTCTTGGTTAGATAGTCTGTGAAGCTGGACCATCTCAGCCAGCAACTTGGAAGTTGTTCTGGATGCAGAATTTTGAAGAACCTGCAACAGAGGAATTCTTAGAGGTTGGATCACCTGGGTTACTTGTTTTCACTGGTGTTTGTTCTTTTTTTCTTTCTGAAAACATACAAAATTTTGAAGGTAACATATATATCTGCATTAACACAAGTATGGAATGTGTGGTGTGCACAAGTCAGTTAAAGATGATTCTCTGCTCTATGTTTGAGCAGATAAAAGGCATCTGTCAACTTTATAAGTCTCTTTGAACTGCATAACCAAACTGTAATATTAATCTCTATCCATCCATATGAAAGGATTGCATGTAATAGTAAGTCATGAGGACTCTGTAGCCAACAAGATTTATCATGACTCATCTCGTCTCAGAGCTGTTCCCATGTAGAGCACTCAGCATATATGGCACCTGTCCTATAGTCTTTCTTGGCTTTTCCCTAATGTCTACAGCTAAGATCCTCAGAGGTCTCCCCCGATCAGATCTGATCTTTATTAATTTTGAAACGAACCATAACTTTTTGTTTCCTATGGAAACAAAGACATAACCTCTCCCACAACACAACATATTTTCTGATTTCCAGTTTGAAGTTAAGACATTCTTAAAATATATAGGTTGGTATAATATAGCAGTTTCCATAATCCAATGTCTCTCAGCAGCTGTTTTTCTTGTTCATTAGTACTCAAAAAATTCAAAATTAATGAAGCACCATATAAGGTCCAAACTCTGTGTTACAATATTTTTCATCTTTACAGTGGCTTATTTTTATATTACTCTAGTCTTTTTAAAAGACTTTATTATTTTCAAACTATTTTTTTATGATTGTCTATACCTATTTTCATTTCTTTCTTTTTTAAAATTTATTTTATTTTATTTTACAATACCATTCAGTTCTACATATCAGCCACGGGTTCCCCTATTCTCCCCCCTCCCACTCCCTCCCTTTATCCCCAGCCCACCCCCCATTCCCACCTTCTCCAAGGCAAATCCTCCCCCGAGGACTGCGATCAACCTGGTAGACTCAGTCCAGGCAGGTCCAGTCCCTTCCTCCCAGACTGAGCCAAGTGGCCCTGCATAAGCTTCAGGTTTCAAACAGCCAACTCATGCAATAAGCACAGGACTTGGTCCCACTGCCTAGTTGCCTCCCAAACTGATCAAGCCAATCAACTGTCTCACCTATTCAGAGGGCCTGATCCAGCTGGGGGCCCCTGGAACTATGATCCAGCCTTTGGTTCATAGTTCATTTTCATTTCTTTCTTAAGCACCTAAGCACCTTTTTAAGTATACCACCTTTTTAGTGTACGTGCGTGTGTGCGTGCGTGCGTGCGTGCGTGTTTGTGTGTGTGTGTGCCTGTGTGTGTGTGTGTACCTGGCTTTACTAAGCACCTGTAGCATTCTCTAACTTCACAAGAGAAATCTTAAATTGTAAGGCTATGGTTAGGCCCTCTTTCCATGTGGCTCTAGTGGCTGGCTTCCCCCACCCCTCGGTTCACCAAGAGCTTAGTTTCATGCTGGTGGCTTTACTGCCCCAGCTCTGGGAAATTGTTGGACTGGGCTCTGGGCTCTTGGAGAGGCCCAGGCAGCTATTGGCAGTGCCGGCTTGTGTGACTTCTCTGTTCATATGGTTGTGCCTCACTTTGGAATGCCAAATGTAATGAGACTATCTCTGTCCCTCCCAAATAATGACATGGAAACTTATTATTAATTATGAAAGCTTGGCCTTAGCTTAGGCTTGTTTCTAACTAAACCCATTTATATTAATCCATGTTCTGCCATGTGGTGGCTTTTACCTCTCTTTCTGCACATCATGCATGTTTTGCATCTCCTTGTATCTCCTGTGAGCCTAGATTCATCCCTCAGACTTCCTCTCTCTCTGCCTGAAAGTCCTGCATATACCTCCTGCCTAGCTATTGGCCATTTAGCTTCACAGCAACACATCTTCACACAGTGTACAAATATTCTGCAACACACAGCTACATGGTATAGCATAGACCTTAAAATTATTGCATTGTGTGAAATAGTCCAGACACAAAATTGAGCATATTGTGATTCTTCTTTGGTTCACTGACAGAATAGGCAAATCCATACAAACAGAAAGTGCAACAGTAGTCGCCTAGGAGGAGGAGGATCTGGGGAAACGAAGCAATGTGTGCTAACAGAAGTGGAGTGGTCCAAAGTACTGATGGCAGATGTGGGGCCTGTTAATATTCTGCAGACTGCTGAATTGTGTACTTTAAGGGGTTAGTTACACCATAGTCGAGTTGTATTTCAATAAAGATGGTTTATGAAAACAAAAAGAGCGCTAGGGTTTCAAGAGCACAGTGTCTGATGATAATTCCCTAGAAGGTATTAACAGCCAACCAGAGAGCGCAGAAACATAGAGGGGAATTAGGACTTTAAAAACTCAGAGCAGAATATGTGATTGGAGTCCCAAAATCAATGACAGAAGAGTAAAATACTTAAAAAACCAGGAGACAAGTCTTAAGGACAGTTGGTGTCATTTGGGAAAATTAAAGGTGTAGGTAGAGGCTTTTAGGTATGAGAAACTCGAGTGGCATCAACTGTAGTCATGTCCTGGCTTGTGTGGAGGTCATCCTGAATAAGTTTGAGTTACAGTGTGTGGCTTCCTTATTATCTTGGGAAGTTGTGAAGTTTTTCTTTCTTTTGGTAGTAATGGAGTATTTCTGCATCCCCTTTTATTAGCCCAACTAACCTATCATACTAGTGACTGATGCATGCTGGTTAGTTTACTGAAGACAGTTCCTTAAGTGATCCAGGGAATCCAATTGGGACTTTAAGTTGACCATATGCTGCCTAGATTTTTATTGGATGACAAAGGGTTAATAATTGATGTCATATTTAAATACACCAAAGCCTAAATGCATTCTTCTATTTATTTCTCTATATTTTCAGTTTTATCTTTTCTATTTCTGTGAATAATGCTGTTAGAGATTTTTTGGGGATGGCCCTGCACATGTACACTGCTCTGGGAAATTTGGATAGTTTAAAAGTATTGATTCTGCCGGGCGTTGGTGGCGCACGCCTTTAATCCCAGCACTCGGGAGGCAGAGCCAGGCGGATCTCTGTGAGTTCGAGGCCAGCCTGGGCTACCAAGTGAGCTCCAGGAAAGGCGCAAAGCTACACAGAGAAACCCTGTCTCGAAAAACCAAAAAAAAAAAAAAAAAAAAAAAAAAAAAAAAAAAAAAAAAAAAAGTATTGATTCTTCATGAATGGAGTTGTTTCTGTTTAGTTGTGTCTTCATTGTCTCTCACCAATAATAGTTTTCAGTGTACGGATTGTTAACCTCTCTGATTAAATTTATTCCTGGGTAACTTTTTGGTGATAAATGTATTTGTTTCTAGAAATGAAGTCAATGGAATGTAACAGTGCCCAGTTACAGGAACTTCAAAAACAAAAAAGTCAACTGTTAAAAGAACTATTTATTCTCCAGAAAGAGCTTAAAGGTGTGAGCTTCATGAGTCCGTTTGTCCTGCTAGTAAATACATTGTTCTGCATATGACTGTGTTGGGCTGGTATGTAAAGACACATTATCCTGGAGGTTGGTGCTTCTGCTATTTTACAGAAATAATGGATAGTGCACACAACTGAATTGGTTACTGTTACAGCTGCTTTTTGTCTGTTTTTTTTTTTTTTTTCCAGCTGTGGGGATTGAGTCTGGGGCCTGACACAAGCTTTCTGCATTGAGCTGTACTTCGACTCTTTACTATTTTTTGTTTCAAGAAAGGGCTTAAGTTGCCCATCCTGGTCTTGAACTTGCAACTCTCCTGCCTTACCCTATTGAAAAGCTGGGATTACAGGCCTGCACCACCAGACCTGGCAAGAGCTGATATTCCTTAGGTCCAAATTCTGTGAAGATCTTTTGTGCCTTTAATTGCTATGTTAAATTAGAAAATAAATATCATTTTTATGTATATTTGATATACAACACAAAAATAAGAGTTTTTCATGAATGACTAAAGATAACTTCTTTGTTCAATTATTAAATGATTATAGAAATTTTCTTAATTGTTTAGTTCTTAAAGATGAAGAAACTGAAGCCATTTATACCACCAAATACCTAGAGGCAGAAAAAATAAAAGTCAAAGAAAAGCCTCAATATGATGTTGAATGCTTGAGGTAAGCCTCTGTTATTATGTTTATACATAAAATTTAATAGTTTTTTTTTAAGTTACATGTATTTCAGTGTAAAGCTGAGAATGTGTTTTTAAAGCCCCAGATAAAGGCGTCATTTGCATCTGTGTGTATCCTGAAACTTGCTGATAGGCAAACCCTCCCCTGGCCTGAACATACTACATGTCAGTTCACTATGCACAGGGAGTAGCGGGGAATTCAGTCTTACTCTCTAGTTCATAGACTGTTACTCTCATTTCAGTAGTTAATGCTACTCCCCTTTCTTTCAGTCCTAACATTATAGTTTTTACAGTCTAGGATAAAATTCACAACCTACTGTCTTCCTTAAAACGTGTTACTCTGCTTTGGGTCTACGTGGAGTACTTCCATGCTTTTACTCTTTTGGTATAATGTAATAGTGACTGACGTTTGAAATTACCTTAAGTCCTTCTTTCGGGTTTGGATGATGATTGACATTTCATGGTCACATTTGCCAGCATTGCTGGGATAGAAAAGCCAGCTGCATTGCTGAATCTACAGAGAAGGGAATGGTGCTTGCTCCCACCTAACTCACACAGGAACTAGGTCCAGCAGAGCTGGCTGAGCAAATGCTTCACATTAACAGTGTATTGTCCTGGCCACCATTGGAAGAGACTGTGAGAAAATGTTAGTTTATAAGCATAAAATGTCATGCTCTTGGGCAATGTGTGGATGAGGATGAGTTTCTGTGATGATGTCTGCTCATTGTCTTCTTATACTTGTTAAATGGTAGAGCCCACAGGTGTCAGGTCCTGGGCTGTGGACAGGTGTCCAGTGTGAACTCCGGCTTTGTTATGTGGGCATAAGCATTTCCCGAGTTAAGGTGAAACACCCAAAACGGTGAGAGAATGTAAAGACAATGGTGACAGGAAGTTTGGGAAGAAACATCAGTGTCTGCCTGGTCCATTCCTTATTTAGTACTTACTAATGAGATGCCAATATTTATCAATTGACATTTTAAATCTTTTTATATGTATAATTATTTTATCTAGTAGAGCATTTCATTAAAAATCCCTAATTGTAAAGAAAATAAAAGTGTTGAACATTAGGATTTTTGGAAAAAAGATCAACATTTCATTAGTGGAATAGCAAGAAACTAAAGATAAGAAATGATATTAGATTTATTGAACATCAAAAAGGTTGAAATTAAGATGATTATATTTTAAATGTGGATAATAACACTTTATATATATTATATACATATATATGTTTAAAAGTATATTGAATCTTCTACTAGTTGCATTTTTCTTAAATTTTCAGGTTTGATCTATTTTTCAGGGTAGATATTATTTTACAGAAAGATTTCCAAGACTTGGCACTATTTAAAATTTAGGCCAGATTATTCTTGTTTTAGGAGTTGGTTCTATGCATTCATTCTAAGGTATTTAGTAGTTACTATGTGCCCAGAGCACCCCTTAGTTCTGGCCACACAAATGGTCCCTTCTGTGTCAGGATAGCAAAATTATTGCTCATTATCATTCTGCTTTTACTTTACTAGAACATACTAATATGTTGGTCTATCTATTTCTTCAGTAGTCCCCTCCTTACCTACTTTAATTTCTTGTGTTTCAAGTGCCTATGGTAACTGTAACCTGAAATTTTCCACAAATATCTTTACATATAAACAGTCATCCTCTCCCCAATGTGAGAAAACATTCCAAGATGCCAATGGCTGCCCGGAGCCACAGTCCCAAACCTGGCATACACTATTTTAAAAACACACATTCCTGTGAGTGTTTAATCTATAAATTAGGCACCATAAGTGATAACAACTAATAATAAATAGAGTAATTGCAATATTCTACAATAAGTGATTTAAATTGTATGAGTTGTTTATTTCTGGAATTTTACAGTTAATATTTTCAGATTAGGTTGAATGAGAAGATTAGACTCCAGTTAACTGAAACCCTAGGCAGAGGGACTTTGTGTGTGTGTGTGTGTGTGTGTGTGTGTGTGTGTGTGTGTATGTGTGTGTGTGTGTGTGTGTGTGTGTGTAAAATTCTTTTGTAAGGATTATGGTTTATATTTTTTAAAGTTAGCCTGTTTTCCAGGTGGTTTGATGGTCTTGTTTAATGCAATGTGCCAACCCCAGTATTTCTGCAACAGCAAGGGTATAATGAGACCTTCTATAGGTAATATTTCCCTATTTATTTATTTCAAAGATTCTGTTTTGAATAGGGTGGGATGAGTTAATATGTACCAAATGTGCGGAAGTGGAGATAGGGAACTGAGGAAGCCTTGAGTGAATGTGTGAAGAGTGGGTTAGGTCCTGAATGAATGTGTGTTGTTGACTGGGCATGTCAAGGACATTAGGGCCTCAGACCCATGGGAACTGGCAGAACCTTCCTCTTGGTACGGCTCAGAGGCAATGACAAAGCCTCCCCCTGGTCCATGTACAAGTGTTTTGTTGTTGTTGTTGTTGTTTTTTTTTTTTTTTTTTTTTGGTTTTTTCGAGACAGGGTTTCTCTGTGTAGCTTTGCGCCTTTCCTGGGACTCACTTGGTAGCCCAGGCTGGCCTCGAACTCACAGAGATCCGCCTGCCTCTGCCTCCAGAGTGCTGGGATTAAAGGCGTGCGCCACCACCGCCCGGCTGTTGTTTGTTTTTTTAATGAGTAATTGACAAGTGTGTGCAAAAACTGACACCTGTAGCTTCCTCCTTCCTCTGTGATACTGCATCCTGAGGCTGCAGCCTTACAGAGACCTCCCACTGAGACCAGTTTTCCCCCACTCCCCAGTGCTGAGCCTAGTAGAAGCCCTAAGCCCAGCCACCCAATCCTGGCTTCCCTGTAGGTTTATCTGCATGTGTGTCTGCCCCTTCTTCATTCCCTTGTTTCCCCAGTCAAATTTATCGTGAAATCCAGAGGCTGGGATGATATATCAGAAGCTGCATGGAGGGTCATGTTGCTGACAGTCTGGAGAGGACAGTGGGGATGAAATCCTAAAGTCTCAACCTGGAGGTTTATAGGATGTAAGCAGAATTTTCTGTCCCATCAGCAGCTCCCAGTTAAACATGCTGAAGCTTATACTAACTACAAATGCTTGGCTAATAGCTCAGGCTTGTTACTAGCTAGTTCTTCCAACTTAAATTTACCCATTTCTATTCATCTACATTCTGTCACATGGCTTGTAGCTTTACCTGTTCTCCAGCATGTCTTTTGCTCCCTCTGTGTCTCCTGGTGACTCCTCTGACTCCACTGTTCTTCTTCCCAGAATTCTTCTAGTCTGACTCTCCTGCCCAATCTCTCCAGCTCAGGTATAGGCCAGTTTACAATTTCTACTATTTCCTAGGTCAGTGACTTTGGGCAAGTTAACTACCTATGCCTCAGTCTCCATGTTTATAAGTAAGGTTGACAATAGAACCCACCTCACAAGATCACAGCAAATAGTCTCAGTATGTATGAACACCTTAGGATAGAAATTGACACATAAAAATGCTCTGTAATTATCAGATAACTAGAGTTTTGCTTTTATATCACACTTTATGATGGCTGCATGTATCCCGACTTCTCTCTCATTTTTCTTTCTGTGTGTTCCTCAAAAGCAGAAGTCTCCCAAAGTTTAAACATGGATTCCATTTGCTTCATGCCCTACCTGGGTGTCTTGGTTTCATCATCTAAACATAATTTCCAAATCTTTGCTCCAAATCTTCCTTAATCTTGAATTCTTCAAATTGATTAGAAACTAGAAATGAATCTGACAGGATATTTCCCCAACTGAACAAGCAGATCAACAAGAACAAAACTCTCATCAGAAGTTAAAGCCCTCATAGTCTTTACCAGCCAGTGTTGTTGATTTGTGATTCTCAAGAATGTGGCACAGGCCTTCACTCTTCCCTGTCTCCCTCGTCCTCTCCAGCAGCCAACACCCAGCTCAGTTTCAAGAGCCAGCCTCTGAGCCTGCTTTCTAGGCATTGGTCAGGCCTTTCACCCAATCCACCTCCATATTTTGCTACTTTTCCCTCCCTATGGGATGTTTCTTGAATTTTTCCACTTCTGTTTCCATTGCTTTTACCCAAGTTCAAGCCACCGTTCTGTCTCTCTCACTGGGTCTCAGTCGCAGTCCTTTTTCTGCTTGTCTTGCCCGCACTCGGTAGCCTCCAGTCTGTGGTAAATTGAATCCCATCATTCCTTTTTACTAAAGCTGTCCACTGGCTTCCTAGGGAACATAGTGAAACCTAAAGTCCTTGTGGCCTACATAACCTCAATATGGCCTCTTCTTGTTCTGCTACTTCAAACCTGCCAAGCTTCCATCCACCCGAAGACTTTTGTAACGATTCTTCCCCTTGCCTCCCCAAGTGATCAATTTGCTGCTCTCCCTGTCTGCTTATCTACCCTTGGTGAGCAGTGACCCTTCTAGGAATCAGTTGAAATAGTTCTTTAGACAACCCTCCCTCCTGTTTCTAAATCATGTCACCAGTTATTTTTGCCAGTAGTATCCTGCAGTTTTCCTTTGTACTATATCCTGTCTTATAATTACATATTTTATTTTGTCAATGTCCATTTAAACTGTGTGCTAAGTAATAAGGATCTTGTTTACTCTAGGTACCAATGTTACTTACAGTTTAATACTGTGATAGATGCTAGTGTCCAATAAATAGAGGGAAATGAATGAATTAATGAATTGTGGGAGCTTTCCTCTGCTCTTTAGTTCTCAGTGTGTAGACTTTTGTTATATCCATGTGCTGTAATGATGTGGCCATCCCAGTCTGGGAACTCCTTGTGTTTCTTTCTAGCACAGTCCAGGAATGTGGGGCCCGACACACATTTTCCCAGTGATAGAGCCCGAATGTCATTGAATTTTCACTGCAAAAGTGTGAGAACACTTATGTGTTGTCAGGGTCGGTGCACTGATACCATGTGTTGTAACTACTAGAGTAACATCCTTTGAAATGGGACTTCTTTTCACTTCTGACTAATTGTCTTCAGTGAAAGAAAGGGAGATAGTTTAACCTCTCATCTCCCCTCTGCCCAGCTGTCTGACTCTGTGGAGGAGGGACTCTGGCCAGAGTACGGCAGTGTGGGACATCACCAGGAGCTCAGGGCCTCCCTGTTCCCAGTCATTTTGGACTGTGGCAGAGATGCATCCCACTGTGCCTCTGCACCCTCAGGATGGTGTTTTTGTTCGTTTGTTTGTTTTTAAGACAGAGCCTGGCTGGAATTTGACTTTTAGACCAGGATGGTCTCAAACTCACAGAGATCTGCCTGCAGAATTCTGCCTCCTGAGTGCTGAACTTAAAGGCACCATACCCAGTTAACTTAAAGGCAGCTTTGAAGAGGAAAGAAGTTAATATTTGGGTCCCTTCAACCTCCCTAAGTCTATTATGTTTAGTTAGTAACTCCAGTTCTAACAGTTCTTTAAAAAAAGTAATAACTACTGTTGCTTATATGTGTATGATGTGCATGTGGGCATGCCTGTGCTACAGTGGAGGTCAGAGGCCAACTTTCAGGAGTTAGCTCTCTCTTTCCCCCTTCACATAGGTTCCTGGGGTTGAATGTGGGTTGTCAGCTTCCATAGCAAGAGCTTCGCCCTCTTCACCTTCTTGCTGACCTCACTATACACAGTTCTTAATTGTTTGCCTTCTTTCCTTATATATCCAAAGTTGACTGCAAAACTCATTATCCTCCTGCCTCCACCTCCCAAGTGCTGGGATTATTTGTGTTCACCACTCTGGCAGTGTTTTGTTTTTTCTTCTTCCACTCTGAGTAGTACAAATCACAAAACAGACCACTCTAAGTGTTTCAGGCATTTCTTTTTAACCAATAAAACTTCTTTTCTGAATGATTTCATCTCTTGTATAACCAGTGTTTGGTACAACAAGAAGCTTGTGTTAGAAAGAAATCTATAAAGTCAACATGAGATTTTTCACTCTGAATACTTAAAAGATAATGTGGGTTTGTGAAGAGCTTTAGCAATGGAAAATGCACAAAAAATAATCTGCATCTGCTACTGAGAGACTCTGAGCACATTTCTAGGTGACAATAAAGCCATTTGGAAGCCCCTTCCATGGTCATCCAGTTCAGCTGGTCAGAGAGGGCACAATGATGGTCCTAGATTTATAAGATACACAAACACATTATGAGGTTGAAGTATTCTCAGCCTTTCTAGCAGGTGCACTGATAAATATGCATTTTACATATATATATTACCCAAGTATATATGCATATTTAAATTATGAGAGTAGGATATTTCTATTGATATAAGATATATGATTGATATAAGATATAAGAAAGATATAAGAACTATAGTAATATAAAAGGCCACTCTGATGCATGAAGCATAACAACTTTTTAAGGTTTTGTGAGCATCCTGTTTGAGTTTATGCATTTTTCTGTCTGTGTCCATGTATGTAAGTATTTGATATGTGTGTGTTCATGCGTATTTAGAACAGTCTGGTCATGGTATCACATTTATTGCTTGAAAGTTTGTTTCATTGTTTGGGTAGATGTTATAGGCATTCTTCACATTAGTTTGAATTAATGAGCTTCATGTTTTAAATGACATTGTCTGTTTTTAAACCATCATTATTTTTTTTTTTGAGGCAGGGTTTCTCTGTGTAGTTTTAGCACCTTTCCTGGATCTCACTATGTAGACCAGGCTGGCCTCAAACTCACAGAGATCCACCTGGCTCTGCCTCCTGAGTTCTGGGATTAAAGGCATGTGCCACCACCACCCAGCATCTATGTGTATTTTTATAAACATATCCTTAACTACTTACAGGAATATTCCTGACATTATTTAGAATTACTAGCAGCATAGTGGGAAATGTTATCTAGCTGTGCTGACAAATTTTTTTTTTTTTTTTTTTTTTTTTTTTTTTTTGGTTTTTCGAGACAGGGTTTCTCTGTGTAGCTTTGCGCCTTTCCTGGAACTCACTTGGTAGCCCAGGCTGGCCTCGAACTCACAGAGATCCGCCTGGCTCTGCCTCCCGAGTGCTGGGATTAAAGGCGTGCGCCACCACCGCCCGGCTGTGCTGACAAATTTTATGTCAACTTGACATAGGCTAGAACCATCTGAGAGGAGAGAATGCTGATTGAGAAAATGATAATCTCCATAAGATCAGGCTGTATGCAAGCCTGTAGAGCATTTTCTTAATTAATGATTGATGTGGGAGGGCGTAGCCCTTTGTGGGTGGTGTCATCCCTGAGCTGGTGTTCCTGGGTTCTATAAGAAAGCAGGCTGAGCAAGCCATGGAGAGCCAGCAAGTAAGCAGCACCCTTCCATGGCCTCTGCATCAGTTCCTGCCTCCAGATTCCTGCCCTGCTTGAGTTCCTGCCCTCACTGTTTTTGATACTGAAATGTTAAATGGAACCCTTTCCTCTCTAAGTTGCCTTTAGTTATGGTGTTTCATCATAGCAATTACAATCCTAACAAAGAAATCAGCCTTCATTTAGAAAATAGTATACATTCATATGTTCCTTGTTTATAATGGTAAGTGTAAAAATGTCTTTGCTCAGAAGTTTCTGTAAAAGTCTAGTCCAAATAATTGTATCTGAACCCAATCCACATTGACTTTCTCTTTTAAAAACATTATAGTAGATGAAAATTCTCATTTAATTTCAGGATCGTTTGTAGCTTTACATTTGTTGAATATTTCTGTTAACTCTGCGTCTTTTCTGGTAGAACTTCATTATTTATTCACTAACAGAAGTGTCTCCACAGCATTGATTATAGAGTGTCAAGCTGGGAGAGATCCCTTTTTCTGTAAAGTCTTGGCACATGCTGTAGTTATTGAAGCTTCTACATAAATAGAGAGGAAGTTTGGTATTAGACTCAATTGATTTCAAAGTTATATTCTGTTATAAATGTACCCATTTACCCCTGAAATTAAAAAAAAATAGTCTTTATAAGTAATATGTAACATTGCAATGACCCTTTTGTATTCATAGAATTATTATTAAACCTTTAATTCCTGTGCTCAGGAGACAGAGGCAAAAGGATCTCTGTGAGTTCAAGGCCAACCTGGTCTACATAGTGAGTTTCAGGGAAGCCAGAGCTACATAGTGAGACCCTGTTTCAAAATACATGGGAAAGGTGATGTGGAGGCCAGCCACCCGAGCCTGCCTTATCCTTACTTCCTTCTCCTCCTGAGGGGATAGTACCTGTCGGGTCGGGGCAGGGCCTTGACTAATGAAAACACGAACAACTGACCATGCCTCTTTCATATCCACTTTCATAAATCATATATGAAGGAAGAATTCCTCCTTTAGTGTTTAAAGATAAAATGGCACTAAGATAGTCCATATAAATTAATACAGAAAATATATTAAGAAAGTCAAACTATAAAAATGCATAGAAAGTAGAAAAGGTGGCCCAGGGAGCTGGGAGACAGCTCAGTCAGTAATTGCTTGCTACACAGAGTGGGAAGCTGAGCTGGGATATAGAAAGCTGGGCATGGTGGCACACACCTATAATCCTAGCAATTCACAGACTGATGGCAGTGGGTGTCCAGTTTCAAAGAAATAATGTGGATATTAACAGAGAAACACACTGGGTTTTCATCGATACTGCTGTGATAAACACTGACCAAAGTGGCTTAAGGAGGAGTGGGAGTTATCTGACTGACACTTGTGGGTCACAGTCTGTCACTGATGGAAGGCAGGGCAGGAACTTGAAACAGAAACCATGGAGGAGCATTGCTTGCTGGCTTGCTCAGGCTCATGTTCAACTAGCTTTTTTGTACAGTCTAGGACCATCTGCCCTGAGAACAGACTGCACTCAGCATGCAGTTCTGGCTGGCCTGGAACTCATATGTAGAGCAAACTGACTTCAAATGCACAGAGATCCATGTGCCCCTGCCCCCAAGTGCTGGCATTGAAGGTGTGCACCACCACGCCCATCCTCCATTGATTTATTAAAGTTTTTCCCTCCAAATTTTTTCTTCAGACTCTCTCTCTCTACTGAATTTCTGCTCATGTCTTGAATTGGTTTCTTTGCTTTATTAATCTGGTTTTGGTCTTGTTTTTCTACCCAGGGTTGCTTAGTATAGAAACCAAGGTCCTGCTTGTGCTAGGCAAGTGCTCTACCACCAAACCACATCCCCAGCCTCTGACTCGAGTGTTGTTTTGTGTCAAGCACTAATAGCTCTTCCCCTTAGCTCTGTTAGTTCAACTTTACCCTGATGGATATCAAAAACTTCAGGATGATTCAAAAGTTAAAGTAATGTGAAAAGATACAGAGAGCAGGGTCTCATTCATTCCTATCTTTCTTCCATTTGTCACTCACTGTTGCATGTAACCATTTTCATTAGCTTCTGCCTTACCCTTCTGTGTTTCTGTTACAGAAATAAATGGATAAACAAACACTAACACAGTTTATGTGATCTTTTGCATCTTATTGCCTATCATTTAATGGTGCATGCTAGAATTAACTTACATTTGTTGAAAGAGATCTTCATTCTCATGGTTGTATGGTATTCTATTATAATGAATATGTTATGGTTTCTTTAACCAATTCCATATCAATGGATAGGAAACTTGTTTTTTAATACTTTGATTTACATACCATACTTGTGTTTATGTTGTCTTGTACTTTATATTACTAGATGTGAAAAGGCAGGGCTATAGGAAATAGGCAAATTAGTTGTGTTTCATTCTCCCCACTTGAGGTTGTACCATTTTGGATCTTATTTAGCTAATATTTAAGCAGATTTATTTCTTCATTGCCTCACCAAAAGTATTTGCAGTCAAGTGAGTGAAGCTCCATCCAAAGGAAGAGAGCCAGCGTCTTTGGGTAGAACGTTTGAAAGTTTGTCATGAGTCAGGTGGAACATTTTTAGATCTCTAAGAACCACTTGTGTGTCATTCTACAAACGGCTTCTTTAGAACCACCCCACTTCCTAGTGAGTGGTGGTCTTACCTAGTTTGGAAAACGTCTTTATCTTTAGAGAGCCTTTATTTGTGATGTATACACTAGATATTTCTTCTAGACTATCATCTCCTGTTAGTCTTTATACATGTGGTTTCTGCTATAGAAAATTTTAACAGAGTTGAATTTATTTTTTTCTTCTAAATTAAATCACATTTGTGTTTGAACCATAGTTGAAGTTCTACCCACTCCTGTCACACACAGCAATTTACCTATGCCCTGTCTCATGGTTTCACTTTTTAACATAAAAATATTTGATCCATTTAGAGTAGATATGCTAGGAAGTACAGATCCAGTTTTGCCTTTGAGATCCATTGAGTTGTTATCCATTGCGGGCTGTTGTCCAGTATCCCAGCATGATTTATTGAAAAGCATTTTCTTCCCCAGGGAGCTGAGGTACCGCCTTCATCACGCATGTTTTCCAACACATTGTGTAAACAGGATGATAGGCCGTGTAGCCTCTGGGGTCTATTTTTAAAATTAAGCCGAGTACATTTGAGATTCATCTATAGCATTGTATATGTGAGAGGTCACAGCAGAACGTTTCCTAAAAATAACAAAATACATGTAAACACAATACAAGAGTTCAGACAACACCAAGCAGCATCTTAAGAAACTCAACTTCTATCCACACCTGCATCTCTGAAAAACAGACTAAAGAGAAAACACGCAGGAAAGCAGAGGGAAAAAGACACATTGGCTGAAAAAGAATGTAGGGGTCCGAGAAAGTGCTGAAGAAGACCCCAGACTCAGAGAGTGTGTGAAAGCAAGGAACGTGCGGGGCCCACCACTTGTACAAAATGGCAACCAGGGACAAAGGCATGCAGGTCCTTTTAAGCATAGCTAGGGAAATTCCAGGAACAGCTAAGTCATTTCTAACATGATTAGTCAAACAAGCAGCAGTTACATTTATACATTTTTATTTTTGTTTTTCCATATTTGGGCAAGTCCAGGTCTATTTCAAGAGGTTACAGGAACGGTCCTTTTTTGGTCATTGCTTTGAGATACTGAGGGGCTGACTCAGATCCTGTAGGATCTCTCTCCCTCATCCTTGTTGTTCGGGGAGTTGTTGATTAATAGCCCTTTGTTTAAGAAACTGAAACTTAGACCCAGTTTGTAAAATGGAGGAAATTTAGACCGCTCAAGAAGAAAGGAATGAGACCTTTTTATCTGAAATGATGTAACCAGAAGACAAGTAATGACATTTCACACTGAAAGTATAAGTATAGTTTTAGGCACACATGAGTTGATTGAATCCTTGCCATTACAAACCACACTGAAAAAGAAGGCTGTAGCACATTTTTTAAGAGGAAGGGTGTGATTCCAAATAGGAAGGTGGAGTTAGTTCCAGAAACAAGTTCGGCAAAGGTAAATATAAAAGCTCCCTTGTGATTTTAAGTCACTTTACAAGGTAAATATCAAAGAAAAATATTAGCACGATATTTTAGATTTATAATATATGGGAAATGTATGGTGATAATAGAATATTGAAGGGAAAATTGAAAATATATTGCTGTACCGTTCTTCCCTGTAAGTGCACTTGTGTTGTAGTATGTGGTAAGACAGTGGTGAATATATGTTATAAACTGTAAGCTGTATACAATTTTAAAGTAGGTATAAGAAAAAAGTCTAGCTGGGTGCATGCCTTTAATCCCAGCACTTGGAAGGTGGAGGCAGGCAGATCTGTGTAAATTCGAGGCCAACCTGGTCTACAAAGTGAGTTCCAGGACAGCTAGGACTATTACACAGAGAAACCCTGTCTCGGAAGGAAAAAAAAAGTCTACAGAGGAGACAATAAGCAACCCCGTTATAGACTAAAAAGAAGGGGGAGGAATGAGTAACCTATAGGAGAAACAGAAAACAACTAGAAAAAAGTTGTGTTTTGAGTCCTACCATATAAGCTACGACATTAAATTTAAATGTCTATAACATGCCAGCTAAAAGATAAGAGATTTTCATATTAAAGAGTATATGTATATGCTTCCTACTCCAAACCCTAAAAAACCTTAAGTATAAAGAGGTGGGTTAAAAGTTTAAAAAAAAGGAATGAGCTATCCTGCACTAGGGCACTAAAGTTCCAATTTCTTTTTCCCCTCTCCTCTTCTCTTTCCTTTTCCTTGTTGAGCTGGTGTAGCAGGAATCTTAAAAAGTTCTTATTAATAAAATCAAACCTGAGGCCAGATATTGGGGTGAAGTCTGAATGATCAGAGAAACAGAATAAGCCATAGCTACCTCACCTTGCCAGTTCCTCAGGTGATCCTGTTTCCTCAGACTGGAAGCCTCTGAGTCCTCATCCAGTATGAATCTCAGCTGAACTTCTGCTTGAAAGCCTGAAAGCTTAACCAGCTAAAATGCTTCTAGTTTCTGGTCCTTATGCCTTATATATCTTTCTGCTTTCTACCACCACTCCCTGGGATTAAAGGCTCACTTTCTGGGATTAAAGGCATGAGTCACCATGCTTGGCTGTATCCTTGAACACATGGATTTCTGCCTCTGGAATGCTAGGATTAAAGGTGTGTGCTACCACTGCCTATCCTCTATGTTTAATATTGTGGCTGTTCTGTTCTCTGACCTCAGATAAGTTTATTAGGGTACACAATATTTCTGGGAATACAATACCACCACAAGCTGGAACTTACTGTGTAGCTGTGGCTGGCCTGGCACACAAAGCTCTGCTTGACTCTGCCTCCTGAGTACCATGGTCTGTAACCTCCTTCCTGACTGTGCCTTGTGTTTTCCTTGGTGTGTCCCTAGGTACTCACACAGTCGACACTATTTCATGTCTTTATTAGACGTTGGATCGCTTTCATAAATAGTGTGTTAAGAGTTGGATGTCTTATGCTTAGTTTGTGCCCATTTTGTGTGTGTTTTCCTTGTAAGTGTGTAGTTCTTTTACATGTGGGTATAATCTGCTTCTGGCCTCTGCTGACTTATACTGAATTTTCTTACTAATGTGCTTGGTGATTTTTTTTTTATTGCAAGCTTGTTATTTATTCTTCTGTGGAAGACCAGTGGGTCTAAATATGTTAAGCCTGCCCTCAAAGAGGGGTTTCTGTGGCCACTGTTGGCACTCAGGGAACAGAGCTGATCTAAGCTCCTTCCCTTTGAAGGTGTCAGCTTCTGCCTGGCTGCTTAGCTTTGTGAGCACATCCTGGCTTGTGGTGTCTGCCCTTGGGGCTGCTTCACACAAGCCAGCCACGGTCAGGCCCTGGTGTTCTACCCCTCACACAGCTCAGGACTTTGTTAGTCATTATACTGGAGAAGAAAGAGCTTCTTCCCTACTTTCCACACTGAATTCAGACAAAAATAACCTTTTTTACTCAATAAATTATTCCAAAATTTAAATATACAATTTGATAAAAGTAAACACTGATGTTTAATTCTTAGTTTGATATATTTTAATTATATAAGTATTACATGTTAACTTTAATTTTAGAGCAAAAGCAACTGTCACAAGTAGTTTTCTAACGTAGGTTTTGAGTTAGGATCAGAGAAGCCGAGTGACTCCCCTGTGCGTTCACCTTCGCAGTGGACAGCTGGTTCTGTGCTTGTCCCACAGCCCAAGAGGACCTTTTAAATCACTGAAATTTATCTGTGATTTGTTTTCTACCTTTCTTTCTTTATAAGAGTTTTTCCTCTAAAAATTTATGTAGTCTGTATAGAATCTGAGAGGGTTAAATTTCCTAAATATTTCTGGTTTTTAACCTGATTCTGATACTTTCGAGGCTACAAACCTGCCACTCTGTATGTAAAAAAATTATTGTAAAAGTTTAATATCAAACTAATGGAGTGATTTGATTTTAAAACAGACTTAAACAGGAGTTAGATCTTTATAAAGAAGATGAAATGGAAAGTGTCTGCAAAGTGCTCCAAACAGAAGTGGAATTTCTGGAGTCGGTAAGCCCCCACTGTTCATGTCTCCCCTCTCCAGCATTGTCTTATCTGCTGCGAAGCAGGACTTCACTAACATGCGTACCCTGGAACTAGGGCTTTGCACCTCTGCAAACCCTTTAAAGCAAGTGAGTGAAAGCAAAGTTGGGATACAAACCATGAGGTGTTTTGAGCTCCTGGAGGGCCAGCTCCATAAGCTTGTCATCAGGGAGCAGGACAGCTTCTCACGGAGTTCCATCCTTTCATGGAAACAGTCCTGTTAGAGACAGCTGCACTGGAATCTGTCTAGCATGTGCCTGCCTCTGCTTCCAGCAGGCATAAACTGTGCTTGCTACATCTAATCCTGCACTTTATACCTCAGACCCTCATGGTCTCAGCCCTTTAGACATTTCAGGCTGTATGAGAGATTAGCACGGACCCACGCAGGGTGTGCTGAATACAGGTTTAGTTTGATGCTCTGCCTTTTGCATCCTGTTTATTTTCTGCAAACTGTTGCTTGTTCAAATGGTTAGAGTTGTGTTTTGATTTTCTATAAGAACTTCGGAAAACCTAAGTCAGAAATCCCAAGCATTATTGCTGTGTTAAATTTAGGTAAATTTCACGTGATCCCTTTAAGAAATGAGTTTGGGTTAGGTGTGCAGCTGGATCATTGTACCCTCACTTAGCATGTGCAAGGCCCTGGGCTTGATAACTAGAATGTCAGAATTCACTTTCTCTTATGAACATGCACTGCATGCTTGCTTTTCAGATACTGACACAGAAGGGTCTTCAGGACAAGTAACTTCTCAGAGTTGATGAGCTGTGCTACACTCGACCATGGCATCTTACACTCAACCCTGAATGGCACCTGCGTGGCAGATCCCCATGTAAACATAGGTTCAGAATAGTCCACATGCTGACATCTAGAGTTGGTTTTTGTATATCTACACACTAAGTTTTATCTTGTTACTTAGGAGGTCCCTGTGTGCTTTCTAAAGGAAGAGAAAGGAAAAGATACCATAGTCCAGGATTCTTAATGCCAATCCGTCCTTTCTGATCGGTGCGTGTCATTCTTTATTGTAGCTTACCTCAGGTCCTGTCAACACACAGTGAAAGAAGTGTTCAGGTTATTGACTCAGTTTTGTTCATGGCGTTTCTGCCAAGCAAAAGTGCTTACTTTGATTTTAATCTTTTTTTCCAATCATAAAGTGTCTGTTGACAGTGATCATTTGGGGCCTTTCATTCCTCTGTGTGTCTACAGAGCTTTGGAGCTGGGGCATTTGCAGACATATGCCAGTGGCTCCTGCCTACCACTTATCGTACTAATGACAGTTGGGAGCAAAGGAAAGTCTCCACTTGGGGAGGATGGAATGGCCAACATCATATACTGTCCACAGTTATCTGTCCTGATTCCTAGAAAGGGTATTTTCACTAGAGCTTGAAAGTATATCAACACTGCCCAGTCAGAGCCTCGGCTAGGCTAGGTGAGAGGAGGGTGTGTCTGAAAGTGTTCAGTGTTGATGTTGGAGCCATGTTCCTTTATAGTTACTGTTGAATTTGTTTAGTGCCACATGGGACCTGTTCAGAAAAAGGAGAGTGCTGAGGTTTGGTCTTAGTTTCAAAGCAAGTCTTACCTTGCTACAGCTATTTTTGTAATTGTTGTACAATCTTGGTTTTGATAAGTAGCAAACTTCAAACACTTGCCTTTGGGGGCCAATATGATGGCTTAGCAGGTAAAACTGTTTCCTGTCAAGCCAGGTGACCTGAGTTCAGTCCCTGAGACCTGTGTGGTGGAAGAAGAGAGCTGACTCCTGTGATTGTCATCTCTTCAAACACCATCTGTTCTGCCAGGGAATTGCGATCTAGTTTATATATGATACAGATACAGAGTAGGACCAGTTATTGGGATCAGTCATGGCTGGTCTGTGCCCAAATCTTAGCTCTTGAGACTATTACATAGCATTAATGTACTGAGTGGATTTATGCAGACATTCCTTTCCACCTTCAGTCACTCTTGTGCATGGCTGGTTTTAGAGTGAAACACTAACATGGTCTAAGGAATGCCCAATTTGTCCCCTTCCACTCAGTGGTACATGCACAGAATAAACTGCCACTGATATGACTGTCCATCTGTGTGTGTCGTATGGAATGTGTAGGTAGAGTATTCAGTGACACGATCAGGCATGATGTGAGCTGGACCTGAGAGGACTAAGTTTGCTGTTTCCGTTATTCAAAATGAAATAAGGTACATAACTCAAGATTTAAGTCATCGTTCATATAATCAAAGGGATGATATTATGAGCATTGTGTGGGAGAACAATGCAAAACACTAGCCATGTGACCTGGCTGGGACTGTGTTCAAGTAGCAGGTTCTGTTAAGTAAAGGAAACAGCAGCCGCAGACACACTATTAAAGCTGAACTGCTCCTGGTGGCTGAGTTCTTTAGTTGTTCTCTTCTCCTTTTTACATATTTGTAAGTCATAAACCTCGTGGAAGGAAAATTAACTGAAATTGTCTGGGTGTATATATATACATGTCTCAGAGTGAATTTAATTACTCTGGAAGTAAGACAGTGGAGATAGAGGAAGGTAGTTTGTACCTGAGTGTGTATTCATTAAGTAAATTCATTAGATTGATTGTGCATTTAGTTATGAGCAAGGTGCCACTAACCCAAGCAATCACCACACTGCATGTGCTGCCTGGCACGCCACCATGGGTCCTTAATGCTACCCTACGTCTTTCAAGAAGCAATTTCTTATTCTTAATTCTCCGCTGGGGACTGTATTTGAATGTATATTTGCTACATATTCCCCTGTTGATTGATGGAGCCATTTGGCTAGGGAGAAAATAGCAATAAAATTATAGGATATGGACATGGTCCTGGTGAAGATTCCTTTCTCTGTTTTTAGACCTTATTGTTGGGAGGGAGGGAGGGAGGGAGGGAGGGAGGGAGGGAGGGAGGGAGGGAGGGAGGGAGGGAGGGAGAAAAGGGAAAGCTTTAAGGGCTGTACAGCCAGGCATGGCTGCCTTATCATTGTTTTGTCCATAACATGTTTGTTTTGTAAAAGAAACAAAGATTAAAGAGCATTTGCCTGCCTCTCTGTCTTTTCTTGAACTTGTAAAACCATGATGAGCTTTGAAAAGCCTAGAAGAAGGTTGAGGTCGTTGTATTGTAGCGAGTCAGAACCTAGGCAACAGTCAGTTGTGCAGTGGGAACTCTGCTGTGAGCAGTCTGTTGACTCTTCCCAGATGGACATCCTGGATGGCTGCAGATGGACAGACAGCACACCTGACAAGCTCTGTTGCCAGCTTTGGCTGAGGACAAAGTCTCTTTCTATTTTGCACCAACCAATCATAAGTAACTGTCATATTGTGATGCATAAATTGTTTATTTGTAGTCCAGAACCCAGTAGCAGTCAAGTGACATAACTAGAAAGAAAGGAGACAGTTTTAGTCATTAGGACACCAGGCTAAAGTGTTCTTTATTCAAATGTTTATTATAGTATGCATTTGAAATGTGGAGTTGCTAAGCATACCAGAGAGTCTTTCAGCATTTGGAGTTGATCTATCTTAGGTGGGCTTGGATGGCTTTTTGTTTGTTTTTGTTTTATTTACTTCTCTTCACTCCCCTCTGTCTTTTGAAAACCCTAAAGTTTGCCTCTCAAAATCTAGTTTAGAACATTTTCTGTCATGAGAATATTTTTTAGAATGTGAACTAAAAATGAAAACTATTTTTATGTCATTAGCCTGAAGCAGGGATTAAGTCTTGGAGGTTTGTGGCCCTTTTATCTCAAGACAACAGACTTTATTTTACTTCTTTTTTTTTTTTTAATGCAAGATGGTAGCAGAGTTATCTTTGAGAATACTTGAGGTAGGAATGCATAGTCAGGTGACTATTCTCTGTAAACACTGTATTTTAAAGTTAAATCATTTCGTTTTTTGTTTTGTTTTTTCTTCATCTAAGAGTCAAATAATCATACTAGGAATTAAGCTTTATTTTCTTACTTAATTCACTAAGATGTGAAATAAATAGTACTGTCACGACACTGACTGGTAATTGGTGAAGGAAACTTTTAAGAACCCCCCAGTACAGGAGAAGCAGGGTTTACTATTGTTCCTTGGTGGAGGCTCACATTCATTAACCATGAGGAAGAGTTGTGCAGATAGTGTGTCACAAGAGCACGCTCACTTGGATAGGAGGAAGAAGAAAAGCATCACAAAGAAAGGCTCCCGGGAAGTGGGGGGCTCTCCCAGCTGCTGCCCTACAAAGTATAGGGAGCAAAGTGTCGGAATTGAATGCTTATTTAAACAACTGCTCCTGATACACAGCAAATTTATCTTTAAAAAGCCTTTATAAAATCAACAGCACTGGAATTCAGA
Source organism: Peromyscus maniculatus bairdii (assembly GCF_049852395.1). Classification (NCBI taxonomy): domain Eukaryota; kingdom Metazoa; phylum Chordata; class Mammalia; order Rodentia; family Cricetidae; genus Peromyscus; species Peromyscus maniculatus. The sequence continues at coordinate 212,006,521 of NC_134852.1, forward strand.
TGTCTAGGAAAATAAAGAGCAAGTGAAATGTGAAATTAATAACAATGACTGACACAGGGATCTTTTCTGAGCCTGTGGAGCAAGAAGAGATGTTTTTGTTTTTCTCCTCACAACCAGAAGAGCTCCACGCCTCTAATAGTTCTAAGTTCGTTATTTTGATACTTGTAATAAAGTGCTATCCCAATTAGTTGGTAAATAAAATCTTGTTAAAATAAAACCCTCTTAATCTCCATTTCTGGATCCAGCTTTGTGATTACTGAAGCCATCATTACATTGTCATTGTTGGAACAGTTTTTGTGGGTGTTGGATAAGAAGCCCCTGTAGCATGAATGACATGGGTTGGGAGTTGGGGGGGGCGCTCACACAGGGTCAGGGTCATAGAAGTTCTAAATCCAGTGCCAACCAAAGTTTGTAGAACACCGAGATTTTGTTCACAAGAACATCTTTACCCAGTGGAGTCAGAGCTTCTTCACTGTCGAGAGCCATAGTGGATACAAGCATGTATGGCAGGCTTGCAGGCAGAGTTGAGGTTTTGGTTGGTGGTCTGATTTGTGTAAGGTCATGAAGAGCTGTGGTTGGCTCTTTATTTATACTTTAATTGTTCTGACTCCAGTGACAACATACCTTAGAAATACTGGTTTTGGAAATTTGCTTGAAGTTAAAAATATACATAACAGCTATTATCAGAGAAATTTGAAAATTATTTAAATCAGCCTCTGAATACCAGAAATCATGGAATTAGTCACAATCAGTAAATGGGAGTTTCAGTTAACTCAGAATGTCTTCTTAGAGTCCTTGATGAGAAAGGGCCCTCAGAACACAACAGGTTTGAATCCTTACTGGAAACTGACCCTCTGGGAATCTCTGGAAAACAATACCTGTCCATCTTTCTTTGCTAGACTCTATATAGACATGTGTAGCATAGTATTGTCCTATGGTCATTGATATACAAGGTACTAGCTAGAATCAGCTGGCTTACAGTTAGCATTCCTGCTCATTTCCATCCTCCCCACTTATGCTCTTCCTCCTTTCTGTTCTTACATCTGCTACCTTTCCTGGCTCCCATCCTGTCCCTCTGTGGGAGACCAGCTCCCTCTTATTCCCCCTGGGTACTCTTGAGCAGGGAGAAATGAGGAATCTGTAGATAGAAGTATAGAGGAGAGAGACAGAAAACACAGGATACCTTCAGGAGGGCCTGGGTCTCAAGCCACCCCCCCCTTCTGTTTCTACTAAAGGGCTTTTTAAAGGAATTCCAAGAGGTGAGGCAAAAGACTTCCCCAGCACAGCAAGTGCAGACCATCCCAAGCACCTGGTGACCTTGCACATGGTCCAGCCATCCCCCTAATGCAGCCCTACTGTGTAAAGCAAGCTCAGATCTAACTAGAAGACCTTTGTGGGCTCCCACATCCCTCCCCTCCTTGCATACTCCTCTTCAGCTACACGGGCTTGCTCTGTATTCTCCAAACTGGGCCAGCCTGTTCTGCCTTAGGAGCATCTCATAGGCGGTTTTGGGTATGGAGTGCTTCTCCCACTCTGATCCCTGTTTGGCGCCTGCTTCTGTCAGTCAATGTCAGATGAACTATCATTCCTCAGAAATGCCTGTGGTAAGATATTGTGTACCCTAATAAACTTGCCTGGGGATCAGAGAACAGAGCCAGCCACTAGATTAGACATAGAGGCCAGATAGTGACACACACATCTTTAATCCTATCACTCGGGAGGCAGAGATCCTGTCTGGATTCTGTGAGTTCAAGGCCACACTGGAAAAAGAGCCAGGCAGTGGTAGCATACACCTTTAACCCCATTATTGGGAAACACACATGCCTTTAAAACCAGGAAGTGATATCTGGGCAGAAAAAGGTATATAAAGCGTGAGGAAACAGGAACTCACTCTCTTGAGGATGAAGATTTCATAGAGGTAAGAATATGGCTGGCTTATTCTGTTTCTCTGATCTTTCAGCTTTCACCCCAAATCTGGCTCCAGGTTTTTTATTCCTAAGACCGTTTGGCAATTTGTGTTGCAGACGCCTTCCTGTAGACAGTCTTAGATTGTTGTATGTTTGCTATGGTTGGTCATGAAATGCCCCCATAGGCTGTTGTGTTTAGTGCTTGGAAGATGGTGGACTGTAGGTCATGAGGCCTTGCTGGAGAACCCTGGTGCTTCTGCCTTGATGTTCAGTCTTACCTTAGACTTGACCAAAGTAATGGAGCCAGTCATGAACCCCAGAAACCATGTGCTAGAATAAAGGTCCCCTTCAGTAGTTTCTCAGGAGTGTTAACACCTTCATTTAACTTTCATACCTTGTGTCCAATCTTAATGTCTTTCTCATTTTTCTTTTTTGTAATTATCACTAAACCCTGAGTTTTACGAGGGCAATTGTTTTGCACACCACTTTTTTCTCAGGACACAGAGCAGTGTCTGTCTGGCATATAGGGAGTATTCAATTAAATGTGTGTTGAAATATGATTTGAATTAGTTTTTTATTCAATCCATGTATATTAATGAGTTAAATATAAATAGATTCTCTAGTTATGCTGAATTCATTCATTGCTGGTTTTCTTGGTCAAATTATCCTATCTTCTTATTTCTCACTATTTATGGACTGTTTACTTCATTTAAAAAATGGTAGTGATAATCCTTGCTAATTCTAGAACCTATCTGTGTAGAACAGTCTATAAAATAAACTAGAAGAAATTAATGATCCCACATCTCATCATAGAAAAAGTTTGTAAGCCTCTCAATGGTCACTTACAGCTTTCCATTATCAAGCTGTTGATTGACAGATAATGGTTATGAATGCCTGCTTCCCACCAGCTGTTAGAATAGAAAGTGAACATTGTAAGCTGCTTGCAAGCTATGAATGTGCACTTGAGTCCCTTAAAAGCATTGTTTCTCTGTGATAATAGGAAATTTCAAAATGTGTTTGCTTCTGTGGGTTGGTTCAGTGTTTCTGATCTGAAATACAGTTTAAGCAATTCTAAGTTAGCACTATATTTAGAAAAATATATGAGTGCCATCTGCTGGATTTCTCTAGTAACACATTAAGCAAAATGATTCAACAAAATCTATAGAATTGGTTTTGGTGTTCAAGTTTGGGCAAGATGAACCCTTGTAAAAGAGTAGTCCAGGAGGGCATGATGACTTGTGCTGGTAATCCTGGCTTTCTGGGGGTGGTGGCTGGAAGAGCAGGAGGTCAAGGTCATCCAGGGCTTCATAGTAAAAAACGCAAGCAAACAAAAACCCTTCTTTTCTTCCTTCTTTCCTTCTCTCTACCATTTTCCCAATATAATTTTGTGTCTCTATGTAATTTATAATTTCTTAAATTACATAATTTTTAATGTCTGATACTAATTTTTTTATTCATTACTATATACTATTTCCACTTTTGCTAACCTGAAAATAACCTAATTAATAACTTTCTCACACTTTGAGCCAACAATATCCTTTTATTCAGTGTTTGTTATTAGTTCTCAAAGATTTATTCATGAATTGTTGATTTATCAAATAATGTCACTCTACTTAGGGTCTGTCATGGCTCTGGAATGTCCCTGTTGAGGTGACTGGATCTTGACTATGCTGACCTTGTCAATTAGGTTAGGGTGGAAATGTCCCTCACATGCTCCTGTGTGTAGCTAGAGTTTTCCTGCCTTGCCCACAGTCAGAACAAATCTTTCTCACCCGCCAGTCCCACAGCCGCTCAGACCCAACCAAGTGAACACAGAGACTTATATTGCTTACAAACTGTATGGCCGTGGCAGGCTTCTTGCTAACTGTTCTTATAGCTTAAATCAATCCATTTCCATAAATCTATACCTTGCCACGTGGCTCCTGGCTTACCGGCATCTTTACATGCTGCTTGTCTTGGTGGCGGCTCCAGGCAGTGACTCCTTCTGCCTTCCTGTTATTTTATTTCTCCTCTCTGTTAGTCCCGCCTATACTTCCTGCCTAGCCATGGGCCAATCAGTGTTTTATTTATTGACCAATCAGAGCAACTTGATATTCAGACCATCCCACAGCACAGCCAAGTGCAGACCATCTCAGACACCTGCACTCAGGCCAGTGGTCCAATTATCCTCTATGCGGACCTGCTGGGTAAAGCCACGAGGAACCCGAGAATGGGCTCCCACAGGACATACAAAACATCCCACAGCAGCCGGGCGGTGGTGGCGCACGCCTTTAATTCCAGCACTCGGGAGGCAGAGGCAGGCGGATCTCTGTGAGTTCGAGGCCAGCCTGGGCTACCAAGTGAGTTCCAGGAAAGGCGCAAAGCTACACAGAGAAACCCTGTCTCGAAAAAACTAAAAAAAAAAAAAAAAAAAAAAAAATCCCACAGCACCTGTGTGGTGATATATTGCTTGTAATCTAAGAAATAAAAGCTTGCTTGAAGATCAGAGGACAGAGCTAGCCCAGATTTAGCCATAGAGGTCAGGTAGTGGTGGTACACACCTTTAATCCTAGCACTCCAGAGGCAGAGGTAGAAATCTGTCTGGAACTCTGTGAGTTCAAGGCCATGCTGGGCTACAGGAGATTAATCCAGTCTATAAAAGAAACAGCCAGGCAGTGGTGCCACACACCTTTAATCCCTGCACTAGGAAAGTTGAGACACTGAAGTGATATGACTGGGCGGAGAATGGAATATAAGGCGGGACGAGACAGGAACTCAGGTCTTTTCAGTCTCTGGCAGGCTGAGGAGTTGGTGAGTTAAGAGATGGCTAGCTTTGCTTCTCGGATGTCTGTCTCCGGGTTTTATTAAGATGGGTTAGGATTCGTGCAGCACTCCTGTCTGTGCTCCCCAGTGAGTGGTGATGCTTTGGAGGTCATGGAAAACCTTCAGGAGGTGGGACCAAGCTGGCAGCTGTCAATCATGAGAGGACACCTGCTAGCTTCATTTGCTTTCTGCTGCTGTGATAAAACACTGGCCAAGGCCAACTGGGGGAAGAAAGGTGTGACTTAAAGAGCAGACATTTCATCAGAGAGGGACGCCAAGTCACAAACGTAAGACAAGGACCCAGATCTTTGGGAAACCAACCTGTTGACTGCTTCTATTTTAGAAGACTTAGGCAAGGTTATATGAGGTCTCTGTGCCTGCAAAAGATTTTCTGTCATGTAAATCCCTTTAACCAGAAATCCATCTGATGACTCACTACTTGTATCTATAATAGTCTTCAATAAACTTTTTCTTACACAGATTCATGGAACTTTAAATGTATTCTCATGGTAATTAATAAGTATTTGTTGAAGATTTTCTGATAGATGCTGTATGAGTTACTAAGTGGTACAATCCATTAAAAAAACTTAAAATCAAATAAGATATATTACATTACAAAATCAGCTTGGGCTTTGAGTTCATAGTCAATTTATTCGTTGGCATTCACTTTATCTAATTCAAATTGATCTTGTAGCAGTCCAATGAGGCGACCTTGAGTCCTGTTCTGCCTCTGCCTTTCCTGCTGGCCTTGGTCTATAACTCCTGTGAGTTCATTTTCTAATGGTAACAAAAGAATAACACAATATCCATTTTGTTGGGTTATATAGATTCTAGGGACAGTATACATAATAGCTGACACATAATCCTAGTAGTATATGCTTAGTTATTTAATCATATTTTGGTTGTTGTTTGTCAGAAAATACTGTGGTTATGATAACAAGCTTTTGCAATTTTTTTTTCTTTTTCAAGATGGGCCTCATTATGTAGCCCTGGGTGGCTCAAACTCACAAAGATCTGCCTGCCTCTGCATCCCGAGTGCTGGGATCAAAGATGTCCCTGGTAATGACATTCTTTACAAGTGAAACAAGCTCATTGATTGCTGACCCTTGCTTTGAGTCACTAGGTGTGTAGCTTATGATGATACTTGGATAGAAATGACTTCTAAAAATTTTTAGAAAAATCAAAAGGTTAGATGTTTTAATTGTGGCAAACCAGGTCATCTGAAAAGGGGTTGTAGGCAAGGCATTCCTAGGAACAGTGTTTTTTTGTTGTTGTTGTTGTTTGTTTGTTTTGTTTTGTTTTTCCTAGAGAGTATCCAAACAGAAGGACCCCCGATCTGGATTATACAAAAGGTGTGGAAAAGGCTGACATTAGACCTATGAATGCGGATCAACATGGGGCAGGCAAGGTTACCCTTCACCATCAGGAAACACCATAAGGGACCTCTCCCAGGCCCCCATATCAAATTTGGCTCAGTCATTTCCTATCAACATTGGGGAAACTCCATGGAGGAATTGAAAGACTTAATACCTGTTATTGAAAACCATAATGCTCTGGATGGCAGAACAGCTTTAAAAGATAAAATAAAATTTTCAGAAGAAACTATGAAACAAATATTTTGACAAACTTCTATAAATGATCAAAGACCAAAGTTAAAAATGACATTATAATTGAGGGTTTGGTAGATATAGGGGCAAATATAACAAAAATTGCACCAAAATCTTGGCATCCAAATTGTCCCCTTCAAGAAGTAAATGTTCAGCATTTAGGGACTGGAACTTTATCTCAAATAAAACAAGATGGGTCAAATGTATACGGCCAAAAGGACAGAAAGGAAAATTAAAGCTGTATGTGGCTAACAGCAATGAATTTATGGGGATGTGATTTGTTACAGCAATGGAGTACCCAGATTACCATTCCTCCAATCTCAGAAACAAACCATAAACTAACATGTTTCTGGAAAAAATATTAAAAGGTATTACAAAGAACAGTCACCAACCGTCCAGGTTGTACATAAACAGGGCTCACAACTGCTGATCTTTCAAAGGCACCAACAGCTCTACCTTTATTTTTATTTTTTAAACTTTATTTTATAGTTTAATTTAATTTTACATATCAGCCACAGATTCCCTTGTTCTCCCCCCTCCTGCTCCCCTACGCCTTCCCCCCAGCGCCCCCTCCTTCCCATCTCCTCCAGGACAAAGACTCCCCGGGGGATTGAGCTCAACTTGGTAGATTCAGTCCAGGCAGGTCCCGTCCCCTACTCCCAGGCTGAGCAAAGTGTCCCAGCATAGGTCCCAGGTTCCAAACAGCCAGTTCATACACTAAGGACAGGTCCTGGTCCCACTGCCTGGGGGCCTCCCAAACAGATCAAGCTAATCAACTGTCTCACTTATCCAGAGGGCCTGATCCAGTTGGGGGCTCCTCAGCTCTTGGTTCATAGTTCATGTGTTTCCACTAGTTTGGCTCTTTGTCCCTGTGCTTTATCCAATCTTGGTCTCAACACTTCTCGCTCATACAAACCTTCCTCTTTCTCGCCAATTGGACTCCTGGAGCTCCACCTGGGGCCTGGCCGTAAATCTCTGCATTCAGTTCCCTCAGTCATTGGATGAGGTTTCTAGCATGACAGTTAGGGTGTTTGGCCACCCTATCATCAGAGTAGGTCAGTTCGGGCATTCTCTCGACCATTGCCAGTAGTCTATTATGGAGGTATCTTTGTGGGTTTCTGTGGACCTCTCTAGCACTTTGCTTCTTCCTATTCTCATATGGTCTTCATTTATCATGGTCTCTTATTTGTGGTGGTAATCTAATTGTACTGAAATGTGATTTTGAATGTATGTTAATAAATAAAGTTGCCCGGGGGTCAGAGGTATTAGAGCCATAGCAAGAGTGTGGCGGTGGTGGCACACGCCTTTAATCCCATAGATCTCTGTGTGTTCAGGGATACAGCCAGCATTGGAGACATATGCCTTTAAGACCTAGGGGGCTGTACATTCAGACAGTGATGAGGCAGTCACGTGTTTGGGTTTACAACCAATGAGAAGGCAGAACAAAATACTATAAATAGATGAACAGACAGGAAATAGGTCTCTTTTCGGGAAGCTGGGACACCGCAGGCGGAAGGGTGAGATTTTAGCTCTGAGCTCTGACCTCTCGGCTTTCTCTTTTACATTGTTTCTGTGTTTCTTATTTAATAAGACAGTTAGTTACATCTACACTTATTCCTTGTTCTCCCTCTCTGTTCTTGATCCAGATGGGATCTCCTGCTCCCCTAAGCTCTCTTTCCCTCGACTCTTGCCCTTCATTACCCCCACTCATGTCCAGGTTGTTCATGTAGATCTCATCCATTTCTCTGTCATTGGGTAATCCCTGTGTCTTTCTTGGGGTCCTGTTTTCTAGGTAGCCTCCTTGGAGTTGTGAGTAGCAGTCTAGTCATCTTTGTTTTACATCAGGTATCCTCCTATGAGTGAGTACATGCCATGTTTGTCTTTCGGAGTCTGGGTCACCTCACTCAGGATGATTTTTTTAGATCCATCCATTTGCCTGCAAACCTCATGATGTCATTGTTTTTCTAGGCTGAGTAGTATTCCATTGTGTATATGTACCACATTTTATTTATCCATTCTTCAGTTGAAGGGCATCTAGGTTGTTTCCAGGTTTTGGCTATTACAAACAATGCTGATATGAAAATAGCTGAGCAAGTGCCCTTGTAGTATGATTGAGCATTCCTTGTGTATATGCCCAAGAATAGTATAGCTGGGTCTTGGGAGAGATTGATTCCCAATTTTCTAAGAAAACACCATATTGATTTCCAAAGTGGTTGTACAAGCTTGCATTCCCACCAGCAGTGGAGGAGAGATCCCCTAGCTCCACATCCTCTCCAGCATAAGCTGTCTTCAGTGTTTTTGATCTTAGCCATTCTGACAGGTGTAAGATGGTATCTCAGAGTCATTTTGATTTGCATTTCCCTGATGATTAAGGATGTTGAACAATTCCTTAAATGTCTTTCAGCCATTTGAGCTTCCTCTGTTGAGAGTTCTCTGTTTAGTTCTATAGCCCATTTCTTAATTGGACTGTTGGGCATTTTGATGTCTAATTTCTTGAGTTCCTTATATATTCTGGATATCAGTCCCCTGTCAGATGTGGGGTTGGTGAAGATCTTTTCCCATTCTGTAGGCTGTCGCTTTGTCTTGTTGATCATGTCCTTTGCTCTGCAAAAGCTTCTCAGTTTCAAGAGGTCCCATTGATTGATTGTTTCTCTCAGTGTCTGTGCTACTGGTGTTATATTTAGGAAGTGATCTCCTCTGCCAATGCATTCAAAACTACTTCCTACTTTCTCTTCTATCAGGTTCAGAGTAACTGGATTTATGTTGAGGTTTTTGATCCACTTGGACTTAAGTTTTGTGCACGGTGATAGATATGGATCTATTTGCAGCCTTCTACATGTTGATATCCAGTTATGCCAGTAATAAAAACAGCTTGGTACTGGCATAAAAGCAGCTCTACCTTTAAAATGGCTGACTGACCAACCTCTGTGGGTGGAACAGTGGCCTTTGACATCAGAAAAATTGCAGGTCCTAGAACAGCTGGTCCAGGAGCAGCTAAATGCTCAACATATTGAGGAATCAACCAGTCCTTGGAATTCTCCTGTATTTGTTATTAAGAAGTAATCTGGAAAATAGAGAATGGTAGCAAATCTAAAAGCTATTAATAAGGTGATGTATCCAATGGACTCTTTACAGCCTGGACTTCCCCTGCCTTCTCTATTATGTAAACAATGGTCTGTTATAATGATTACTTTAAAGACAACTTTTTTTACAATACCTTTGCAAGAACAGGATAGAAAAAAATTGCAATACCTACTTATAATAGTTACCACCCAGTTAAAAGATATCAATTTAAAGTTCTTCCACAGAGATGTTAAACAGCTCCACCCTGTGTCAATATTTTATACAACAGCCATTGAAATAATTCATAACAAGTTTCCTCAGTGTATAACTTAACCATTATATAGATATCTTACTAACTGATTCAGATGCAGATACCTTAGAGAAAATGTTTAAAGAAGTAAAACAATAAAATCCATTTTTGGGGCTTATAAATTGCTCCTGAAAAAAATACAAACAGGAGATTCTATAAATTGCCTGGAATATTGGTTTAAAAAAATTCAACCACATAAAATATACATCAGAAGATATCAATTATGAATCAATGGTTTTCAAAAATTGCTGAGAGATATTAGCTTCCTGTGGCCCACAATTGAATTCATAGCTCAAGAACTAAATAATTTATTTCAAACCTTACAAGGTGATAAGGACTCAAATAGTCCAAAAAATTATCAACTGTGGCTAAGAGAGAATTGGCTTTGGTAGAAAAGAAATTACAGGATGCAAATGTGGATCGTGTAGATCCACAATTTGATTGTGGTTATTTTACCTTCTATGCATTTTCCTACTGAAATTCTAATACAAAGAAAAGATAATTTCTTTTTTTGTTGTTGTTTATTTTTTGTTTTTGTTTTTGTTTTTCAAGACAGGGTTTCTCTGTTTAGTGTTGCGTCTTTCTTGGAACTCATTCTGCAGCTCAGGCTGGCCTCGAACTCACAGAAATCTGCCTGCCTCTGCCTCCTGGGTACTGGGATTAAAGGCGTACACCACCACCATCCGGCTAAGAAAGGTTAATTTCTTAGAATGGATATTTTTACCACATAAACAGTAAAAATTAAAGATCTGTATAAAAATGGTTTCTAAATTGATTCTAAAAGGAAAATTAAGACTTTGTCAATTAATAGGAATAGACCCAATAGAAAATATGATACCTTTTACTAGTGGTGAAATTTCTCCATTATGGACAAAAAAATGAACATTGACAAAGAGCTTATGGCAACTTTTTGGAAGAGATCAACAACAAATATCCCCAAAGCAATTTATAAGACATTAATTTATAACGAAAACGGATTGGATCCTTCTTCACATTGTACAGGGAACACCAATTTCTGGAGCCCCTACATTCTATCCTGATACAAACAAACCAGAAAAGGCAGGTTATAAATCATAAAATTTTAATAAAATGGCTCAAAGCCTTAATGATGCTGATCAAAAGTCAGAATTCTATGCTATTCTCATGGTATTATTAAATTTTCCAGAAACTCTTAATACAGTTACCAGCTCTCAATATGAAGAAAGTTATTTTACATATTGAAACTGCTGAACTTATTCCAGATGATTCAGAATTAACTTTGTTATTTATCCAATTACAAAAAATAATGAGAACTAGAAATCATTCCTTATATATAACACATATCCCAGCCTATGTTGTTCTACCAGGCCCTCTAGCACAAGATAATGATAAATTTGGTCAGCTATTGATAGGAAATGTGCTAAAATCCTCAAAATTTCATAAGAAACACCATGTTAATAGCAAGGGTTTAAAGAAAGATTTTTTTCCCATCACTTGGCAACAAGCCAAGGAAATTATAAGGAAATGTCCTACTTGTTCTTTGTGTAGCCAAACTCCACTACCTAGAGAAAATAACCCAAAGAGTATCAAAGACATAAAAGTTGACAAGTAGATGTGTTTCATTTTGCAGTTTGAAAAATTAACATATATATGTGTGTGTATGTATGTATGTATGTGTATGTATATATGTATACATACATATATACATAGACACATAGTCAGGACTTTAATTGGCAATTGCTTTGAGTTCTAAAAAGGCTAATTCTATAATTACATATTTACTAGAAGTTATAACCATCATGGGGATACCTGTACAAATTGAGATTGACAATACTCCAATGTAAGTCTCTAATAAAATGAAACAATTTTTGCATATTATTATATAAAGCATATTACAGATATACCACACAGTCCTATAGGCAAGCAATTATAGAAACATCTAATCACACTCTAAAAGATATGCTTAGTAAATAAAAAAGTCTAATAAAACCCCCAGAGATAGATTACATAATGCTTTATTACTTTAAATTTTTAAATACTAATGAAAAAGAAATGACAGGCGCAGAGAAACAGTGGATAATAATTTTTTTAAAAACCTGCTAAATTACATCAGCCTGTATACTATAAAGATGTGTTGATCTCAGAATGAAAACCAAGATATATGTTACATTGGAGAAGAAGATTTACTTTTGTTTACATAGGAGAAGAAAAATTATAGATACCATCAAAACTGATAAGGATTAGATTCTATCAGGAGAGAGCTCTTTTAATTAAAAGAGGCAGTAGTTCTTCAAACAGCATGTTCAATCTAAACTAATTTATAAGTCTAACAGTTTTCATTTGATTAGATAAAACTTGCCAAAAACAAAAAAACTCCCCAAAGTTAGGGTTGGGGCAAGGTTTTGTTTTTGTCTTTTCGGGAAACAAAGACATCCAACTAAGAAATCCAAAGACCACTGGACAAATGAGACATCTTAAAAAAAAAAAAGACAAATTATCCAGAGAAAATGTCCCCCAAAAAGGAATAAATTGGCCTATTGGTATATCATATTTCCAATAGGATATAATTTCATAAATCTTCCCAAATGTTTGTTTCTGCTGTTCCCTACAAACATATAAGGCAAATGGTCTTCTCGTATTCCAAATTAAATTAAAAATTAAAGCTGCCTTTGGAATTAGAGCATGACTCTCTTCTTCTCTAAACCCAAACGTGGCTTGTTAAAAGAAAATCCACAATCTATGTCTCATGTCACAAGAGCCTCCTGATATGGAACAGAAGGAAAACTGTCACTAATCTCATAATCCTTTGTGCCCCACCTAGCCCCACAGATGAGTCTCTCCCACCTAAGCTCTTGAAGCTGCCTATAATATAATCACCCAGAGGCTTATATTAATTACAAACTGTATGCCCTTGGCTCATGCTTCTTGCTAGCTAGTTCTTACGTCTTAACTCAACCCTTATCTATTAATCTAAGTTTTGCCATGTCGCTTCATGGCGTTACCTGTTCTCTCACATTTTGCTTCTCCTTGTGGCAGCATGCAGCATCTGCTGTGATGCTGCCTTTTCTTCTCTCTCTCTCTCTCTCTTGGATTTCCCACCTGGCTGTAAGCTTTCTTGCCATATGCCAAAACAGCTTTATTTATTAGCCTATGAGAGAAATATATATTCACGGTGTACTGAAAAATATCCTATGAAACTTCCCCTTTTCTGTCTAATCAAAAAAGAAAAGTTTAATTTTAACATAGTAAAATTATATATAATAAAACAGTTATCAAGCAAGAATTACAGTTACAATTTCTAGTCTATTTGTATTTGGTTAAAATTAAAATATCATCTATCCAAGATTTGTGAGTCTAAAGTTTTATATCTAATTTACCTTTTATCATAGCTAAGGAAAACTATAATTGTAACTATCTAGTCTTCAACTTCATCAAAGACCCCAAACTATAATTGTAACTATCTAGTCTTCAACTTCATCAAAGACCCTAGAAGGATATAATACCACCTAAGTAAACAGCAAGTGCATTGTAAGCAACTTCCAAAATTATAGAAATGATGGAGACAGCTGGCTGCCTGGACAGTCATTCAAATTTTCTCTGCAATATTGGGGCATCCATCTTCATCCTATAGGCCGAGTCTCTGGCAGACTTTTTAGTGAAACAGGAACTTTGAAGGATTATCTCACCTATTTGCAAAGTCCATCAGTTGCTTTCCTTTGTGTTCTGCAGAGTGTCTGGAAGTATCTTCTGTGAAGCAGGAACCTGAAGGACCATATTGCCTGGTTTTGTCAAAGTTAAAGTGGTCACTGTCCTATGGGTCCTGCATGTTCAGTCTATACAGCATACTGTCAAGCAGTCCAGGCAAGAGCAGTTTCTTGCCCAAATGGCTAGTTTTGCCAACAAGAAGTTAAAATCCATATGGAGTGTCTTCGATGTCCATCTTCTTTGAAGTAAATTGGTGCTGCCAGGAGCAGACATGTCTCACTGTTCAGAAAAGTCAGTTTTTAAAAACATTTTAAATGCCATATTCTGTAAGTCTTTAAAGCATTTGAAGATTGCCTACCTAATTGAAATTTATCTATGTATAACTAGAAAACTTAACTACCATGATTATAAGTTTATCATAAATGACTAATTACTAATCTGTATTTATTAACTATACATTACAATTTTAAATGAGTTGCATAAACATAATACCTTAAACAAGGGTAGAAATACACATATAGTATAACAAAATTAAATTTGTATCAATAACCTAAAATCCATAGCAATGTAAAATATTTTAAACAAGTTGTTGCTTTTTAAAAGTAGATTCAATAATCTACCCCTTTATCCTATCATATCTATATCCCCCTTTCTTCTTTAGAAAGTGATTGCATTTATAATTAACCCCCTTTAAACAAAAATAAACATTTATAAACAATATTTTGGGAATTTGGGTGTAGCTTTTCATACTACTTCCTGCTGGTTGGGGCACTGGCAATCTTATGGGGATCCTAAGAAAATTCGAGACAGTGGTCAAGTCCTAGGAAGAGAGGCTTTAACCTTTGTTGATAGATACTATCTGTCAAGGTTCAGGAGGTCTCAAGGTTCAGGAGGTCTTGCTTGATCAAATTTGATCCATCTTAACCTCGAATGAACCCACAGCCTTGTGCTTCCTGTGGAAACAAAAGCAGAGCCTCTTTTCCAAACTAACATACTCTTAGATCCAAATTTTGAAGTCAAGATACCTTTAAAATATACATATAGATATTTTAAAAATAAAATGAATATATATATTCATATATATATATATGTTTATTTTAGCACCCTTTACAATCAAATGTCTTTCTGTAGTTAGCTCATCAAAAAATTTAAAGAAAATACAATATACATAATCCATAATCTCTGTGTATTTTCCATCTTTACATGGCTATTTCTTTTATATTACTTTTATTGTCTCTTTAAAGACTTTATCTTTTAAAACTATTTATATAACTACCTATACTCATTTTCCTCTCTCTTCTAAGCCTATGTACATTTTTACACACACTGTAAACCGTTTAGAGGTTTATTCCACCTGAATCTGTCTTACTGTGTATCTGTAATCCTTTTCTGACCAGGAGAAATGTTAAACTGTTAATCTTCATGGCTAGGATGAAAGCAGCAGCAGCCCTGGCTGCTGGCTCCACCCTGTTCAGCTTCCCAACATGGCAGAGGTATGTTCACTGCCAGCTCTGGGAGCCATGCTCACGCCAACTCTGGGAAGCAGTGGCCTATGCCTCCATCAAGCAGCATCTAGTCCAGAATGCTTTTTTTTTGTCTGTACTAGCAAAAACTAAATCTGCTTAGAGATGCCTATGTGTACCATGGTGGGAATCTGCCATGCTGTAGGTAAAGCTTGAACACCACAGTGTCTCTGTCCTTCAGCCAGCATGGGAGACACAAACTAGGAAGCTGCTTTTGGCTCCATTTTAGAATCCTTGTTTAAAGCTTTCTGAGGTTTTAAGTGGAAATTCTTGCCCACATTGGAATGCCTGATGTAGTCAAAAGTTTTCCTGATGTAGTCAAAAGTATCTGCCTGGTCCCATGGCCTCTCTGTGCTAAGTAAACACACAGAGGCTTATATTAATTACAAACTGTATGGCCTATGGCTCATGCTCATTATTAACTAGCTCTTATAACTTAACTCATTCCTATTAATCTATGTTTTGCCACATGGCTTCATGGCATTACCTGTTTCCTTATGTCTTGCTTCTCCTGCCAGCGGCCTGCAGTGTCTTCCTGACTCTGCCCTTTTTCATCTCCATCTTCACTTTGAATGTACTTCCTAAACTTATTCTGCCTTGCCATTGGCCAAACAGCTTTATTTATCAACCAATAAGAGCAATATATATTCATATCATACAGAAGTACATCCCATATCACTTTTGGTTTTATTTTGACTCTTTAAAGCTTTTCTTAAGGTATGAATATTATCTCAAAATTTATAAAATTAATATGTATATATATTTTAAACATTCTATCATGATATTAATGGTCATATAGAGTACTATCTAATTCTAAAAAAAGGCTTCATCTAGCTTCTTGTACATGATTTGGGATTTGAGTCTCTTATCAGTTAATTAGGAATTTAATTTTGTAATCTAGATGTACTTAACAAACTATGGCTACCTCTTCAAGATCTGCTGCATATTGTAGTAGGAATCTTAAAGGGTCTTATTAATAAAAACAAACCCAGGGCCAGATATTGGGGTGAATGCTGGAAGATCAGAAAAGCAGAACAAGCCCCAGACACCTCGCCTTGCCAATTCCTCAGCTGATCCTATTTCCTCAGACTGGAAGCCTTTGAGTCCTCATCCAAATGAATCTCAGCTGAACTGCTGCTAAAAGCCTAAAAACTTAACCAGCCAAAAGGTTCTAGTTTCTGGTCTTCATGCCTTATATAACTTTCTGCTTTCTGCCATCACTCCCTGGGATTAAACGCTCGCTTTCTGGGATTAAAGGCATGAGTCACCATGCTTGGCTGTATCCTTAAACTCACAGAGATCCAGATGGATTTCTGCCTCTGGAATGCTAGGATTAAAGGTGTGAGTGCCACCTTTTTTATCCTCTGTATCTAGGGGCTGTTCTGACCCCAGATAAGTTTATTAGGGTGTATAATATTTTAGGGAACACAATACCACCCCAGCATATGACCTTTAAAATGTTTAAGTTTTCTACAGTGAACTATGGCCATTCCTAACAGTGACCTTTAAAGTCTCTCAAATGATGATGGAGCCCCCATAACAGTTCCACCTGGATTTTGGTAGTGCCATTAAGATGACAAACACCACACAAAGATCAGCTTTAGACTACAAAATACTCAGGAAAATTTCAGGGTAGCTAGCTAAAGTGGTCCAGTCTCATGTACTACTCCAGCCAGGACTTGAGGTAAGCCCTATATACTTTTCCATCACACAGAAACTGACAACAAATGATACAACTAACTCTCCCAGGACTTGACCATTATTTCAGTTTTCTCAGGCTTCCCTAGAGATGTCATCACACCAGACAACAGAAAGTAATTTTAAGAACATGGCACCCACATTCCCAAGAGGTAGGGTGGATTGTTTTTGATTGTGCGATGGATTATGGATATTTGTCATCATGTGGGGGGTTGGTTACAAGTTTTTTTTTTGGAAATGGTCAGAAAATAAGCTAAACATAGGAGATTAGATTTAGGGATCTCATTCTGAAAAGGGGGGGATACAGAAATAGGATAAAAGGGTAGATTATTGAATCTGCTTTTAAACAAAAACTACTAGTCAAATATTTACATTGGTATAGACTTTTGTATATTGATACAAATTTAAGGTCATTTTTGTTAGACCATACTGCATTGTAGATGTAACCAACCATCTTATTAAATAAGAAACACAGAACCAATGCAAAGAAGAAAGCCAAGAGATCAGAGCTAAGAGCCTTACCTGCCTGCTGAAGCTAGCCAAGAGACCTCTCTGAAAAAGACCTACTTCTGGTGTGTTTGTCTTTATATAGTCTTTCTGTTCTGCCTTCTCATTGGTTGTAAACCCAAACACATGACTGCCTCGTCACTGCCTGTAAGTACAGCCCTCCAGGTCTTAAAGGCGTGTGTCTCCAATGCTGGCTGTATCCCTGAATACACAGAAACTTACCTAGTTCTGCCTACCAAGTGCTGGGATTATAAGCGTACACCACCACCGCCCTGCTTTCCTGTGGCTTGCTAATAGCTCTGACCCCCAGGCAACTTTATTTATTAACATACAATTAAAATCACATTTCAGTACAAATAAAATATCACCATACTGCACATACATTTCTACTCTTTTTTAAGGTATTGTACCTATGCAGTTCATCTAACAATGTAATGTAAATTTCTAGTCCTTGAAAATTTTTATTACCAACTTGTAGCATGAATCTTAAAAGTCTTATTAATAAAATCAAACCCAAAGCCAGTTATTGGGGTGAATACTGGAAAGTCAGAGAGAGAGAACAAGCCACAGCTATCTCACCTCACCAGTTCCTCAGCTGGTCCTCTTTCCTCAGACTGGAAGCTTCTGAGTCCTCATCCAGAATGAATCCCAGCTGAACTGTGCTGCTTCAAAGCCTGAAAGCTTAACCAGCCAAATGCTTCTAGTTTCTGGTCCTCACGCCTTATGTACCTTTCTGCTTTCTACCACCACTCCCTGGGATTAAAGGTTCGCTTTTTGAGATTAAAGGCGTGAGTCGCCATGCTTGGCTGTATCCTTGAACACATGGATTTCTTCCTCTGGAATGCTAGAATTAAAGGCGTGTGCTACCACTACCTAACCTTTATGTTTAATATTGTGGCTGTTCTGTCTCTGGCCCTAGATAAGTTTATTAGGGTACACAATATTTCTAGGAACACAATACCACCACACCAACTATTTAGGATAATAGAGAAATACAGGTTAGTAGTTAGTCACCTATTACAGTCAAACTTATAGTCATATCAGGTATGTCTTCAAGGACAAACAGATGTATTTTAAATAGAGAGGTTGCCTTCAAAACAGTTCAGAGATCTATAGAATATGGCATTTAAGATGTTTTTTTTTTTTTTTTTTTTTTTGGTTTTTTCGAGACAGGGTTTCTCTGTGTAGCTTTGCGCATTTCCTGGGACTCACTTGGTAGTCCAGGCTGGCCTGGAACTCACAGAGATCCACCTGGCTCTGCCTCCCGAGTGCTGGGATTAAAGGCATGCGCCACCACCGCCTGGCAAGATGTTTTAATAATATAAGGTTTTTTATGACAATGAGACATGTCTGCTCATAGTAGTACCAATCTACTTCAGAGAAGATGATGGGCATCAAAGAAACTTCTTATGGAGTTTGTTTTCTTTGTGACAAAAGGTAGGCACTAGGCAAAAATGTGCCCTTGCCTCAACTGCTGACAGTATGCTGTCCAGATTGGACAAGCAGGATACAAAAGAAAGTGACTACTGAACTTTGCCAAGACAAAGCAGGACAGTCCTTCAAAATTTCTGCTTCTCAGATAAGTCTGTCAGCTGTTCTAGGCCTGTAGGCAGAAGATGGATGCCCCAGCATTACAGAGGAACCTTGGGTGACTGTCCCGGCCGCCATCTGTTTCTGTCATTTATGTTTTGGAAGTTGTTTGCTCTTCACTTCCTGTTTACTCAGTTAATATTATTTCCTTCTTGGGTCTTTGATGGAGTTGTAGACTATATAGTTATAGTTTTCCTTTTTACCAAATTTAGGGAAAAAAGCTCACAAAACAGGTGTAAAATGTATAACAGTTAAGAGACATAAAAAGATAGTTTTTGGTTGGTGATACAAGTTAGAATAGAAAGTGAATTAGGTACAACACTTTGGACTCACCAAAATAGGATAGATAATGGAGTGTTTTCTCTGAATTTGTCTAATGCAAATGGGCTGCACGTTGTTAATGTAATTTTTACCTATACATATTTGTATATTGTAATTATACTTATTGTATATAGTTTTACTATGTTAGCGTTAAAACATTCCCTTTTTATCGAGACAAAAATGGGGAAATGTGTGATATTTTGATTGCATTCTGACAATAAAGTTTGTTTTGAATCAGAGGGCATAGTTAGCCACTAGCTGACCAAAATTAACCATAGAGGTTTTGGAGGACTGAGGAAATAGTAAGGCAGGGCTTAGGGTCTCAGCTCTTTTTGGAGGAAGGAACGGAAGCAGAAGGAGATCATTGGTGGCTTCTTTGCAGCTTCTTGGATCATTTAGGTTCTTACCCCAATATCTGACTCCTATTATTGATAAAGAATAATTAGTTAAATGCTGAGAGAGAGAGAGAGAGAGAGAGAGAGAGAGAGAGAGAGAGAGAGAGAGAGAGAGAGAGAACCCAGGCTGGCCCCAAAGCTATATTTAGCTGAGGGTGACCTCTAACTCTTGAACCTACACCTCATTAAGACTGAATACAACTCCATTGTGTGTTTATACTGCATATCCCTATCCATTTCTCTGGTGATAGGCATTCTCTCCCTGTCTTCACTATTGTGAACAAGTGTGTTAGATGAACAAGTATCTCTGAGGGAAAAAATAACTTAGTAGTAAGTGCTAGTAGTTGCTGAATAATTGAGTAAACTGCTTTTGTTAAAACTTTAGGTGACAGTGCTTGAGGTAGAGTAAAGAGAAGTAGGAACTGACCTTCAAGGAAAAGGAAGAATTGATAGGTAAGAACTCATTTGGAGGCATCTAGGAAAACTTGGGGTCTTTCCCTTGAAAGGCCCCATTTCCAAGTGTAGCTGGCCTTCAGCTCTTGATTACTCATGGAAACTCTGTCACCTTTCAACTAGGTCCATGTGGAGCATGTGAAACTTGGGAAAATGTGTTCAACACACTTACCAGCACTTTAGTGGGCATGGAAATACATACATATAATTGAATGAAGTCTGTTGTTGGATCAAGCCAGCAAGACAGTCCACACAATGCTTTTCATTATGGCAAAAGTTAACAATGCAGATGCCACCACCTCTTGTCCATTACACATTATTTCTCACCAAGGGAGTAGAACATGGGAGTACAAGGCTAACCAGCGTCTGCTACACCTTTTTTCCATGAAGGGTGTATTGCTCCCAAGGATGAGCTGTTGAAGATTTTTTTGCTCTTCATGGAAACTACCATCATGTTTTACTATAAATTACTTTAGATTTATTAAAAGTCAGCTTCATTAGAAAGGTTAGATCTAAATGTTTTGTTAACAGTACACAAAAGTAAGTGGTTTTCTAGGGTAGGGGAGTAGGTGGAAGTAGAAAGGGAAGCACTTTCTTTACTAAAGGACTGCAGTTGTTTAGACAGATGAGTGCTCATAGCATCAACCATGTAATCATCTGAGGACAGGATGAATAGCAGCAGATCCGTGTACTGAATTCTTCTATGGGCTCTTAACTGTCCAACACTGTAACAGTCATTTGATTCTAATACAAAAACGAAATCCAACAGGTACACACAAAGTTAAGAAAATATATTTGCAATAAGTAATAAGTGAAGTACATTAACAGAGAATGTAAAATATTAATAAAAAGAAGATAAT
Source organism: Peromyscus maniculatus bairdii (assembly GCF_049852395.1). Classification (NCBI taxonomy): domain Eukaryota; kingdom Metazoa; phylum Chordata; class Mammalia; order Rodentia; family Cricetidae; genus Peromyscus; species Peromyscus maniculatus. Next base: position 212,027,241 of record NC_134852.1, read on the forward strand.
ACAAAGTGGTCCAGGGTTATTAATAATTAAGAGAAAAGACATAGGAGTGAATATTCATATAAAAGGATGCTCAAACTCATTTATAATTTAAAAATGCAAGTAAAATCAACTATACTTTTTCCAAAAATTTGGCAAAAATTTAAGTAAAACTATTGTGCCAGAAAAGTACATGCCCTATCTACCAACATTTAATATTTAGAATCTGTACCCTAGCAGGTACTGCTAGGCACCATCATGGTGTTTGAAAGTTTGTGCACAAGAATGTAATAGTATTTGTAGCTTTAAATAATTCTGAGATGGCCACATTGTAGAACTAGTAGCATTTTGTATAACCATTAACAGTTGAGGAATAACTGTTATCTGTTTTATAAGATGTCCATGATATATTCTAAGAAAACAACTTAGGAACTCTATTGACATTGTAGATAACAGTGGTATCTTAAAGCTTGTGGTGTGTAGCTTGCATGTGTGTATGTGTGTTATACACATGCATAGGTAATATATTTTGCTAGTTTGCTGTTACTTTTGTGACATATTGTCACAGATTTAATGACTTGAAGGAGGACAGATATGGTGATATTTTATTTGTACTGAAATGTGATTTTAATTTTATGTTAATAAATAAAGTTGCCCTGGGGTCAGAGCTATTAGAGCCATAGCAAGAGCGTGGTGGTTAGAAGAGCTAGGTAGATTTCTGTGTGTTCAGGGATACAGCCAGTATTGGAGACATACGCCTTTAAGACCTGGAGGGCGGTACTTACAGGCAGTGATAAGGCAGTCATGCGGTTGGGTTTATAACCAATGAGAAGACAGAACAGAAAGACTATTTAAAGGCAGACAAACAGGAAGAAGCTCTCTCTCGGGGAAGCTAGGAGCACTGCAGGAGGTAAGATTTTATCTCTGAGCTCTGACCTCTCGGCTTTCTCTTTTACATTGGCTCTGTGTTTCTTATTTTAATAAGACGATTGGTTACATCTACAGACAGATGGACATATTACAATTCTAGAAGTCAGAAGAAACGAAGCCTGTAATTTTAGCACTCATGAGGCATGTATGTAGACCTGGGCTATATAAGAAAGACTCCTTCTTTAAAAGGGGGAAGAAATGGATCTCAAGCTGGACGGGGCACACATCTTAAATTCCAGCACTTGGGAGGCAAGTGGATCTCAGTGAGTTCAAGGCCGGCCAGAGCAATGTAGTGAGATACACTGTCTTAAAGAAAGGAAGAAAAAAAGAAAGAAAGAAAGAAAGAAAGAAAGAAAGAAAGAAAGAAAGAAAGAAAGAAAGAAAGAAAGAAAGAAAGAGAACGAGATCTTGGATAGTTCATATTGAGTGTGACAAGTCTGTGTCTGTGGGATGACTTATCCCTAATAGGTTTGAGGACCAGCCGGCCCAAAACAGTAATAAGATATTCCCTGAGAGTCAACCTGGGTCTGCCTAAGGGCCTTAGCAACAGCAGCTGAGATATGATCTGGAGATGGCTTGGATCAATGAGAGGCAGCCATGTCACACCAGCAGATGCATGTTCATCAGACCTTCCCCCACGTTGGGGTGGAGGGTATATAAGGCTTGCCTCTTCCTGAATAAACTGAGCTTGTTGTTTTGACATTCTCCCAGAGTCTGTGTCATTGACTCTGTGCCTACTCACTCACTCCCCTAAAGGGAACATCAGCATAGGTAATGGATGTAGGAGCACACAAATTCTAGTATCAGACAAAATAGACTTCACAGAGGGACTAGAGAGAAAAGGTAAAGATGTTACTTCAGACTGATTCAGGGAACAATCATCAAGTGACATTAATGTTCCAAATATATGCCCCCAACACAGGTACATCCAATTTCATTAAAAAGTACTCTGCTAATTGACAGGTCATTCTAACAAAAATAAAGCAAATAGCATAATTAAATGATTTTAAATTAAACATTTTAACCATTTTTAAGTACAGTATATTTACATTGTCAAGCAGCTGAAATTTGGTAAATAGTAATTTGGTAAGTGAATACCAAATTAGATGATAATTCTGTGTTTAGTGTTTTTTATGAAGATTGTGCTGATTTCCATAGCAATAACATCATTTTACATTCTTGCCAGTTTTATATTTTCGCCAACACTTGCTATCTTCTGTTTCTGTAAACAGCCATCCTAATGGTCCTCAGTAGGTTTTGTCAAATATAATCATTTGACCACAATGTGCTTAAACAGCCCTCACCATAGGAAAGTTTCCTGGTGCCCACATTCCCCCTTCTGCCCTGCCAGGCAGTTTCTGATCCTCCAGCACCAAGGCTTAGGACTCTTTCTCAACTGCTGTTTGGTTCCATATCATCTTTGTGTCAGGTCACAAGGTCTTTATTCTTTTATGATTTATTTTTAATTATTTGTGTGTGTGTGCGCGCACATGAGTGCAGGTGTCCATGGAGGCTGGGGACATCATTATCCCCTTGGAGCTGGAGGTCTATGTGGTTGTAATAGCCCAATGTGGGTGCTGGGAATTGAACTCAGATCCTCTGTGAGAGCAGTACATGCTCTTAACTGCTGTGCTATCTCTCCAGTCCCCATCACACTATCCTGACTATGGAAAACTTAGGTAGTAAGTCTTGAAATTAGGCAGTGGAATTCTACCAATTCTACCTATTTATCAGAATTGTCTTAGCTTTTCTGGATCTTTGCAGTTCCATTTAAAATTTAAAATCACTCATGCAATTGTTTACAAAACCTGGTAGCATTTTAATAGGGATTTCACTGAGTCCATTACTAAGCTGATCCCTAAACAGTGGTGTCAATTTGACTAATGAATACAATAGCTTTTTGTTTATGTCCTTTAGGACTGAGTAGCATTCAGGCTTCTCTATTCAGCCATTTTTGTATATTTTTGTAAGATACATGTAAGATATTTAAAAAATATTTTATGTCTTTTAATTTGGTATCCCTTTAAACTTAATTCTGTAATTATTTATTTATAGTATAAATGTAACTAATTTGTAATATTGTTTGTGTATCTTGCTGAGTTTACATCTTAGTTCTACTAAATTTAGTCTATAGGATTTTTCACATACTAGCATCTATAAATATTTTTTTCAATTTAGAAGCCCCTTTTTCTTCTTACTGTACACTGTGTACAATACAAATATATTATGAGTGAATATGAGATCAAACATCTATAAGGTGGCCAGCAAGACCCTAGGTTCCTCCAAATAGAAACCAGGAACTACCTTGCTTACCTTCTAAGATCCAGGGACATTCAGGGTAGAGTGAGTATGGTACACCAGACACTCATGTTAGATTTTTAACACAACAAGCCCACACTATAATCCAGAAACAGAGCAAAAGAAAAACCTGGTCCAAAGCCTTCACACTCCCCAGTAATTCTAATATTCAGTCAAGCTCTTAGTGGCTTGGGTACCGCTGAGTTTGCTGGGGCAAATGTTTTCAGTTGATCAGTCCAGGGCACAGCCACTTGTCTTCACAGGACTCTTAAGATGGGACACGGCAGTCAATCCGTGGAATGCTGAGGACACTGACAGTGACCTTCAGTGTGATGACCTTGGCTGAGCACATGCTGGAGACAATTGAGTGGGTAGCTCAAATAATCTCTGACCTCACAGACTGCCCAGTATCAACCAAAACAGGCTATTTGTTCTCTTGGGCTCAGCTCAGAAGCTATTTTATCCAGCAATCTGCTAGCTGCAAGGAACTACAAGCATGATTGTCCCATAAAAGTCTATCTTGGTGGCTCAGGGACAGAGATAATTGTTTTATTTTCCACATCTTTGGATTGCATTCTCGTGAGCCATTGTGGAAATCAGGGAGGTGTGCACGACACTGGAGGATATCTGTCAGCTTATCTTTTTGTTTTATTTTCTGTAGTTCTCAATTGCTTGGTTCTCTTCCTTGTCCCTTTTCTATTGGGGGGGAGCACTGAACATTGTCCTCAACTGATCATTATCCTCTGTAACCTTGCTTTCTAAGACCCTGACATCTGACTCCATGTGAATAAGACTGAGTTCTTTTTGACTAGTCCTGTTTATCCAACCACAGTCCTGTTGCCCATCAAGCTCGGTTGGTCTCACTAAAACTCACTACTTCTCTCTGTGCACAAGGCAAAAAAGTACATAACCTTCCAGTTGGCCAGAAAGCAGCTTAAAATTCTAGAGCTGCTTGACTCTGAATCTGTTCTGTGGACAAACACTGTCCTTTAGGAATGGCGTTTGTTTACTCTGCACCAGCTGATAGCTGACTGTGAAGCAAGAGAATGCATGTTTGTAATGTTCTGCCTCAGATTCAGAATTCAGTGTCTGCTTGAAATTTCAAAAAACCCCGTGTGCTGGTGAATTTAGTATCGTGGAGCAACATTATTCTAGTGGACCATGAAATAATTCAGCAGTAGTCCACATTTATTGGAAATAATATTTTGAACCCAAGCAGCTTGTGGTCATTAAATGTGTGTGCTCATGTTCTCATTCATGGGCCATTGTTAAATTTACAAAATGAGAACTTTCAGAAGCACAGCACATTGGCGTCTTCACACTAGGGGCCTTCTTTGTTCATTAATTGTCAGCTTTTCCACTTTATAACAAGAGACATACTTTTACTTTGAAAAAAAAAAAGGTTTGGTATCTAAATCCAGGTAGAATTAGAATGTTTTCTATGTACTACCCCTTAATATATGCTAATGAGTTTCTCATATTACATTTTAGGAAATTGTTAACAACTTTCTAAGCCCATATTATCAGTTTATTTAAGTTGGATTCTTTTTATGAACTTACTATTTATATGTATGTATGTGTACTTATGAGTTTATGTGTATCACATGAGTTCAGGTGTTTGTGGAGGCCAGAAGAAGGCATTGGATTTTCCTGACCCCCTGAAGCTAGAGTTATTGATGGTTGTCAGCTGTCTGATATGAATGCTAGGAACCAAACCTGGGTCCCCTGCAAGAGCAATAATGCTTTTAACCACCCTACGTCTCTCCAGCTGCAAACCTGGATTATTAATGATGAAAATGATTTATTCAATAGGATAACTTCCTAAGCTGCCCCCTACTTGTGCTGGTTTGCTGCTGCACTTCTCTGAACCATCCCTAGCCGTCTTGGGTCTGACAATGGTCAGTGCTGAGCCCATGAAAGAGAGAATCTAATGTTGACTGATGCTCATGGACTAGCACAGCTACTGCTTGGTCATGGAGAGCTACACCATGTCCCTCTGCCCTGAGGCCCATGTATAAGAAAGACACTTTTATAGTCAAGACCAAATGGATATTCATATCCAGCCATGGATGTTAAAGTCTCACTAAGTCTTCATCCTAAAGACAGGTATCTCACAAGTAGCACTTCGCAAGACAGTATAGACACTGTCCTTGAACTGTAGATAAAGCTTCACATGACAACAGCTGGAGCCAGGTTTGCTTTCTCTGTTTGTGATGCATGCATTTCCTGTGTTCTGCTAATGGTGGGCAACACCTTTCCACTACTATAACATTGAATGATGATAGCATATGTATACATACACATATATGTTTCATGACTATGAGGCATGGTTGTGATTCCACTGACTGTTCATATTATGTTGGATGAATTCAAGCTGGAAAGTTTTATTGGTGCTGCATCTTGACTTTTAAGTGGTCCCAGAGGTTTTCATGGGGAAGGTTTGATCAACAGGAAGGCATTATTGAGAGGAAATGGGGCTATGGGGAAGTGAAGCCCAGTGGGAAGTCTGGGTCACTGGGGAATTGTGGGGCCTGCTTCGGTCTTGGTCTCTCTTCTTAGCCATGGAGCAGTTCTGTTCTGCTACACACACACTTGATCAAAATAGTCCTTGACATTTTATTGGTTCCTAATCTCATATTTTTTTGATCCTGTCTGTGGTGCTTCATACACATAATCCAGTATTTCAAGTGTTGGTAGATGGATAACAACTGGAGGGTGGCTTCATTAATTTTCCATAGTTAAAGTGGTCATTCCTCCTCTTTTCCTTCAGGGTTACCCTCCCATCTGGCTAATGAGATATTGTTTATGGTCTGGAGGAACGGAGAGGTGACAAAGACACCCTGTGGATTCATGAAATCAACATGGAAAACACTGAGTTCTAGAGTGTAGAGGCCATGGAGACTCTCCCCCATCCCTCTCTGGCTGGTGGAGTCTGGGAATGGACAGATACACAGCAGGTAAAGTGTACCAGTTTGCCAGCATGTCTGTGTACACAGCAGCTATATATAAAATAGTAAAGCCAAGACAGACCAGTGGCTGAGGCTAAATACCCTCTTTGTAAGGAGAAATCCTGAGCTGTGAGTACCTCTTTAGTCAGTGATGGCTCTTTAAGAGTGGGCTGTCTGATTCTAGGCATGGCACAGGGTATCTGACTGTTGGACTATTTACTAGTCATTAATCCCTCTATCTCCATGGGATTTCATACTTGGAGCCCTAGGAACGAATCCTGAGAGAGAAGAGCCTCTCTCTGGTCTTCAGGAGGAGAGAGACAGAGACAGAGAGGGAAGGGGAGAGAGGGAGGAAAGGAGAGAGGAAGAGAAAGGAGGAGGGAGAACACTAAGGAGAGGGGGAAATGAATCAAGGGGACAGAGGACAGACAGGCATCCTAGTTCTCACTATTGAAGCACCACACTTCTGGCTATTGTTCTCCAAGCCCCAACAAGAATAGGAAAGAACATTTAATTTTAGGACCATCCTTGGTTTTATATAACCAGCAAGAGATAATTGGGAATGATCAGCTCTTCGTATTTCTTAAACAATGGAATATTTTCCTCCTGTTTCCTAAGGGATAGTCACCTTTGCTTATCATTTCACAATCCATTTTTTACAGAAATAGTTCATATATAGACATTCATATGAAAATGGATAGAGTAGCTGGCTGACTGCCAGAAACCCCAAACTTCACACTGAGAGACTTTACAGTTTGAAGCATAATGTAAGCATTTAAAACAATTTAAACTCAAACCAATTCTATGCATAATAATTTAAAACAAAGCCATGTCTTGTAGATTTTTAGTTTTATATATAGAAGTTAAAGTAAGAAAAGGTGAGCCCACAGATTATATGACATGATATTCTTTTTCAAAAAAAATAAAATGTAAAATAACTTAGCAACAGTCACTAGGCAACACATTAGCAAGCATATTGATTTTGTGGAAAGAGACACGTTCATTGTTGGATGAGAGACTTTCTATGGAGTACTGTTCTTAAGATTGCTGTGTTAGGTCTTGATAAAACATGCTGTTTTATTCTTTTCATTCTGGCTTTAACTAGAGGCCCCTGTTTATCCTCTAGGTTTGTGAAAGATAAAAGGATTCTGTTTGAATAAAATACAACTTTAAAAGATGTTTAAAAAAAATCCGTGTTTTTCTAAAGCAAAATATCCTAAAAGTGTAAGTTTTTACATTTCTCAGCTGAATTATTTTGTTTTACACAATTAAAATGATGTATTGTTTTTGTTTATTAGTTCAATATGAAATTATCACTTATGAAAAACAATATGGAAATTATTCTAGAATCTTTTGAGCTGATTAATTTTTATTTTAAAATGAAAAATTCCATTATATTGACTGCACTTAAAACAAGTGTGGTCTATTTTGTAAAACAGACGGGGTCACATTTGTCTTACATCCTGATTAATTTAACAAAGGTCTTCATTCATAATGTTCAATTTCAAATATAATTTTAAGAGCTGTGTTCTCTGTCTGCCACAGTTTCATGGGATACTTTTTAAATGTGATGTTGCTTCAGTGGATGACACCTTCTCCATGTTATGTGTGGATAAAGCAAAAACAAGCAGTTAAGTGAGTGGCCGGGGAGGATGTGAGTGATGGGTTTGGGAGCTGCTGGCCTGCCCTGAGGAGTGCAGCCTCTGTTCTCCAGGTTTCTGCAAATGAAACTGAGGACGGAAGTCACAGAGAGAGAAGAGGAACACGGGCTGGCAGGAACTCCCGGGACAGTTCTGGGGACAACAAAGACACCAAGAACTGGACACAGGTGCCACAGTGTCTCGGGCTCCATCAGACTTCCACAGTGATCGCTGATGACGGTCTTTTTTGTGGAACTTGTATTTTTCCATAGTCTTGATGCTCCTTGAGTTCCCCTGTTGTCCGTTCAGCAACGGATCTTGCAGGTAGTGACAAATTGCTGCAGGTGACGAACTGTCCCTTGGCACCGCAAACAAGACCCTGCTTTTCCTCATGGGGCTTAGAATTGTTACCTGAAATCTTCTGAGATCAAGTGCTCTCTGAAGTAAAAGTGTTGTTGAGTTATTACAGATGCAAATAAGAAAAGGACAAAGTGGGAAGTTTTACAGCTATGGCAGAGGCTTGATACCAATGGGAATATGCCCGAGGGGCCTGAGAGCCAAGACCACCTTCAGAATACAGATTTGCAGAAGGAAACATGTTGTTTACATTGAGCCTACATTGACTGTAGATATTAGGAGCAGGATCACATAAAGTGGGGGCAGCTTTGGGATAGGAGGGTCATCCAGAAGGAGCACTTGCTGATTCTGGATTTACTCGGGTAAATTTTCTAGGAAGTCATAGATAGCCACCTGATAGTTGGATAGCAGGTGTTTCGAGTCAAGTGTGTGTGTGTGTGTGTGTGTGTGTGTGTGTGTGCTTGTGCGTGTGAGTGTGTGTGTGTTTGCATGTGTGTGTGCATGTGTGCGTGCGCGTGCGTGTGTGTGTGTGTGTGTGCGCGCGCGCGTGTGTGTATGTGTTTGCATGTGTGTGTGTGTGTTTGTGTGTGTGTGCGTGTGTGTGTGTTTGCATGTGTGTGTGTATGTTTGCATGTGTGTGTATGTGTTTGCATGTGTGTGTGTATGTTTGCGTGTGTGTGTGTGTGTGTGTTTGCGTGTGTGTGTGTGTGTGTGTGTGTGTGTGTGCACGCACAGGCTGGATGTCGCTGTCAAGTGTCTTCTCAGTCTCTCCCCACCTTACTCTTTGAGGCAGGGTCTCTCACTGAACCTGACTCAGGTCCTTGTGTTTGCATAGCAGCCCTTTACTCACGGAGCCGTCTCTGCAGCCCTAAGGTTTGAACATAATTAACTAGTTAACTTCTTATCACTGCCTCCAGTCAGCATCTGTGATAAAATATCGACTATCACAATTTTTCTTTTATGATAATCTGTGGTCAGTAAACCACAGCTCACCCTCCAAATATGGCTCACAAGCTAAGAATGCTTTTTAACTTTAAAATTTAAAAATAGTATTTCATGATGTGAAAATTATATGAAATTCAAATTTCAGGAACGTTAATATAGTATGTTGGTCATGCTCTTCTGCTTACATTTTGTGTGTCTGTCTGAATCCATGCTCTAATGGCAGAGTGGGATTAGTGGCATGAGAACCTGCCTGGCCCTTGAGGTCTAAAACATTTAGTACATGGTCTTTTTCCAAAAAGATGTTCAAATCTGGCAGGTGAGATCCAAGTTAAAGAGGAGGCTAGGATTACATAATACTGAATAAAAATTCAGTATTATTTAGAAACACATAATCTGTCAAACAAGATAGACGTGACGGGTAACATTAGTATCTGCGTATACACTGAAAGAGCCATCTTAAACCAAAGGAAGTCCTGGTTTACAGAATTCAAACGGAGGACAATCCTGGCTTCATAAGTGGCTGGATTCCGCATTTAAAATGGCCTCATAACGAATTACTCTTTCCTTTGGTTTTGGCTCTGCTGTCTTTCCTCTGCGTCACACCATTTGGAGGGAGACTCTCACAGCATGGAAGCAACATTGATCAGAAACAGTTGTAGAGCTTGTCGTCCTTTAAAGTATGTGTTAGTTACTGTCTCTGCTGCTGTGATAAAATACTTTGACAAGAGCAACTTGAAGAGGACTGCTTTGGCTCACGGTTCAGGTACAATCCATCATGATCCGCATGTCCTCCACAGTCATGGAGCAGAGAATGATGAGTGCTTGGGCTCAGCTCACTGTCTCCTTCCTCTACACTCTGGAGCCTCAGCCCAGGGAACGGTTCCGCCCACAGTGGGCAGGCCTTTGTGTCTCAGCCTGATATAGATCAACCACCCAGCACACGCCAGAAGCCTCACTCGCAGGTGATTCCAACCACCACAGGTAGTATCTGCCATTTGCTTCACGGAAGCCTGAGGAGCCCAGCCCTGTGGGTGTGCTCCATCACCTGACATCACCTCCACAGCCATGAGTGCAGGGCTGGGTACCTGCCATCTTTCCCAGTAGGGAGAACCCGATGGAATGAGAGAAGCATGCGGTTCTCACTGTGGATCTAGAAACACTGTGGCAGATGGTTGAGGGTTGGGGACCTCATTCTACTTGAGGTTATTGGTGTGGCTTCAGAAAAGTAAAATCCTATGAAAACAGTAAACATTTTAAGGCAGAAACATGCTGCTTTTGGATACTCTAGCTTCGTGAGCTGTTCTCTGTGACCTATTGACTTGTGCTAGTATTTTTTTTTTTCAGCTTTTCTGACGATATTGGACCTACATCTGACATAGCCACCTCTCATATGGAGTTGAAGTTGCATTTCCTATAGGCCAGTGGTTCTCCACCTTCCCAATGCTGCGGCCCTTTAACACAGCTCCTCATGCTGTGGGGACCCCAGCCATAGAATTATTTTGTTGCTGCTTCACAACTGCAGTTTTGCTGCTGTGATGAATTGTAATGCAAATATCTGTGTTTTCCGATGGTCTTAGGCGACCCCTGTGAAAGGGTCAGGGGGTCAAAGGTCATGATGGGGGAACCCACAGAATCAGCTGACCTGAGCTCCTGGAGCTCATGGACTCTGGACCAACAGTTAGGGAGCCTGAATGGGACCGACCTAGGCCTTCTGCGTGTGTGTAACAGCTGTGTAGCTTGGTCTGTTTGTAAGGCTCCTAGCAGTGAGATCAGAACCTGTCTCTGGCGCTTAACTGGCTTTTGGGAACCTGTTCCCCATGCTGGATTACCTAGCCCAGCCTTGATCCTGGGGGAGGAGCTGGGTCCTCCCTCAACTTGATGTGCCATGCTTTGTTCAAGCCCTTGGGAGGCCTGCTCCTCTCTGAATGGAGACAGAGGAGGAATGGATGGGGAGGGGGTAGACAGGAGGCAGGGGGAAGGAATAGGAAGAGAGGAGGGAGGGGAAACTGTGGTCAGTATGTAAAATAGATAAAAAATGTTAATTAAATAATTTTAAAAAAAAGACAGGGTCATATGCAGGGGGCTGCGGGCATGCACAGCAGTGACAGCCAGTGTTTAACAGGTCGGCCCACCAGACACATGACTCCCTGCTGGGGCCCCACTTGGCAAAGCCGTGGGGTTGTTGACTGTAAATGACTGGTGGTTTCATGTCCGTACTTTCTCAGTGCCTCTGCTACGCCTAATAACAGCTGTGGGGTTATTTCCACAGCCCTTCCGTGGTTTTTTTTTACACTTATTTGGCACACTTATTGTTAGTTATTTAGCTGCGTTGTGTTCTTACCCTGCAAGGAAGTGTCACGAAACACGACAGAATCCGCTTATAGAGTTTATTAGAGTTAAAGGGACAGAGAGTACAGGCCTGTGGGAGAGACACGTGCGTGGAGAAGAAGAGGAGAGAGAACCAGGAATATGGCACTCCACTTTAAAACCGGCTGGGGGCATGGCCAGGTCACATCACTACTCCACGCGCGTGCGTAGATCACATGGTCACGTTGCACGCTTACGTGGCCATGTAACGTCACGGATCCTGGTTACGCGAGACGCCTTGACCCGGAACTTGCTAGGCGGAGGTGTCCAGGTCCGCCGGGTATCCTGGTTACGAGAGACGCCTTGACCCGGAAATGCCTATCCTGACCTGGAATTGGCTAGGCAGAAGTGTCCGCCTGGTATATGCGACCGTGGGGGCGTGTTGTGAACCCTTCACTTATAGCTGTGGATGTTCTGGAAGATGACTTCTGTTTAGGCTGTATAATCTTGATGTATAGAAATAATATTAGGATATTTTACATTACTCAGACTGACAGGATTCTCAGTCACAAAGACAGCCTTTTACACGGACAGCTAGTTTTGGACCTCAGAACAAATTCAAAACAGACTAAACTGCCCCTGCAGAAAATACACAAAGACTAACTCCCAGGTGTGGTTTGTTGTTAAATCAAGGCTAGGTGTTTACGTTGAGACATACCTCCTTGCAGTAGTTCTGTTTCTGTGTGTGTTCTGACTGCTCAAGGTTCAGCCAATTGTTTACTGTCTGGAATCCCTCACCAACTTAGAGCTAGGTACATAGGTCAATATGACATTACTAGCCTCAGAGAAACTCCATGACTTATCTTGTGTTTTGAGAATGGGTAGGGCCCTGAAAATGTAACTTATAATTGTCCAGAGTTTGGCCGTGTGGCGGTGGCAGCAGTGTGTAGAGAGACAGCTGTGTAGAGCTGAGTGGAAGAGCTGCTGCCATGAAGGAAAAGCTATGTGAAGGAACTGTGGAAAGAGCAGGCAGTGAGTGAGTGTGTGTGTGTGTGTGTGTGTGTGTGTGTGTGTGTGTGTGTGCGCGCAGAAGTAGCTGAGGTGATAACATGAATAGTTAGGCAGGAGAGAGAGAGCAAGAGAGATTTTTCAAAGAGAAGAGGGGGCTGTGTGTGTGTGTGTGTGTGTGTGTGTGTGTGTGTGTGTGTGTGTAAAATATAGTTATGTGAAAAGAGTTGTAACTATGTAGAGACATTTTCAGAGAGAGGATTTCTCAAGTTGAAGTAAAACACAAAGTTACCAGAAAGTGTGTGTCTCCTTATTATCTACCCCTCATAGAAGAAGTCTGGCCCTCAGACAGATAACAGTTCTTCCGAAACCCTCGCCACTCTGAGGTCTTCTTTTCACTACCCTGGAGCAAATCACGGGAGCTGGCCTCCCACAATCTGCAATAGTCATTCGACACACAGATTGAGAACCAATTCTATGGATGGAAGTCTATCTGCTTGTCAGTCATAAGCACCATTACTTCTTATTGTCTGTTAGCATGAGTAGATGACTGCCTCTGTATGCCCATTGAGCTACTGAATATAGGAAAATGAAGTTTGATCATCTGATAAAATGAAGAATATCTCTTTACAAATAATATGCAAGTAAAAGATGGCTATTGAAAGAACTATAATTGAAGAGGTCAGACTTCTGAGTGGTATATAGAGATGAAGATGAGAATTTAAACTGGAAGAAAGCATTAACATTCCACAAGCAATTATTTTTGAATATGAATAAGACATATGATGCTATTATAAAGGAGGTTATATATTTAGTTAAAAGATTTCCCAGACACCAAAAGCTTTTACAGATGTGAAGTTTATCAAAGAGCATATTAGAAAGCAGGAAAGTTGTGTCTTACACTGAGAGCGCATTTGTAAATGTCCTCTTCCCTGGAAATTATGTTGATCAAGTTCTGTCTGAGTACTTCCAGGAGAGTTATAAATGCAGACACATTGGTTGTAGCATTTCTATTGCAGATGATGACAACAGGGATATAGGTATACCACCTGATTGTGGAGGTTTAATTGGTAATATTGACAAGAACTTTATGTCTGAAGGTAAGACACCAGATTGGAACTCAGTAAAGAACATTTTGTAAAATGTGACATAATTTGTCAACATAAGTCAGGGTGACTTACCTCCTGCAATGGAGAAACATCTTTCAAGAGAAAATAATTTGTATTTTCTGATTGTGTAATTTGCTAAGGATTTATTTGTGCCAAGAATTTTTAAATATTTTAAAATTTACCCCAGTTGTTTAGCATTTGCTACCACAAACCAGATGAAACCCTGTGGCCAAAAGCCAGACACTCCAGAGCTTCTTTTAATGACCTAAGTGAGTGGTAGCCTGTGAGTCCGTGGGAACCATGGTGGAGTGCTCAGAGCTATTTCTGAACATGTTTGTTTGTCATTCAAGAGAAAAAGCCACATGGTGATATCAGAGCTGATGACTTTGAAAACATTCTTAAACAGCTACACATGTCTGATTTGATTTGCTCAAACTTAGTAAAATTGTCTTTGAGAAACTAATTTGGAATATACTACAACCATTCACCCAAAATTTGAGTCACAGCATGAACCACACCCTCAAAGAGGAGTCAGAAACAGAATCACACACACACACACACACACACACACACACACACACACACACACACACACACAATGTAGAAAGTAAACCAATCCTGCCTACACTTGCCTTTCTAGTTTAATATTGATAATATGGAGAGCTACAAATTGGAGTTTTTAAACTGCAAAATATCAGGAACTGGAAAAATAATTGCCAAAGGTGTTGGCATGCCATCTCTGTTCACATCACCCTCTGTGTTTGCTGTTGTATAAGGAGAGTGAACTCAAGGCAGAGTACCAGGTTTGACATATGAAACTGAGTGAAATAGATTATTCCTCTTAGCTGAGGAACTTACAGTTTTGTTTTTATGGCCTGATAATGATATCTTAGTATCTTACAGTAACTTACAGTGACAAGCCATGTAGCAACAAATTATGAAAGAAAACTTCAGTAATGAAATGTGGTGGTTTGAAAAAAAAAATGCCTCCAAAGGCTCAGGTACCTGAGCACTTAGTCCCAGTTGGTGGTGCTGTCTGGGGAGGCAATGGAAGACTCAGGAGGTGGAGCCTTGCTGCAGGAAGTCCATCACTGCGTGTGTGTGTGTGTGTGTGTGTGTGTGTGTGTGTGTGTGTGTGTGTGTGTGTGTGTGACAGAGAGAGAGATTTTATCACAGCAATAAAATGTAAGAAAAACACAATTTTTTTCTTAATTTTGTTTTTATATTTTGAAATTTCAAACATAACTAATGCTGTGTATTCCTGCCTGGCATCTCCTTACATGTTTATATCATCCTTTAGCACATACAGCTTAGGTTATTTTTCTCTTCTTGACTAGACTAACATCTAATCTGCTCTATTTGTGAGAGCAGATAGCTTCTGGGGGCTGCTGGCATTGGCTGTGTGAGGTAAAGATAAAGATACTGGTGATAGGCTGGACTACAGTAAATTAATTAATGTGGGTTTACATTCTTCTTAGAGGTGATGAGACATCTTCTGGTGTGCAGGGGTGAATATAAGTTATGAACAAAGAATTTTAATTATATATCATGCCACATAGGCTTTCTAACTTGTTCCAAGTCTGTGGCCATGTGCATGAACAGCCTTGATCCTGGCCTAGGCTTCTGTGTGATGCTCTGTTCCCATGTGGTTATGAAAGACTGTACTTAAGAGAATAATCTATGTTGTCATGTTTATAAACAGGGACTCCAAAGATCAGGAATCCACCAGAGGGGTAAAAATTACCCAGTGACCTCAGGATATTGTCATTGTGAAGATAGATACGTCATGTTTTCCTGTTAATGGGTTATAATTAGCATTCAGTTACCTGTCTTTAGTTGGATGCAGTGATCACTAGGGAATTGATATGTTGTTGATCTGGTTAAGGGACCAACCATAATTAGCAGGCTGCAGACTATGTTGTTTTTTTCAGCAGTGATTTTTTTTTTCTTTACACATTGTTATATTTATGTTCTAGTTCCCATAGCAGCCTCTTGTAAGTTTGGGCAGCTAATCAGCTAGTTAGGCCTTACTGCTTTGGGGCAGCCTGAAAAAGTGTGTTGATCAGTCACTAATAAATGGCCACACCATACCTGTTACTATTCACCTGAATTTGCACATGAGTATATGGCCATAATAGAGAGAGGCTCCCTTATCACCATAATTTAGAAATAAAATTACCATTCCTTCAGAAGCTCACATAGATGGATGAACATAGCCACTGGTGAATACTTTTGGAGAAATCTGGAGACTCAAAGTGCTAGTGCGTAGTTTCAAGAAAAGATGTTTGTGTTGCTTGGTTTTCTTTTATTTCTATCTATTTGAACAAATTTTTTTTTTTTACTCAATAGACTAGTTGGATATGAATTTACCTTGAAGAGAAGTCACAGGATAGAGCCGGCTCAGTTGACAGTGTTTTACACTGTGCCCAGAGGCTGCTGGCACTTTACTCTGTGAGGAAAAGTGGCAAATGGCCCTGATAGGCTAGACCACAGCAAACTAGTTAATGGGGATTTATACTCTTCTTAGAGGCAAGCAGACATCCTCTGATGTACAGGCATGAATATAAGTTATGAGACAAAGTGTTTTAATTATGTATCATGCCACATAGGTTTTATAACTTGTACCAAGTCTGTCAATATTGAAGTCAATAAAAGTTGAGTGACTGTGAAATAAGATTTTGAATGATTAATCTCAAAGCTAAAGTAGTATGAAGAATGAATGAAAATCCTAGATACATGTAAGTTTATTATATTAGTTCATTTCTTTCTAGTTTGCCTTATATGCAGTAATTATGCTTTTCTTTGTAAAAGTCAATCATGATTATATTGAAAAAAATGTTTCATTCTGCCTTTTGGAAATAATTTTAAATATGCTCAATTGGCTTTTTATAAATGGTTGGGTTCTCAGGTGAGTGTAAATAAATTAAGTAAGAATTTTCTGAGAACTGATGCTGGAATCAGTATAAAATAGCCATCTCGGGAGGACAGGGCAACACCTACCTGAAATGTGGGTGGGACAGAAAAACCCAACAACCCTGCCTTTAACGATCCTTATATGGGGTTTGATGGACTTAATAAAACCACAGTGCATTTGCTGGGGACAATCTTGAAGGTCATGGAGTTTAGCTTCCGACCAGATGTATAAATCTTTCTTACGTCACCCCAAACAGCCATGAAGCCTCTCCTGCTCCTTGCCAATGACATTGGATTTATTACCATTCTACTTGGTTCATAAATTTTACCTTCCATCTGGTTTGGATTTCTTTATGTATACATCATACAAATTGTAGGAGACTTGTAGCTAGAGTTTTTCTCTCCGGGTCCTTCCAATCCCCGGCAGTCCCATAGCCCACTTATAAAATAAACATACAGACGCTTATATTATTTAAACTGCTTGGCCATTAGCTCAGGCCTATCATTATCTAGCTATTACTCTTCTACTCAGCCCATTTTTATTAATCTATATGTTGCCACATGTTCCGTTGCATTTATCATACTCCCTGGATGGCAGGCTGACATCTCTTCCTCTCTACTTTCCTGTTCTCTCAATTCTCCTCTCTGCTAGTCCCGCCTATACTTCCTGCCTGGCTACTGGCCAGTCAGTGTTTTATTTATCAATCAATCATCCATAGCACTTCCCCTTTTTCTTTTTTTTCAAAAAGGAAGGTTTTAATTTTAATATAGTGAAATTACATATAACAAAATAATTATCAAGCAAGAATTACAGTTACAATATTAAAGAAGATATCCTATCTATCTTATATTTGTGAGTCTAAGGTTTTATATCTAACTTATCTTTTATCATAACTGAGGAAATTATAACTATCTAGTCTTCAACCACATCAAAGACCCCAGAGGGATATACTATTACCTGAGAAATGGGAGAAGGATGCAAGCAACTTTTGGGAGTCTTGCAGGGTAGACAGAGACAGTTGGCAGCCTGGACAGTCATCCAATGTTCCTTTGTAGAGTTGGGGCATCTGTTTCTAGGCCCACAGGCTTAGAGTCTCTCAGTCATTTCTCTCTGTGTCCTGTAGAATGTCTGGCAGTTTCCTCTGCGAAACAGGAACCTGAAGGACCATTTTATCAAGCAAAGTTCAGTGGTCACCTTCCTATGGGTCCTGCATGTCCAGTTGATCAAGCAGTCCAGGCAAGAACAGTTTCTTGCACAAATGGCTCTTTTGGCCAAGGTGAAGATAAACTCCTTATGGAGTGTCTTCGATGCCCATCCTCCTCTCCAAAGTAAATCCAGTGCTGTCAGGAGCAGACATGTCCCATTGTCTAGAAAGTTTAAATTTTTAAAACATTTTAAATGTCATATTCTGTAGGTCTTTGAAGTGTTTGAAGATTACCTACATAATTGAATTATATCTATGTATACCTAGAAAAAAACATGACTATAAGTTTGACTATCATAGAAGACTAATTATTAATCTGTATTTCCCAATTATCCATTACAATTTAAATGAGTTATGTAACAGGAATCTTATAGAGTCTTATTAATAAAATCAAACCTGAGGCCAGTTATTGGGGTGAACACTGGAAGATCAAAGAGACAGAACAAGTCACAGCCAACCTCACTTGGCCAGCTTCTCAGCTGGTCTTGTTTCCTCAGACTGGAAGCTTCTGTGTCCTCATCCCAGTGGCTTTCATCTGAACTGCTGCTCGAAAGCCTGAAGCTTAACCAGCTAAAAGCTTCTAGTTTCTGGTACTCATGCCTTATAAACATTTCTGCTTTCTACCACCACTCCCTGGGATTAAAGGCTTGCTTTCTGGGATTAAAGGCTTGAGTCACCACACTTGGCTGTATCCTTGAACACATGAATTTCTGCCTCTGGAATGCTAGGATTAAAGACATGTGCTACCACTGCCTATCCTAAGTATCTAGTGGCTTTTTTGTTCTCTGACCCCCAGATAAGTTTATTAGGGTATGCAATATTTTGGGGAGCACAATACCACCACAGAGTTATATAAACATAATATCTCAAATGAGAATAGAAATTTATATACAGTATAACAAAATTAAGTTTAAACTTGTTTCAATAAACTAAAATCCATAGCAATGCAAAACATTTTAAACAAGTTGCTCTTTAAAAGTAGAGTCAATAATCTACCCTTTCATCCTATCATGTCTATATCATATCCTCATATCCCCTTTTCTTCTTTAGAAAGAGATCACATTTATAATCAACTTATTTTAAATAAAAATATTGGTTTTTCTCTGTCCCACACCAGAGGGCTCTTCTGATATGGGACAAAATAATTTCTTAACCTTTTTTTTTTTTAAGCAATATGTTTGGGTTTAGAAAAGGAGTGAGCCAATTCCATCTCCAAAGCCAGCTTGGTATATTTGGGAATTTGGGCATAGCTTCCCTTACTACTTCCTGCTGGAGGGGGCGCTGTATCTTATGGGACACAAAAAAATTTAGGATTATGGAGTAGTCTGTGAGGGTGTATTGTCTGAGCCAGTTGCCTTGAAACCATACTGGATGTTGGATAATCTGGGCCTTGGTGTCATCGGAGACCTTTCCGGGGGTCTTGGCTGGTTAAACCTGATGTATCTTAATCTAGAATAAATCCATAGCCTCTGGCTTTCTGTGGAAACAAAAGCAGAGCCTCCTTTCCAAAGCAACATATCCTTATATCCAAAATTTGAAGTCAAGGTACCTTTAAAATATACAGATTTGTTTAACTCAATAGCTTTTATGATCAAATTTTTTTTTTTTTGCAGTTAAGAAACCCAAAGACAACACAATCCAGATTCTCTGTGTAATATCCATCTTTACATGGCTTATTTTTTATACTACCTTTACTGTCTCTTTAAAGACTTTATTTTTAAAAACTATCTATTTCTTTATATAATTGTATATATTTCTTTTTTTTTCCCTTTCCAAGCCTACGTGCATTTTTACACACATTATAAAGCATTTAAAGTCTTGTTCCATCTGAATCTGTCTTATTGTGAATGTATTGTTTTAAACTGCAGCATTTGTAAGACAGAAATGGCCACTGTGGCTGGTGGCTCCACCCATCTCAGCTTTCCAACATGGCAGTGGTACATTTACCCCCAGTTCTGGGAGCCATCAACTCTTAGAAACAGTGGTTCTGTGCTTCTATCAAAGCAGTGTGTAGCCCAGAAACCTCTTTCTTTAAAAAAAAAAAACAACTAGCAAAGACTAAATCCACCACACAGCAGTGTAATGTGCCACTTGTAGACACCTCATTCCCGCCATACTGCTGATCAAACGTGCACGCCAGGAACCCGCCATAGTGACTCTAACCCACAGGCTGCCCATAACTTGAGAGAGACAACTAGGAAGCTGTTTTTAGCTCTGTTTTAGAATCTTTTTTCTCAGGTTTTAGGTGGAAACTCATGCCAACACATTGAGTGCCATTTGTAACTACAGTTTTTCTCTTTGGGTCCCGCCAGGCCCCGGCAGTCCCATAGCCCACTTAAAAAATAAACATACAGATGCTTATATTATTTAAACTGCTCGGCCATTAGCTCAGGCCTACCATTATCTAGCTATTACTCTTATACTCAGCCCATTTCTATTAATTTATATGTCGCCACATGTTCTGTGGCTTTTCTTGCTGCCACGTGCATGCCTGGTGCCCAAAGAGGCCATAAGAGGGAGTCAGATCCCCTGGAACTGGAGTCAGACTAGAGTTGAGACTGTTGTGAATCACCATGTGGGTGCTGGGAGCTGATTCCAGGCCCTCTGTAAGATCAGCAGGTGCTCTTAACTGCAGAGCTGCAGCTGCAGCCCCAAACTGGTCCTTCCTTAGGAGTCTCCGAGCACTGGAAAGGGGCTCCATCCTTGAATGTGGAGTGAACATGCTGAATTCTTGTTTTCATTATTCATTCCCACAATGAGAAGAACAGTGTCATCAGTTCCACTGTTTCAAATAACAGATCTGTAAGATCGCGGGGTGTGTGGTGTATATGCATGTGTGTGCTAAAGTATGTGTACAAGGAGCATCCTGCCCATTATTACTCTCGGCCTTATTCCCTGGGCCTGAGCCTTTCCCTGAACCTGCAGCTAGGCTGGCCATCAGAGATCCATCTGTCTCTGTCTCCAACCCTGGATGTAACCCCAGTGATGGAGCTAGAGGTACATATGTAGCAGTGTCTGGCTCTCCATATGGTTTGGAGGAGCATTCTTTCTTTCCAGCTGCCAAGACAACAGGCTTTACTGGACATAATTCCCTGTACTCGACAAGAAACATCCGTTCTCCCATCACTTTAGTGTCCATTCAGAAAGTCAGTTGAGGACATCCTGCTGCAAGAGAGGTACTCCTCTTCAGATGTGACTCCTATGGACTCAGTGCAGCTGCCAAGAAACCACTGTACTTCAGGCATAAGGCGGGAAGTCAGATCAGCCAGTGTCTTTCGTCAGGAGAACTTACTCAAGTATCTATGAAAGCAATCCTTAAATTCAAAGTAAAGATCGCTTTAGAGCCACAAAGACCTCACATCACAATGTTCAGTGTCTCCACTTTACAGAAAGAGAATCAAATCCCAGGAGGACGGTTTTGTCTCAGAAGGCTCTCAGCTACCTAGTGCGCATGACAGAGGCAGAGACCCACCTGTGCTTCCAGATCTCCATCTCCAGGCAGCTGTTCTTCCTCTCATCACTTTCTTTGGATGTGAGGTTGGGTGGTCTTTTCTGTACCATGTCCTGTAGAGAAGAATGTGAAGATGAATTACTTCGGAGGAAATAAGTACTTTGGCTGAAAAACATTTAATGATTTACTGCACAAAGAGAGTACAGGAACCTTTGTACTCCATGAGCCTGGAAAGGCAGGGAGTCCTTCCCTGGGATGCCCAAGTACTGCCTCTCATGTACAAAGAGAGAGCCTGATTGTCCTCATGTTACCCACAAGCCATCTTTTCCTGAGTAAATTTCAATTCATTAAAATTAAACTAGCCATCTAGGAAAACGGGTAAAATAGTATTGAACTAGTTGATGAGATTATCTAGCTGTTAGCTTTTTGGGAGGCAAATTTTAATAATTGTCATGGGAGTATGCTGTGGGATGTCGTTCTGTATGATGTGAATATGGGTTGCTCTGATTGGTTGATAAATAAAATGCTGATTGGCCAGTAGCCAGGCAGGAAGTATAGGCAGGGCAAGCAGAATTCTGGGAAGAGGAAGGCTGAGTCAGGAGTCGCCAGCCAGACACAGAGGAAGCAAGATAACAAGGCCGAACTGAGAAAAGGTACCAAGCCACGTGGCTAAATATAGATAAGAATTATGGGTTAATTTAAGTGTAAGAGCTAATCAGTAATAAGCCTGAGCTAATGGCTAAGCAGTTATAATTAATATAAACCTCTGTGTGTTTACTTGGAGGATGTGAGTGGGAAAGATTTATCTCAACCCCCAGCCAGCCAGGAGACAGGAAAAACTTCCAACTACAAGAGTACATATTTGTTTTGTTATAGTTAACACACATGTTTATTTTCCTTTTGTTTGTGTGTGTGTGTGTGTGTGTGTGTGTGTGTGTGTGTGTATGTGTGTGTGTTCATGCAGCCTTCACAGATAGTGTTGTTTCTCAGGTGCCCTCTGAGTTTTGAATAAGCTCTCTGAGCTGGAATTTTCCTAAAGCTGGGCTGCCTGGTCTAGCAGGCCCCAGGGATCTGCCTGCCACTGGCTCTCCAGTGCTGGGATTACAAGAGTACCACCATTTCCAGCTTTATTATTTATTTACTTATTTATTTTTAGATTTTTAAAAGCTTATATGTACATGTGTGGGGTACGGAAGAGCAGCAAATACCCTTAACCACTGAGCCATCTCTCTGGCCCCAGGTTTCTTTAATTTTTATTTATTTTCTCTTATATATTTTAATTTTGAGACAGAGCCTCACTCTGTAGCTCGGATTTGCTTGGAACTCACTATGTAGACTGAGCTGGCCTCAAACTCAGAGAGATCCACGTGCCTCTGCCTCCTGAGTGCTGGGATTAAAGGCATGCGCCACCATGCCTAGCTGAGTACCATACTTTCTTTTACTATTTTGGTTGAGCAGTTTTTCTGAGGGTCAAAAGTCAAAAGAGTAGAAATCATCCAAGGATAAAGAGAGGGTGTGCTCTTCTTTGGGCTAAGAGAAGGTCCTTTCAATTTCACCTAATGGTCCCTAGGAGATGACTGAGAGCTGGGTCTTTTTAAAGGTTTATTTATTTTATGTATATAGGTATTTTGTCTACATGCACAGATATATGCACCATACACATGCCTGTGTAGCCCATTTTGGATTATTTAGTTTGTGAATGTCTTGTTTCTTGAGTTCTTTATATATTTTGAATACTAGTCCTCTATCAGATGTGGAGCTAGTGAAAGTATTTCCTATTCTATAGGCCACCATTAAAAACAGAAGGGACATTGCCAAATTTATTTTATGAGGCCAGAGTCACCCTGTTACCCAAACCACACAACTATTCAACAACAAAAAAAGATAATTACAGATCAATATCCCTCATGAACTAAATAATGCTAAAATATTCAACAAAATACTCACAAACCAAATGCAAGAACACATCAAAAAGATCATCCACCATAATCAAGTAGGCTTCATTCCAGAGATACAAGGATGGTTCAACATATGAAAGTCGGTGTAATCCACTATGTAAATAAATTCAAAGGAAAAAACCACATGATCATCTCATTAGATGCTGAAAAAGACTTTGACAAAATGCAGCACCCCTTCGTGATAAAAGCATTGAAGAGATTAGGGATACAAGGGACATACCTAAACATAATAAAGGCAATTTACAGTAAGCCAGTAGCCAACATCAAATTAAATGGAGAGAAATTAAAAGCAATTCCACTAAAATCAGGGACAAGACAAGGCTGTCCGCCCTCTCCATATCTATTCAATATAGCTCTTGAAGTTCTAACGAGCAATTAGACAACTAAGGAAGATCAAGGGGATGCAAATTGGAAAGGAAGAAATCAAAGTATCTTTATTTGCAGATGATATAATAGTATACATAATCAGCCCTAAAAGTTCTACCAGAGAACTCCTACAGCTGATAAACACCTTCAGTGAAGTGGCTGGATACAAGATTAACTCAAATAAATTAATAGCCTTCCAATATACAAATGACAAATGGGCCAAAAAAAATCATGGAAATCATCCTTCACAATAGCCATGAACAATATAAAATATGTTTGGGTAACCCTAACTAAGCAATTGAAAGACTTGTATGAAAAAAACTTCATATCTTTGAAGAAAGAAATCAGAGAAGTTTTCAGAGGATGGAAAGATCTCCCATGCTCATAGATCAGCAGGATTAACATAGTAAAAATTGCCATCCTACCAAAAGCAATCTACAGATTAAACACAATCACCTTTAAAATCCCAACACAATTTTTTACAGACTTTGAAAGAACAATACTCAACTTCACATGGAAAAACAAAAAATCCAGGAAAGTTAAAACAGTCCTAAACAACAAAAGAATTTCTATAGACATCACCATCCCTGATAGCAAGCTGCACTACAGAGCTAAAGTTACAGAGACCCCATGGCTTTGGCATAAAAACAGACATGTTGGTTAATGCAATCCAATTGAAGATCCTGATGTTGCAAGAATCCTAATTGGTCTTATAATAAAAACCCAGAGCCAGATGTTGGGGTAAATGCTGAAAGATCAGAGGAAACATTCCACAGCCACTTCTCACCTCGCCAACTCCTCAGCCAAAAGGGGAAGATCCTGTCTCCACAAAATCCTCACTGGATGCTGCTGTGTCCTCAGCCAAAAGGGCACTGAACTCCTGTCTCCTCCCACCTTATATTCCTTTCTCTACCCAGTCATATCACTTCCTGTCTCAGCCTTCCTAGTGCTGGGATTAAAGGCATGCGACTCCCAAGAATTGGAATTAAAGGTGTGAGCCATCACCACCTATGGAGTACCTAGGGTCCAGGAGTTTAGCTACATCCAGCGTGGGATATCTGAGGGAAAAAAAAATCTATGTACACTATGTTCTTATGTCTGTTAACTTTATTCTGCTAAGACAAAATTCTATCAATACAGCTATAGCTCTGACATGCATTGAAGGCAGGAATAATTCTAGACAAACCAACCTCTTTACTCATCTACTTTATTTCTCTGGGATGAAATCATGTCTACATAGCTTCAGTTCTATCCAGCTCCCTAGCTCATAGTCCTGCTAACAACTAAACTCTTATGCTTCCAGCCTCATCTTCGTCCTCTGTATTCTCGTTCTCCATCTCTGCTACTCTCTATTCCTGGCACTCAGAAAACTCTACCCGAGATCTGCTTACCCTCTAAGGAACTTCTGTCTTCCTCTCTTCTCTCTTGCCATGCTGTTCTGTTCATTTCTTTTTTTTTTCTTTTCTATGTGGAGTGAGTAGAAAATTTCTTAATAAAGAAAATGAAAAAAAAGAAAAGATAGAAAAAAAGATATGAACAGAACATTCTATCCACAGATCCCCATCCTCCCTCCTCCCACCCCCCAGGCCTCATTCCCAAGCCACCCTGCATCCCCACATCCCCCAAATCGAGGTCTCCCCTGAGGAGTCAGCAGAGCCCAGCACACTGAGCCTAGACAGGTCCAAGCCCCTTCCTACTGCACCAAGGCTGTGCAAGGTGTCACACCACAGGCACCGGGTTCCAGAAGCCTGCCCATAGACCAGGGACAGATCCTGATCCTCTTGCCCGGGTGCCCCCCAAACAGTTCGAACCAAACAACTGTTTTCTCTATCCAGAGTGCCTAGCCCAGTCCCATGGGGGCTCCACAGCCACCACCCCACAGTTCATGGGCTTCCACTAGTGTGGCCGGTCATCTCTGCACGTCCTTCCATCATGATCTCCACGTCCCTCACCTGCAGTATCTCTCCTCTCTCTCATCAATTAGATTCCCAGAGTTCAGCCTGGTGCCTGGCTGTGGATCTCTGTATCTGCCTCCATCAGCCACTGGACAGAGGCTCTATGATGACAGCTAGGTTATTTGCTAGGCTGGTCACTAGAGTAGACCGGTCTAGGCACCCTCTGGACCACTGCCAGCAGACCAAGGTGGGGTCAACCTTGTGGATTCCTGAGAGCCTCCCCAGCACCCTGCCTCTTACTATTCTCACGATGTCCTCATCTATCATGGTATCTTCCTCCCTGTCCTCCCACTCTGTCCCTGTTCCAGCTTTTGGCTCAAAGTCTGATTAACAAAAGACAGAGCCAGAATTTTAACCCAGTGATTGGACTGTAGAGTGCTGTGAAATGTCGTTCTGTAGGCTATGAATGTGTGTTGCTCTGATTGGTTGGTAAATAAAATGCTGATTGGCCAGTAGCCAGGTGGGAAGTATAGCTGGGATAATCAGACAAGGAGAATTCTGGGAAGAGGAAGGCTGAGTCAGGAGTCACCAGCCAGACACAGAGGAAGCAAGATGACAAGGCAGAACTGATAAAAATTACCAAGCCATGTGGCTAAACATAAATAAGAATTATGGGTTAATTTAAGTGTAAGAACTAGTCAGTAATAAGCCTGAGCTAATGGCTGAACAGTTATAAATAATATTAAGCTTCTGAGTGATTATTTTATAAGTGGGCCACGGGACTGCAGGGGCCTGGTGGGATACTGGAAACTTCTAGCTACAGTAGAGGCCATGGTGGTAATCAGTCTGTTATACTGTCACTCATCAGATTAGATGTGTTCATTTTCTGAACTTGGAACATCTTTTATCACAGGGTATTTATATTAAGTATATGCTTACACCAAGAAACACAAATATATAAACAAAAACATAAACTCCTGAAAGTATCTAATTCTGCTTTTGAAAATATTACCTTTTTATTATGTATTACCTTGTACCTCAAATCCTTAATATTATAATTTTACAGATTCAATCATTTTGTCTTTAATTACTAATTATGAAGTTGTAAAGCCTCAAAAGTGTTCATTAGCAGTCATAGATTCTAGCTACACCCTGGTGATATTTTAAAAGCATGCTGTATTTATGAATATATCTGGGGTTGGTACTCTACAGTTCTGTTTACTCACCAGGAGATCACCCAAGGAAACACATAATTTTCTTACTGTGCATAAGTCTGTTGAGCACATGACAAGTGTGCAGGTTTTAAGGCATCCTGGATTTGGCCCTCAACTCCTCTTATAGCCATGGCTATAACTTACCCATTAAAGTCTCAGTTTCTTCCCTTCTGAGATGAGTGTGTAGCAGCAAAAGGAAAATGTAATCAAATTTCCCCTTTCAGTTTCTGACTCAACATCAATGTCCCAAAAATGTTTGACTGGATGAACAAATGAGTTATTAATATGGTTTTATGAAAGTATGTTGGAGTGTAGGTACCTCTTTCTATCCCAGTGTTCATTGACATACTCTTTATTGGCATTACTCCTTATAGACCACTATCTATGTAGTTCCTGGTTTTCTCTGCTCCTACCACCTTAGTTCAGTATTGTATCTGTAAGCATTAGTTTGTTAGGTGGAAACAGAATTAAAGAATGCTAGTGTTGAAGAGGTCAATTGGGTATCCCACCCCTTTCTCTGAAAGTGTGTTATCGTGGGTCAACACAGCAAGGCAGAAGAAGACACACATTCAGTATGAGCACTGCCTGGGGCTGAACCCTGGCTCCACCACTTGAGAGTTGTTCAAGCTCTGAACATTCCTAAGCTTCAATTTCTTTATCTATAAAACCAGGACAGTAATAAAACAACCCCAGAGCTCGTATAAATTGAATATGATTCATGCAAAATGCTGCCTTCATATCTAGGACATGTTAATAGTTAACCATCCATAAACACTTCTTTTCATAGATGAAGAAAGCCAAGGACAGACAAGATCATTGTACAAGGTCATGGTGTCAGCTAATGGCGATGGCCAGTCTCTGACTTTGAGTCCCTAACCTTCAGCTCTCCTCTACTGAACAACAAGTGTCATTAGATTTCATATGTTGTAGGAATTGCTCTTTGCATGCTTTTTCCTGCCCCAAGACAGCTCTCCATGAATGCTGAAGGCAGTTAGACTGGGGAGGGCAAAATTAAAAACTAGACCAAGTCTTTCTTGCTCTGCTGTGATTTGATATTTAAATCTGTGGATACAAAGGGGATTGCTAAGGGGATAACAGCAGGAAGAGAAGTGTGGAAGTCCACGGGCACGAGCCTCCTATGTGCCCTCATTAGGAAGTCAGCAAGATAATGGGGAGGTGGCAGAGAAGGCTGTTAGGGTACCAGTGAAACAGAAACACAGCAGGCGGGGGTGGGGGGGGTGGGGGGGTGGCCTCCTGGAGCTGGGAACAAGGCTGCAGGGAGGGAGGAAATGGGCAGAGCAAAGGAAATGGAAGCATTGTTAAGCTTTATCCTTTAGTGAGTGACAGGAGATGGAGTCCAACACAAAAGGAGGATTAGCCTTTGTGGGGAGCAAGGTGGGAAGAAAGTAGGAGGGTGGTGTGTGAGGAGCTCAGAGACTGGGCACTGGGAGCCCGTGGGAAGCTTGTTTTCTTCTTGACACAGGAAGCAAAAACCATCAGCCAAGAGGATTGGTGGGCAAGGGTTTGATTAGATGGAGGAAACTATGAAGTGTGGACCAGGAACATGGGAAATGAATGCCCATTGGGCATTTTTAGAGTCTATTTAGTTTGGTAATCATACATCCTAAGTGAGACAGCATAGTTGGTGAATTTTCCCAGGCACAGATGCCAGCAGGAACTTAACTAGAGTCTTAGCATCTTTGGAGGTTCCTTGCCTCATAATGTCATGTCAGGGCTCCTCCTCCTTTTTAAAAAAATATATTTTTTTATTTTATATTTTAATTTATTTATATACTGTGGTGATATTGTGTTCCCTAAAATATTGTGCATCCTAATAAACTTATCTGGGGTCAGAGAACAGAACAGCCACTAGATATAGAGGCCAGAAAATGGTGGCACACATGCCTTTAATCC
Organism: Peromyscus maniculatus bairdii; assembly: GCF_049852395.1. Taxonomy (NCBI): domain Eukaryota; kingdom Metazoa; phylum Chordata; class Mammalia; order Rodentia; family Cricetidae; genus Peromyscus; species Peromyscus maniculatus. The sequence continues at coordinate 212,055,675 of NC_134852.1, forward strand.
TATCACTTGGGAGGCAGAGATCCATTCAGATCTCTGTGAGCTTAAAGCCACACTGGAAACAGCCAGGCATAGTGACTCATGCCTTTAATCCTAGGAAGTGATGGCAGAAAGCAGTAAGGTATATAAGGCATGAGGACCAGGAACTAGAGCTGGTTAAGATTTTAGGCTTTTGAGCAGCACAGTTCAGCTGAGATCCATTCAGATGAGAACACAGAGGCTTCCAGTCTGAGGAAACAGGATCAGCTGAGGAACTGGCGAGGTGAGGTAACTGTGGCTTGCTATGTTTCTCTGATCTTCCAGCATTCACCCCAGTACCTGGCTCCAGATTTGTTTTTATTAGTAAGAACTTTTAAGATTCGTGCTACAATATACTTTTTTCTTCTCTGTTTTTACCCTACAGGTCCATTGTGCATATATTATGGCTTCTGGTTTAATGTTTTTATGGGATTCCTGAGTGTACAAACAAGTGAGTTTCCTGTCTCTTGGGCTCTTTTCCTTCTCTTTGTTTTGTCCAATTACAACGTGTTATTTTTGTTTTATCTTATTATATTTTATTTTATTATTATCCCATAGAAACCTGTTTGTTTTCTAATGAGAGACAGAAAGAGGGTGGATCTGGATGGAGGGGAGGAAGGGACGAGCTAGGAGGAGTAGAGGGAAGGGAAATCATAATCAAGATATATTATGTGAGGAAAAAGGAGACTATTCCAATGAAGGGAAGTGGTGTCTACATCTTATCTGTATCACTGCAGACATCTCATCAGCTGTGTCCCGCTGCCACCAGCCTTCTGGAACCTCACATTTATGCTAAGCAGCTGCAGAATCCGTGTCTCTAGCCCAACCTCTCAGCCACCACGGTGGTACCTTGTGTATCACTCTTGCCCGACCTTAGTCCATTCTCAACGCTGAAGCCAACCTAAGTCAGCCTCACTTTTCTGCCTTCCCATCTAACTTCAGAGTAAAGTCAAAAGGCCCTTCTACTTGTTTCCACCACGATCTGCAGCATGCTGAATGCTTATCCTCCGCTGCCTCTCTAACAATTGTAGGAGAATTGTCCATACAGTCAATCCAGTGCCAATAAAGTTTCCTTGAATCAAAGGACAGAGTCAGCAATTGGCTGATGGGGATTAGCCATAAAGTTCTTGGAGGACTTAGGAGGGTGCCTAGAGAGGACAGGAAGAGAGGAGAGAGGAGTTCTGGGGAATTTCTGGTGGTTTGGGGAAAATGTAGAGAGAGGATCAGCCAATCACTCTGCTTTCCTTGGATTTTTCAGGTCATTATCTCAATTTCTGATTCTCAAGATTTTATTATACTGGAACAAATCAGGTAATTGTTACATCTGACAGCCGCATCTGGCACCCAACAGGTGGCACTATTAAACCATGCCAAGGTGGTAAACCCGTCATGCCACCGTCACTGCTGCAGCCGCGGCCAACGTTGTCTCCCTCCCCACAGGCCCTCCACACCTGTTTTCCTGTGTCTGAGGTTTATCCCTTGCAATTTTTCTACAGCAGCCTTCTGCTGCTGCCCGCCCCTGGCCCCAATATGCCTCCGGGGTTAGTCACCCCACCACCAGACCGCGCCCTCACTTCCTGCCATGTGGGCCTTCCTCCCCAGAATGCCAACCCAGGCCGGCTCAACCAATTGGAGACCTTCTTGTGGCTCAGGCTCTTACTGATGCTGCCACTGCCACAAGCTGCCAAGGGGCCCAGGTGTGCCCAGTCTTGCAGTGCAGTGGTAGCCAATGGAGTACACCCCGCGTCAGCCACCCCTGCCAATGATGGCAGATAGGCATTGCTATCCCACACTGCATCTCAGCCACATGAATTTCTCCTACTGGTTTCCTTATGTTAGCTCTTCAGACAGCTCATGGCGCGTGAGCAGCCACGTTGATCTCCAGCCCAAGTGTGCAATTTGCACAGCTCAGGGCATCCCTCTACATACTCTACATGCAAACAGCTGCAGGTGCCCACAGCCTGGCCCGTGTAGCACAGAAGCAACCCACTGAAACCAATACCTGCAGCCTTGCTAATCTGGGTGCCTGGGCCCTCCACTGACACCCACCATAGTGCTACCAGTAGCGTTGGCTACCCTCCTCCCACTCCCCTGATCCCTGCACATCTGGACCTACCCTGTCAGCATCATCAGATGTAGTAAGACACTTGGGTATTTTAAAACAGGGAATTAGGTTATTAAAAGGTGTGGGGAGTATTTCCCATGTTAAGAATTGGGAATATCACAATTCAGGGAGTTAGGACCCTGTTCACTGCTACTATGGATGGCTTGCAAATGGAAAAAAGATAAATGAACAACTTAGCTGGGATTGACATAATGTTGATCATAATTATTATCAGTTTTGTAATTCATATTTTATCCTTAAAAAGTGGCTTGATAACTGTGCCAAATATGATAATTTGACTGATAAGATACAAGCTTTTAGAAAGACTTTCTATTAACAAGACACAAGCCTTAGAAAAACCTACTATTGATAAGATACAAACTTTAGAAAGACTTAGTACTGGTAGGGTACAAGCCTTAGAAAAACCTACTATTGATAAGATACAAACTTTAGAAAGACTTAGTACTGGTAGGGTACAAGCCTTAGAAAAATCTACTAATGAAAATAAAAAAAAATCTGACTGATAATATACAAGCCTTAGAAGAACTTACTATTTTATTGATAAGATTCAAGCTCTAGGAAGACTTTCTACTGATGAGAAAGGCTTAGAAAGACCTACCAAAGAAGGTAAGAAAAGTACTCAGACACAGAGGAATTTAGAACAGAACCTTCCACACCAATGCAGTATGAAGCTAAAGATGATTGGCTTAAGGTTACCAAACTTAATTTATCCAGTTACCATACAGGAATGACCACAAGATTATAGGCACTCCCGAGGCTATGCAGAAGTTAACTGGGATCTTGAATGTTAGATTTGAAGAGATTTAAGGAAGCAGTTGTTTTATATGGTATGTATTCATGCTTTGTGAAACGGATGTTAAATTCATGGGCAATTCAGGATAATTCTTCAAGATCCTAAAATAATGAATGCTTCTCAGAGAAATTGTAAAAGGTATTACCAGGAACGGTCACAGACTGTTCAGATTGTGCATGAGCAAGGCATAACAGCTGATGAGCTTTCAAAGGTATCAACAACCCTACCTTTAAAATGGCTGACTGACAAACCTGTCTGGGTGGAACAGTGGCCTTTGGCATCAGAAAAATTACAGGCCCTAGAACAGCTGGTCCAGGAACAGTTAAATGCTCAACATATTGAAGAATGTTCTAGTCTTTGGAATTCTCCTATATTTGTAATTAAAAAGAAATTTGGAAAATAGAGTATATTAACAGATTTAAGAACCATAAATTAGGTGATTCAACAAATGGGCTCTTCATAGCCTGGAATTCCTTGCCTTTTTGTTACCTAAAGGATCCTCTATCATAGTGATTTATTTAAAAGACTGCTTTTTTACTACACCTTTACAAGAACAGGATGGAGAAAAATTTGCCTTTACAATGCCTACTTATAATAATTCACAGCCTGTTAAAAGGTATCAGTGTAAATTCTTCCACAAGGAATGTTAAACAGCCCCACCTTGTGTCAATGTTTTGTACGATAGCCATTGGAAATAATTTGTAAACAGTTCCCTCAATCTATAATTTACTATTATATAAATGATACCGCCGGGCGTTGGTGGCGCACGCCTTTAATCCCAGCACTCGGGAGGCAGAGGCAGGCGGATCTCTGTGAGTTCGAGGCCAGCCTGGGCTACCAAGTGAGCTCCAGGAAAGGCGCAAAGCAACACAGAGAAACCCTGTCTCGAAAAACCAAAAAAAAAAAAAAAAAAAAAAAAAAAAAAAAAAAAAATGATACCTTATCAGACTCAGTTACCTTAGAAAAAAATGTTTGAAGAAACAAAGAAAAGTTTGCCTTGTTGGGGAATACAAATTGCTCCTGAAAAAATACAAAGAGGAGATTTTATTAATTACCTGGGATAGAAGATAGGTTTACAAAAAATTCAACATAGAAAGTACAAATCAGGACATATCAATTATGAACTCATCATGATTTTCAAAAATTGCTGGGAGATATTAACTAGCTATAGCCCACAGTTGGATTACCAACTCATGAACTAAGTAATTCAAACCTTAAAAGGTGAGAAGTATATAAATAGTCCAAGGAAATTATCATCTGAGGTTGAGAGAGAATTGGCTTTGATAGAAAAGAAATTACAGGATGCACATGTGGATTGCTTGGATCCAGAGCTTGATTGTATTCTGGTTATGCCACCCTCTATGTATTCTGCTTCAGGAATTCTTATGCAGAAAGAAGATAATATTTTTAGAATGGATATTTTTGTCACACAGAGTAAAAAATTAAATGCCTATGTAGAAGAGATTTCTGAATTGACTCTGAAAGGAAAAGTGAGACTTCATCAATTGACAGGAATAGGCCCAGAAGAAATTGCAGTACCTTTTACTAATGCTGAATTTCTTATTATGGGCAGAAAAATGAACATTGGCAAAGAGTGTTCAGTAATTTTTTGGGAGAGATTAGCAACAAATATCCCCAAAGCAAAAGACTTCAGTTTATAAAGAGACCTAATTGGACTCTTCCTCACATGGTACAGGGAACACCAATTTCTGGAGCTCCTACATTCTATACTGATGCAAACAAGGCAGGAAAGACAGGCTATACATTGGGAAATTTATGTAAAGTGGTTCAAAGCCCTTATGATTCTGCTCAAAAGGCAGAATTATATGCTATTCTCATGGTATCGTTAGATTTTCCAGAACTGGAAATCAAATATAGTCACTGACTATCAATATGCAGAAAGAGTTATTTTCCATATTGAACTGCTAAACTTATTCCAGATGATTCATAATCAATGTTATTATATATTCAATTACAAGAAATAATAAGAAATAGAAATCATCCCTTGTATATAACACATATCAAATCCCATAGGGGTCTACCAGGCCCTCTAGCACAAGGTAATGATGAAGTTGATCAGCTGTTGGTAGGAAATGTGCTATAAACCTCAGAATTTCTTTAGAAACACCATGTTAATAGCAAGGATTTAAAGAAAAATTTTTCTATCACTTAGCAACAAGCAAAGGAAATTATAAGGAAATGCCCCACCACCTACAAGAAGTAATCCTAAGGGTGCTCAAAGAAGTGAAATTTGGCCAATGGATGTGTTTCATTTTGCCGAGTTTAGGAAATTAAAGTTGTACACCATACCAGAGATATATATTCAAGATTTCAGTGAGCAACTGCTTTGAGTTCTGAAAAGGCTAATTCTACAATCACACATTTATTAGCAGTTATGGACATTGTTGGAATACCTGTGCAAATTAAGATTGACAATGGTCTAGCATATGTTTCTAGTAAAATTAAACAGTTTTTTGCATTTTATAACATAATGCATATTGCAGGTATAACACACAATCCTATAAAATAAGAAGTTATAGAAAGGTCTGATCATACTTTCAAAGATATGCTTAATAAACAGAAGGGGGTAATAAAGACCCCCAGAGACAGATAACACAATACTTTATTAATTTAAAAATTTTTAAATGTTAATGAAAAAGGAACAACAGCTGCAGAGAGACACTGAATAGTATAAAAACAAACAGATGAATTAAATCAGGATGTATATTTGAAGGATGTATTAACCTCAGAATGGAAACCAGGATATGTGTTACAGTGGGGTTTTGCTATGGATACCATCAAGATTGATAAAGATTATACTTGAACAAGAGAGACCTATTGGTTAGGAGAGTCAATATTTAATCAAACAGTGTCAGTTCAACCTGATAAAAAGGGAAACTCCCCAAAGTTAGGATTGGGGCAAGGTTTTGTTTTTGTCTTTCCAGGAGAATAAAAGCATCCAACTAAGGAGTCTGAAGACCACTGGACAAATGAGACATCTGAAGAAGAAGGATGAATCATCCAGAGAAAATGATCCAAGAAAAAGAGTAAATAGGTCTTGTAGCAGGAATCTTAGAGGTCTTATTAATAAAATCAAACCTAGAGCCAGTTACTGGGGTGAATGCTGGAAGATTAGAGAAACAGAACAGGTCACAGCTAACCTCAACTGGCCAGTTCCTCAACTGGTCTTATTTCCTTAGACTGGAGGCCTCTCAGCTGAACTGTGCTGCTCAAAAGCCTGAAAGCTTAACCAGCCTAGTTCCTGGTTTTCATGCCTTATATACCTTTCTGCTTTCTGCCCTCACTTCCTGGGATTAAAGGCATGAGTCACCATACCTGGCTGTTTCCAGTGTGGCCTTGAACTCACAGAGATCCAGATGGATTTCTGCCTCTGGAATGTTAGGATTAAAGGCGTGAGTGCCACCATTTTCTAGCCTCTGTATCTAGTGGCTGTTCTGTTCTCTGATCACAGATAAATTTATTAGGGTACACAATATTTTGGGGAACACAATACCACCACAAGGTCTAATGATATAGCCCACTTAAAACAGGATAAAATTTCATAAATCTTCCTAGATGCTTGTCTCTACTGTTCTCTTCAGACATATAAGGTAAATGGTCTTTTTGTAGTCCCAATTCAATTAAAAATTAAAGCTGGCTTTGGAGTTGGAGTGTGGCTCTCTCCTTCTCTAAACCCAAGCATACTTGTTAAAGGAAAACCAAATCTGATATATGCTGCACATGATATTTAATATATTTAAGTTTCCTGTAGTGAACCATTACCATTTGTAATAGTGACCCTTGTAGTATCCAAAAGGATGTTGGGGCCCTACAATGAATAATCCACCTGGATTGTGGTAATGTCACTAAGATGACAAATACCATCCAAAGCTCAGCTTTGGACTACAAACTGCTCAAGACAACTTCAAAGCAGTTAGCTACAATGGTCCTGCCTGGTCGACTACTCTAGTCAGGACTTCAGATAAGCCGTATACCTCCTATCACACCAAGACTGGACACCAGCAGCTAGCTCTCCCAGGTCTTGACCATTATTCCAATTTTTCAGGGTTCCCTAAAGGAGCCATCAGCCCCAGACAACAGGAAGTAATTTCAAGAACATGATGCCCACATTCCCAAGGTGGGGTGGGTGGTTTTTGATCCTTCAATGGATGTCTGTCATTGTTGAGGGGGGATTGGTTACAAGTTGTTATTGTTCATGGTCAAGGAGGAAACTATGCAAAGGAAATTAGATTCAAGGATCTCACTCAGAAAAGAAAAAGGAGCTGGGCGGTGGTGGCGCATGCCTTTAATCCCAGCACTCGGGAAGCAGAGCCAGGCGGATCTCTGTGAGTTTGAGGCCAGCCTGGTCTACAAAGTGAGCTCCAGGACAGGCACCAAAACTACACAGAGAAACCCTGTCTCAAAAACAAACAAAAAAAAAGAAAGAAAGAAAGAAAAGATAAAGGAGGGATATAGAAAGGACAGGATAAAGGGGTAGATTACTCAATCTACTTTCAAACTAAAAAAGCAACTAACTAGTCTCAAATATTTCACATTGGTATGGATTTTTGTATATTGATTCAAATTTAAGATTATTTTTTGTTATACTGTGTATGTTTCTACTCTTGTTTATTATATTATTGTATACTGATACAAATTTAAGGTTATTTTTGTTATATTGTATTACATGTTTCTATTTCTTATTTAAGGTATTGTACCTATGCAGCTCATTTAAAAATGTAATGCCTTAGTCCTTGAAAGCTATTTAGGAGAATAAAGAAATACAGGTTAATAGTCATCTATAACAATCAAACTTATAGTCATGTTGGGTATATTGTCAAAGTCATACAGAGATATATTTTAGATGGATAGGTGGTCTTCAAACACTTCAAAGACCTATAGGTTATGACATTTAAAATGTGTTAGTAAAATAAGGCTTTTCATGAGAGTGAGACATGTCTGCTCCTGGCAGCTCTAATTTACTTCAAAAAATGATGATGGGAATTAAAGAACCTCCATATGGAGTTTCCTTCCTTCATGGCAAAAGCTAGCCATTTGAGCAAGAAACTGCCCTTGCCTTGACTGCTAAAAGTATGCTGCCCAAACTGGACAAGCAGGGCACAAAAGAAAGCACCTGCCGAGCTTTGCCAGGACAAGGTAGGACAATCTTTCAAAATTCCTGCTTCACAGAAAAAGCCTTTAGATATTCTAGGCCTTTAGGCCAAAGATGGATGTCTAATGTTGCTCTTATCACCATGCCTCCCAAGTGACAATAGACTGACTATGTCCCTTATTAAGCCACAAGCTAACATAAATGCTTTTTCATATTAGTTATTAGTAACAGAAACAGGAAAAGTGGGTGTTAGTAATATAGAAACTGGTACCAAGGAGTGGGACTTTTGCTGTGATAACTGTATCTGATTCTTAGACTTTTAGAACTGGTTTCAGAATGAACATGGAAGACTTTGGAGCTGTAGGATAGAGAGGATCTAGAATACTGTCAGCAGAGCTTATAGTAGGACTATTTTGGTGGATGTTTAAAAGACCAGAATACTGGAAAAAAAATGTGGACTGTGAAATCTTGTTCCATGAAGTTATGCAAGGCAAAGGGACTATACCAAGAACTAGGCTAAAGATCATCTGTATTACATTCTGGCAAAATCCCTGGCTATGTTTTGCTCATGTCCTGCAAAATCCTGTGAGGCCTAATAAAAAGGAAATGGATTAATTTGTTTGGCAGAGGAAATTCAAGATTGGATATTATTTAGGCTGTACCATGGTGACTGCTTACCTCTTTTACTTAAGTCCATAATAGAAAAAAGCAACAGGTATAGAAGAATGATGCTGTGTTGTGGAATATTTAACTATGTAAAGATGTGTTACATTGGTTTATACCTTAACTGTATAAAGGCAGAGCTGGCGGGCAGAAAGAATAAATAGGAGGAGAAATCTAGGATCAGGAAGAAGAAGAGAAGGAGGAGGAGAGAATGATGGACATGCCTGGGGTCAGAAGCCAGGCAGCTGACAGACGGACATGAGAAGCAGTGGAAGTAAGACAGGCAGAAGGAAGAGAGGTGATAAATCCTAAAGCGAAAGAAAGATAGAGAGAAACAGGTTAATTTAAATTAAAAGAGGCAGAAACGAGCCTAAGCTAGGTCAGGCATTGAAAACTAATAAGTCTCCATGTCATGATTTAGGAGCTGGTTGGTGGCCCAAAAAGAAAAAAGCCTGGTACATTTGGCATTCCAATGTGGAGCTTGTAATTCCCACACAGGGCCTGATTAAAAAAAAAAAAAAAAGGAAAAAATGGATGCAGCTCCTTTAAAAGTTTCTGCCATACAGTGAGCCCTTGAGCAGCAAGTTTGTTAAGTAGAAACAAGGAGCTAAGTAAAAATGTCTGCCACAGTGGGGCGCCAACTTCCTAGACCTGCCTCTAAATTAAGGCTTGGCTCTCAAAGATGTGAGGAGGGGGTGGGGCCAGCCACCAAAGCCGTGACAGAGGACCCAGCAGTAGTTTAGCAGTTCGTTTTGCTCATGCAGACAGAAAATACTAGAGATAGGCAGTAAAACAGACTCAGACAGAAAACAAAAACAAAAACAGGAACTGAAAGGCTATGGATCCATTCAAGGTTAATAGTTAGCAGGTTTGATTGGGGAAGAGCCCCTGAAAATCTGGTTATAGACATAAAAAAATAAACCAAGAAAAAAACTACAAGACAGCTTCAAGTCTACTGGCTGAGATGGTCCAGCCTCACAGACTATTGTAGCCAGGACAGCAGATAAGCATTATTCCTTGTGCTTCCCTTTACACAGAGACTGGACCACAAATGTTATGTTTTCCCAGGACTTGACCATTATTTCAATTTTCTCAGGTTCCCTAAAAGATGCCATCATCCCCAGACAACAGGAAGCAGTCTAGAGAACACAACACTCACATTCCCAAGAGGTAGGGGTGGGTGGTTTTTGGTTATTTGGTGGGTTATGAATATTTGTCATCATTTATTGGTGATATAGGAATATAGGAATATGAAAAGACAACTGTTAACCTCAAATATATTGATGCAATTTTTAAATTATTTTTGTTATACTGTATATATGTTTCTATTCTTGTTTGGGGTATTGTGCTTACTATGCACCTCATTTACAAATGTCATATATAATTAAGAAATGCAGGTTAGTAGTTAGTTATACTAACTGGTTTTGTGTGTCAACTTGATACAAGTTGATCAGAGGAAGGAGCCTCAGTTGAAGAAATGCCTCAATGAGAACCAGCTGTAAGACATTTTCTCAATTAGTGATCAATGAGGGAGAACCCAGACAATGGTGGGTGGTGCCATCCCTGGGCTGCTGATCCTGGGTTCTGTAAGAAGGTGGGCTGAGCAAGCCATGGGAAGCAAGCCAGTAAGCAGCACCTCTCCATGGCCTCTGCATCAGCTCCTGCCTCTGGGATCCTGCCCCACTTGAGTTCCTGTCCTGACTTCCCTCATTGATGAACAGCACTGCAGAAGTACAAGTTGAATAAACCCTTTCCTCCCTAACTTGCCTTTTGGTCACCGTGTTTTGCCACAGCAATAGAAACCCCAAGACATTAGTCATCTATAGCAATCAAACTTGTAGTCATATTAGGTATGTTTTTAAGGTTAAACAGATATATTTAGATAGATAGACGGTCTTCAAATACTTAAAAGACCTACAGAATATGTCATTTAAGATGTTTAATAACCAGAGACTTTTCATGACAGTGAGACATGTCTGTGCCTAGCAGCACCAATCTACTTCAGAGGAGATGATGGACATTGAAGTAACTTCATATGAAGTTCACTTTCATTGTGGCCTTGTTAACCACTGGGCATGAAACTGTCCTTGCCTAAACTGCTGACAGTATGCTGTCCAAACTGCATGCAGGACACACAGGAAAGTGACTAACAACCTTTGCCAAAACAAGGTGGGACAGTCCTTCAAAATTTCTGCTTTATAGAAAAGTGTGTCAGCTATTCTAGGCCTGTAGGCTGAAGCTGGATGCCCCAACATTACAGAGGAACCTTGGGTGACTGTCTAGGCAGCAACAGGTCTGTCATTTCTATAGTTTTGGAAGTGGCTTGCACTATACTTTCTGTTTACTCAGGTAATATTATATTTTTCTGGTGTCTTTGGTGGAGCAGAAGACTAGCTAGTTTAGTTTTTCTTAGTTATGATAGAAGGCAAATTAGGTACAAAACTTTGGACTCACCAAGATAAGAGTAATAATGGAGTATTTTCTCTGAGTTTGTCAAATACAAATGGACTGGATATTGTAAATCCTTACTTGATAGTTGTTCTTGTATATGGTTTTACCATGTTAAAGTTAAAACCCTTCATTTTTTCTTTAGACAAAAAGGGGGAAATGTTGTGGAATAGTATTTAAACTGTGTAAAGGTGTGTTACTTTTGTTTATGCTGCATTTGTTTAACTATATAAGGAAGTGTGTTTAGTTATGTAAAGATATGTTTCATCTGTTTCACCTTGCCTGCCTAAGACACTTGATTGGTCTAATAAAAATCAGAGCAGCTAATAGCTAGGCAGGAGAGGGATAGGCAGGGCTGCCAGGCAGAGGGAGTAAATAGGAGGAGAAATCTGGGAGAGAGAGGAATGAGAGAAGAAAGGCAAGAAAGAGGAGAAGGGCATGCCTAGGACAAGAAGCCAGGCAGTCACCAGCCAGCCAGCCACGAGGAGTAGTGAAAATTAGTTATACAGAAAGAAAAGGTTAAAAACCAACCCAAGGCTAAAGGTAGATAAAGAGAAACAGATTGATTTAAAATGAGCTAGCCAGAAACAAGCCTAAGCTAGGGTGAGCATTCAAAACTAATAACAAGTTTCGGTGTCATGATTTGTGAGCTGGTTGGTAGCCTAAAAGAAAAAGCCTGGAAGAATACTGTGAGGCAGTTTTCTCTGAGATAAAAAGTTCACATTTGAGGGAGGCTCCTTAAGACATAGGATGTTTATGTGCTAATGAAACACTCCATCCTCCATCCCTTAACCTCAGGAAATAAACAACTCAGTAGCCTCAGAAAGTCCCTGAATTTTACCATATTGGCTACGCCTTTCTTTCCTGAGAACGTACTCACAGCAGGGACTGCTGAGAGTCACTGTCAGACAGACTGAGCTGCCTGGAAGAAGCAGACACCGGCTGAGCTGAGAGGAAGGACACTCCAATCTGTTGAGCTGCTGCAGGCAGTGCTGTGTGCTCTGTTCACAGCTTTCGTGAGCTGTCACCTGTGCTGGAGCGGCCTTTGGTGACACAGATGACTTGGGGTTGTTTCTGCCTTTGTAAACAGCCCCTCTACTCATATTCCAGTAAATAACCACAGTAGAGCCCATGGTCTACTGTCATTGCTTCCCTCTCTGGAGTGAGACATTTGTTCATATCTTCTCAGGAAGTGTCACACAGCAGATGCGCAGTTTGGTGAAGGAAGGTGCAGGGCAAGGAGAGAACAAAAAAGCAGCTGTAACTGTTAAGTAGATTAGCACTGCCAAAGAAAAACATAGCACTCTGGCCTGGGACAATAGGAGAGCTTAACTTGGCCTGACCACACCTATCAAAGTCACAAAATTATGAAAAGAAAAGAGCTGAGATTGTCATGACAGGTCCCTCTGCTCAAAAACGACTGTATGGGAAGTGTTTTCTTAAATTCAGCTTTCAAAGTACGCAGAAGCTGCTGCAACTGTGGTTCAGGGGTCAAAGCAACATCTTGAGCTGGCAATGCAACTTTGTAGCTTCGTAGGCACAAATGACGCAAGATTAAAGGATCCTGGAGGCTTGCACCAAGGTTTCAGAAAGTTGCTGAGGGTGGACAATGTGTAGCAGATTCAGATTTCCTGCAAGGAGGTGTGATGACTAACGTGATGTTAATGGCTAACTTTATGTTTAAACATTTAAAACCTTTGTGCTTAAGAGAACTATCAAGCAAAATTAGACCTCCAAATGTTAAGAGGGTTACATTTTTACTGCTGTTTCTGCTTCTGTGAACAAGCTTGTTTTGTAGGAGAGGAACCTGTGTTGAAGAGAACAAATTGTAACTGTGTGCTTTGCCTTTATAAACCCCTGACTGAGGGAAGTGGGTACTGTTCAGGAGTCCTGGCACCAGCATCTGAACAAAAGCCTCTTCTGTTGCTGTGACTAAACACCATGGTCAAAAAGCAAGTTTGGGAGGAAAGGGTTTCTTCGGCTTATACTTCAGCATTGCTGTTCATCACTGAAGAAAGTCAGGACAGGAACTCAAACAGGGCAGGATCCTGGAGACAGGAGCTGATGCAGAGGCCATGGAGAGGAGCTGCTTACTGGCTTGTCTCATGGCTAGCTCAGCCCACCTTCTTATAGAACCCAGGACCAGCACCCCAGGGATGGCACCACCTCCATGGTCTGGGTCTATGGTAGTATTTTATTTATACTGAAATGTGATTTTACTTGTATGTTAATAAATAAAGTTGCTTGGGGGTCAGAGCTAATAGCAAGCCATAGCAGAGCTGTGTAGCTAGAGTTTTCCTGCCTTGCCCACAGTCAGGACAAATCTCTGTCACCCGCCAGTCCCACAGCCGCTCAGACCCAACCAAGCAAACACAGAGACTTATATTGCTTACAAACTGTATGGCCGTGGCAGGCCTCCTGTTAACTGTTCCTATATCTTAAAGTAACGCATTTCTACAAATCTATACCTTGCCACGCGGCTCGTGGCTTACCAGCATCTTCACATGCTGCTTGTCCTGGCAGTGGTTGGCAGCGTCTCCTTCTGCCTTCCTGTTCTTTTTTTTCTCCTCTCTGTTAGTCCCGCCTATACTTCCTGCCTAGCCACGACCAATCAGGTTTTATTTATTGACCAATCAGAGCAACTTGACATACAGACCATCCCCCAGTACAGCCAAGTGCAGACCATCTCAGACACCTGCACTCAAGCCCATGGTCCTAATCATCCTCTATGCAAACCTGCTGGGTAACGCCACAAGGAACCCAAGAAGGGCTCCCACAGGACATACATTAACATCCCACAGCAGAGCTGGGCGTTCATGGTGCACGCCTTTAATCCCAGCACTTGGTAGAAGAGCTAGGTAGATCTCTGTGTGGTCAAGGATACAGCCAGCATTGGAGACACTCGCCTTTAATCTCAATACCATAGAAGACCTGGAGGGCTGTACATACAGGCAGTGACGAGGCAGTCATGTGTTTGGGTTTACAACCAATGAGAAGGCAGAACAGAGACTATATAAAGACAAACACACAGGAAGTAGGTCCCTTTTAGAGAGGTCTCTTGGCTTAAGAGGCTAGCTGCAGCAGAGTAAGGCTCTTAGCTCTGATCTCTTGGCTTTCTTCTTTGCATTGGTTCTGTGTTTCTTATTTAATAAGAAGGTTGGTTACATCTACATTTGGCGCCCAACGTGAAAAGAATCCATTAAAAACTGCTTGGCTTGGCGGCAGGTCCGGTTTCCCGCCTGGGCGGTCTGCTCCCCAGGCTGGGTGGTTGGCTCCCTAGCCCAGGCCCAGGTCGGCTTAGCCTCAGGCCAGAGCTACTTGCTTAAAGCCGGTGCTACAAACAACTCAGGGCTGCCTTGTGGAACAGGGCCCCTTCCTGTAAAGCCAACACACATGGACGGAGCTTAAGGAAGCCAGACCCAAGCCTTGACTCAGATCAAGAGGGAACACGTGGCTGGATTTAAGCTTTAGCCAGCTACGCTTTCTTGCGTTCTCTCTCTCTCTCTCTCTCTCTCTCTCTCTCTCTCTCTCTCTCTCTCTCTCCCTGGATTCATACCTCAGACACTAGGTGGCTGTTTTGAAATTCCCTCGGATTTCTACTGTTCTACGCAGACTTGGTAAGTCACATAACATATCAGATATTTTAAAGGAAACTATTTAAAAGAGAAATTTTTCCACATTAAAAAAATAGGTTTTATGTGTACATTGGAAAAAAATTGGGCTTTGTTTGAAATTTTAGGCAGTCTGACAATGGAACAACTATATGAGAAGATTAATGTTGATCGAATTATGCAGTTTACTACCATGCTTATCCTCATTTTACTATTTAAAAAGATAGTCAATTTAAGTGCCAGGATAAGGGTTTTAGAAAAACTTGTTAAACCTGTAAAAATAAATCATAGAGAAATTCAAAATCAGACAGATGAAATTAACAATGAAGCTGTTTCAAGTTTGGATCATAAGGTTACAGAAAGAAAGCCAGTTTTCACACAGTCACCCTTAATTTATCCGGTAACAATACAGCAGTTGCCTGATCAAATAACTACACAAAATATTTGGGCTCCAATTGAAATGTTAGATTTACGAAGGTTTAAGGAGGCAATAGTATTTTATGGCATGCATTCCCCATATGTAAAGCAAATGTTAAACTCTTGGTCAACATATAATAGGATTATACCACAGGACTGGCGGGAGCTGGCACAGGCTGTTCTTGAACCCAGTCAAAGGCTTCAGTGGCTAACTTGGTTCAAAGATGAGGCTAAAAACATAGAAAAACAATGGAGGGATAAAGGAATACAAGTCTGCCAGGATCAGCTTATTGGAGAAGGCCAATATGCTTCAGTACAAACACAATGTTTATATGATGTCCAAACCCTAATTTTATGCCGAACGGCAGCCTTGAATGCATGGGACAGAGTTGAGGAATCAGGAAAAAAAAAACTGAGTCATTTACAAAGGTTATACAAGGCCCAAAAGAATCTTTCACAGATTTTTTACAGAGACTGGCTTCAGCAGTAAAGAGAATGGTCCCGGATTCAGAAGCTAATAAGATAATAATTGAATCTTTGGCCTTTGAGAATGCGAATGCAGCATGCAAAAGAATAATCAGGCCGTTAAAGGCAAGATTTGCACCTTTGGAAGATTGGATTAGAGACACAGTTAATGTTGAGGCTCATGACCATGATGATAGGTGGGTAGGAGAAGCAATTTCAAAAAGTTTGAGGAATGTTAGATGTTTTGGATGTGGAAAGCAAGGACATTTGAAAAGGGACTGTAAACAGGTCATTCCTAGAAACAATGTTTCTTCAAGGAACAATGGCAACAGAATGCCCCTTCCTTCTGGAGTATGCAGAAGGTGTGGTAAGGGAAAACACTGGACCAACGAATGTAGATCAACAAGGGACAGGCAAGGTAATCCCTTGCCTCAGGCTTTGGTAAACTCCCAGAGGGGCCTCATGCAGGCCCCCATAGCAAATCCAGTTCAAACCTTTCCTGCAGTCATAGAGGAAACCTCTACTCAGAGCAATTAAATAACCAAATGCTTACTGGAATAAATCATGCTGGTCAGGATGATGAAACAGAGAGAATAGAAAATTCAGGAGAAAACATAAAGAAAATTTTTTGGCAAACTTCTACTAATGAACAAAGACCAAAATTAACGATAAAAATAAATGGTGTTTTGTTGTCTAGTCTGGTAGACACAGGTGCGGACGTTACCATAATTGCACCAGAATTTTGGCATCCAACTTGGCCTCTTCAGGAGATAAATGTTCAACTGTTAGGAATTGGGACATTATCTCAGGTGAAACAGAGTGCAAGATGGCTTGAATGTATAGGTCCAGAAGGACAGAGAGGAAAATTAAAACCGTATGTGGCTAACATAGCTATGAACCTGTGGGGGTCGAGACTTGTTGCAACAATGGAATACTCAGATTAACATACCTCCAATCTCAGAAACAAATCATACACTAGCACATGTTTCTGAGAGAAATATTAGAAGATATTATTCTAATGAGTGGTCACCAGCCATCCATATTATACAAGAACAGGGCACAACAACTGATGATCTTCCAAAGACACCAACAGCTCTACCTTTAAAATGGTTAACAGACAAGCCTGTATGGGTTCAGCAATGGCCTTTAACAACAGAGAAACTCCAGGCTTTAGATGAGCTGGTAGAAGAACAGTTAAATGCTCAGCATATTGAAGAATCAACCAGCCCTTGGAATTCTCCTGTATTTGTTATTAAAAAGAAATCTGGTAAATGGAGAATGGTAACAGACCTTAGAGCAATTAACAAAATAATTCAGCCAATGGTCTCTCTACAATCTGGAATTCCTTTGCCTACTCTGTTACCAAAAGGATGGCCTCTCATAGTTATTGTTTTAAAAGTCTGTTTCTTTTCAATACCCTTACAAGAAAAACACAGAGAAAGATTTGCTTTCACAGTGCCTACTTATAATAATTCTCAACTCATTTGCTAGAAGGTATGGCCATCATGGGTATACCTGCACAAATTTAAACTGGCAATGCTCCAGCATATGTCTCTGTTAAAATGAAACAGTTTTTTGCTTATTACAATATAAAGCATATTACAGGCATACCACATAATCCTAGAGGTCAAGGAGTTATAGAAAGATCAAACAGAACTCTAAAGGATATGCTAAATAAACAGAAAGGGGTAACAAAACCCGCCAGAAACAGACTGCATAATGCTCTATTAACTTTGAATTTTCTCAATGCCAAATAGAAAGGAACAACAGCTGCAGAGAGACATTGGATAATAGAAAAAACTACAGAATTAAATCAGCCTATATACTTTAAGGATGTGCTAACCTCAGAATGGAAACCAGGATATGTGTTACATTGGGGACAAGGTTTTGCTTTTATTTCTACAGGAGAAAATAAGCTGTGGGTACCATCAAAATTGATAAAGGTCCGATTTGAACAAGAGAGACCTCTTAATTAGAGGAGGTGGTAGTTCATCAACTAGCATGAACATCCAATTTAAACTAACTTATACCAGTAACACATGCCTTTTCATTTAATCAGATAACAACTTGCTAAAAAGGAACATCCCCAAAATTAGTCTTGGGGAAAGGTTTTTGTTTTTGTCTTTTAGGAGAATGAAGGTTAAGGAATCTGAAGAACACTGGACAAATGAGACAACTGAAGAAAAGGGACAAATCATCTATCCCAGGAAACAGAGTGAAATGGCTTATGGGTATATCATCTAAAAAAAATTTATGTCTTCCTAAATGTTTGTTTCTGCTTTTCTCTAAAGATTTAGCACTATTGGTCTTCTAATAGTCCCAGTTCAATTAAAATTTAAAGCTGACTTTGGAGTTGGAGAATGGCTCTCTCCTTCTTTAAACTCAAGCATGTTGTTAAAAGGAAAATGCAAACTCCCTGTATCATGCCAGAAGAAAAGAGACATCTTCTGCTATGGGACAGGAGAAAAGCCAAATTAATTAAGGGACTATTCTATTACTAATCTCAACTCTTTGATTCTATTCTGATTCTTTAAGCTTTTCTTAAAGTATAAATTTTATATCAAATTTACAAGATTAATATATATATATATATACACACACATTTTAAACTTTGTTAAGATATGAATGGTCATATAGAGTACTAACTAATTCTAGAAAAAAGGCTTCAATTAGTTGCATATATATGTCTTTGTGTTCAAGTCTCTTATCAGTTTTCTGCAGGAAATCACGGCCAGGCCTAACATCAACTGAAATCTCCAGGAAGAAGATGGGGCCCCACAACAACAACAATTCCACATGGACAATAATAATATCATTAAGCTGACAAACATCATCTACAGATCAGCTTTGGACAAAAAAGTGCTCAGAGCAGTTTTGAGATGACGAGCTGAGATGATCCAGTCTCAAAGACTACTTGAATAAGGACTTGAGATAAACCCTGAACTTTGGCATTATACACAGACTGGATAATGAAGGATATAGTTACCTTTCCTAGAATTTGACAACTAACCTAAAATTTTCTTTCAGGATGAAGATAACTTCGCCCATACCCAGTAGGAAGCAATTTTAAGAATACGATGCTCACATTCCCAAAGAGGTGGTGTGGGGCGGGTGGTTTTTTTGGTCTTTTTAATGGGTTTTGGGTCTGGGATAATTTTCATTGTTTAGGGGGGTTGGTTACAAGTTGTTGTCAAGGGTTAGGAAAAAGGCTAAGCAAAGGAGATTAGATTTAAGGTTCTTGTTTAAAAAAAAAAGAGAAAGAAAGAAAAGAGAAGAAAAGAAAAAAAAGAAAAGAAAAGAAGAAAAAGACAATTACTAGTTTTAAATACTTTACATTGGATTGGATTGTTTTATATTGTATACAAATTATACCTATTGAAATTGATATTGTTAGAAAATGCTATATGTATATTTCTAATTGTACTTATACCATTCATTTTACAATGTAATGCAATTTTTTGATCCTTGAATGTTATTATTACCAACTATTAGGATATAAAGAAATGAAAGTTAGTAGTTAGACATTACAATAGAACTTGTAGTCATATTAGATATGTTTTAAAAATTGAGCAGATATATTTTAGATAGACAGGTCATCTTCAAACCCTTCAGAGATCTACAGGGTATGGCATTTAAAATGTTTTAATAACTTAGAAAATTTTTCTTTTTTGTAACATGTCGGCTCCTGGCAGTACCAATCATTTGTGAAGTAGGATGTACACATAGAGAAAATATGGGCATTGAAGAAACTGCATATGGAGTTAACTTTCATTGTGGCAAAAGTTAGGCACTGGACAACAAAGTATCCTCGAATCAACTGCTGACAAACAGGACAGACAGGACATGAAACAAAGGACTACTGATTCTTGCCAAAGCAAGTGTGGTTATGGCTTTATCAAAAGGCATCTTCTGAATCCAGGACAATATGGCACCATCCCTGAAGTAGCCTTCGCAATCCAGAAAAGGTAAAGTGCCCTTTTCTTCGAAGGCAGCTGAACAGGCAGTGGGCCGATGGCTTCTGATGTTCAATGGAACAGCAGCTGAAACAGTTATTCTTGAAGAGTAATCTCACGCCTCTCAATAGTAGACTGGCATTTAATAGAGGGATGTGGAGAAGAATGGGATGCTGAGATGAAGCCATATATACACAGCCAAGAAGAATGGACAACTGAATTAAAAAACCGTCAACAATTTCCAGAATTTAAAATCCTGAATCATGACAGGACACGAGTGGAATTCAGGTATTTCTGGTACAAGGACTGCTCTCACCCAATGTGAGGTTGAACTGTTGACCTTGTGTACATCCTACTTCACAAATGAGTCTGTCAGATACACTAAGCCTATAGGCTGAAGATGATGCCCCAACACTGCGGAGAAACCTCAGGTGACTGTCCAGGCAGCTGGGTGTTTCTGTCAACTCACAAATTTTTTGGAAGTTTCTTGCATGCACTTCCTGTTTTTATTTTTGTTAGCTAATATTATTTCCTTCTTGGGTCTCTGAGGGAGTTGAAGATTAGTTAGTTATAGTTGAAGATTAATTAGGATAGAAAGTGAATTAGATACATTTTGGACTTATCAAAATAGGATAGATAATGGAATTATTTTCTCTGATTTGTCAAATGCAAATGGACTAGACATTGTTTAGGTATTTATTACTTGTATATATTGTATATAATTATTGTACTTTTGTATATAGTTTTTCTTTTGTTAGTTATAACATTTTCCTTTTTTTCTTTTTATTAAAATAGAAAAAGGGAAACATGGTGGTATTTTATTTGTACTGAAATGTGATTTTATTTGTATATTAATAAATAAAGTTGCTTGGGGGCCAGAGCTAATAGCAAGCCATAGCAGAGCTGGGCATTCATGGTGCACTCCTTTAATACTAGCACTTGGTAGGCAGAGATAGGTAGATCTCTGTGTGTTCAAGGATACAGCCAGCATTGGAGACACTCGCCTTTAATCTCAATACCATAGAAGACCTGGAGGGCTGTACATACAGGCAGTGACGAGGCAGTCATGTGTTTAGGTTTACAACCAATGAGAAGGCAGAACAGAAAGACTACATAAAGACAAACACACAGAAAATAGGTCTCTTTTTGAGAGGTCTCTTGGCTTAAGAGGCTAGCAGTAGGCGGTAAGGCTCTTAGCTCTGATCTCTTGGCTTTCTTCTTTGCATTGGTTCTGTGTTTCTTATTTAATAAGAAGGTTGGTTACATCTACATGGGTCCTCCCTCATTGATCACTAATTGAGAAAATGTCTTTCAGCTGGATCACATTGAGGCATTTCCTCAACTGAGGCTCCTTCCTCTGATGACTCTAACGTGTCAAGTTCATACACAAAACCAGCTAGTACACTTGCCCAAGATAGAAACTATGAGTACAGCAGGCAGTGGAGATGAAGGGTTCAGAGCTGCCCCAGATCTGTAAGAGCCCATTTGATTTCATCAGAAGCTCCAGACACCAGATATGGAGGCATAAGAATTGGTGTTTGCCCTGCCAAGTTTGGGTCCAATCTTTTCTTGCTGTGTCCTCACTTTCCCCTTTTGGAATGGAAATATTTTTTTTGTGCCTTTGTATATTAATAGCATGCAACTTGTTTTGTGATTTTACAGGGCTTCACAATTAAAAGAGATCTCTTTAAGCCTCAGAAGAAACTTAGGGGTTTTGAAAACTGTTAGGACTGTTAATGACCATGGCTTTAAGAGATGGAATAAATGCATTTTGAATTATGAAATGAAGTGAGACTCTGGAGGCGAGAGGGGTTATGATTTACAGTGATGTGTTCGGATGTCAGCTTGACGAAGAATTGAATTGTGATGGTTGGTCTTCATCGTTTAGAATCACCATGGAAACATGCCTCTCTAACATACCTCTCTGTGAGGGATGTTTCCAGGAAGGTTTAACCGAGGAAGGGAGATGACTCTTGAGAGAGTGCAGCGCTGTTCAGTGGGGTAAGGTTCCCAGACAGCGTTTAAAGGAGAAAACAGTTCACTGCTGGCTTCATCTTTCTCAGCCTGTGATGTCTCCTGTCGGCCCATAGATCTGAACACTTAGTACCCAGTTGACATTACTGCATGGTGAGGCGGAGCCCTTCTGGAAGAAGCGTGGGAAGTGGGGATGACAGCCTCCCACAAGTCCTGCTCTCCTTCTGATTCCAGGGTTTGTAGGAAAGTGTGACTAGCCAGCTTCCTGTTCCTGCCTGCTTTTCCTGGTGCTGCCAAGCCTTCCTTTTCATTAGGGTGTTTTGTCACAGGACAGAAAGGCCAGCACACTGCTCCTGCCTGTGGACACACTCTGACTGCCGCCTCCCACCTGCTGTGCTTCACACCACAGGGGACCTTATCTCTTAAACCGGGAGGGAAAACAAACCTCTCTTGTTAGTTCTTCTTGCCAGATATGTGGTCAGGGCCACATGAAAATAAGCAACATGCCACCTTCTTAAGTGAGGGCCACATGTGGGAAGCACTCACTTCGCCTAAACTAAATCCATCAGCACCTTTGCCTCCTGTGATCTGAGTTTCTCCCAGCATCTGTCACTGTGAATTCAGACCACTGCTTACTTGTTATTGTCTATCTCTACAGCCCTGATAGATAAACATTCCACAGAGCCTAAGTTAGTAACAATGCTAGCATCACTGACAATCAGTACTCAAAGGAATACTCCCTAGTATGCATTATCTCAGAGCTTTTTGTACCATTAGAAAAGGCTATTCATGGTAACATGGAGAAATCATTCAGAAAGTGGAAACTAGGACATTGTGATGCACTATATTTCAAATGTTTTCTTAAAGAACACTTAGGTCAAAAAAGAAATGAAATATTTTAAGTGCAGAATGTACTGAAGCAGAATATATTAAAACCAAAAAAAAAGTTGAAGAAAGAATTTAGTTAATAAAAATTAAAGTCAAAGTGAATACCATATGAACAGAAAAAATAGAATATATAAATTTCTGTGGCAGTAGCTTAATAAAACTAATAAAATAGGAGAGCCTGATGGCTAATATAAATAAACATGGGAAATAAGCTGAGATGTGGAAGAAATTAAGTTGTACTTGGCATGCATGCACACTAAGAGCACTGGCACTCTGCCTGAAATTTCTAGTTTTACAGCAAAATAAATCCCAGATGGGTGAACATGTATGAGTAAAAACTGAAACAAGAGAAATATATAAAGAAAACAGGAAACTGTTAATAATTTTGGAGTGAGGGAGGCTTTTGTAAATAAGATAAAACCCAAAGCCATTAATAATAAGACTGATAATTTTGATTGAATAAAGTATACAATTTTTATATTGCAAATATGAGCTCAGACAAAAATATAAACAACAAACTGCAATAGTTTTGCCAAATATGTGACTGGAAGAGATCAAATCTCTCCACTATTAGAAGAATTTGTACAAATAAACAAGAAACAAACCCTTAGAAAACACTCCTAAAAAATCTCATCCATAGAAAACATACACACAGCCAAAGGTGCACAAAAGGCTATTTAAACTTTTTGGTAGTTAATGAAAAGCAAATAAAAATAACAAAGGCCTTTACTAGTGTGCGTGTGTATGTGTGTGTGTGTATTGCATGTGTGTATTTTTGTTTGTATGTATGTATATGTGTGTGTTGTGTATGTATGTGCATGTATGTATTTTTTGTGTGTATGTATGTGTATTTGTGTGTTTGTGTATGTGTGTTTATGTATATGCTTGTTTACGTGTATATGTGGAAGCTGGGGTCAACTCTGGTCTTGCTCCATGGAATATTCTCTGATTTGGTTTTTGATACTTGGTCCCCCACCTGACACAGACTAGGTTAAGCTGGCTGGCCAGCAAGCCCCAGGGATTTGCCTATCTATACCTCCACAGCACTGAGATTACAAACACACAACACCATGCCTGCCTGGGATTTTTTTTTTAATATATGGATTCTGGAGATCAAATTCAGGTCCTTACATTTGTGCAACAAAGCACTTTATCAACTCAGTTCTCACCAAAGGTCTTCATTCTGATAGAACATATGTGTGCCCTTCCCCATAGCTGGTGGCATTTTCTATCATTATTTATTCTCCTTCCCAGGACAAGCCTACCTCTGGCCTCATTGCATGGAAGAGCATAGCCCATATCTGACCACACTGAAAAGGCCTACACATGTTTTAAATATTGCATCTGTTTCTTCAGCCCGAGAGCAACATGTTCACAGCAGGCCCTATTCCTTCAGCTAGGATCCTGCATGAAAAGAGCTGGTGGGTCAGAGACAGAGCCACCCTGGCGCCATTGCAGCCAAAGTATAATGGAAGCAACAGATAAACCTTAATTTTTATAAACCAATGACATTTGAGGGCTATTGGTTACCACCACATAACAGCAAAAAGTTTGCATTGGTATGCCTCTGATTCCAGTGATAGAGTGATCCACATGATGGTCATATTCTGCCATTAAACAGCAGGATAGTATTTCACTCAAATCATTACTTTTTCTCTATAGTGTTCCTAAGGAATATATATATTCCACAATGCTCAATCCATTTTTGCTATTAGAGTTCTAATAGCAAAATTGTATTAATAGCTGTAGTTAATAAGACAAATCAAATTGGGCATCATTTGATAAACATGCTTTATTTTCCTTTTATGGCTTCTCTTATTACTATAAAAGTAGTTTGTGTTTACCTATGAAAATTTGAGATCACAGGTATGTATGAAGAAGGAAATAAAAGCTACTTGTAAACACTCCATTGCTGCTCTTTAGGTAGATTTCCTTTGAATTTTATGCTCCTCTATTACAAATAACATTATAAATTCTCCATAGACATTTTCAATGGCCACATAATATTCTCAAGTGTCATAGTTTCAGGGCCATATCCTTTATAATTGCTACCCACGTTACTCAACTTATAAATTTTACAGAAAGCATGTTAATTTTAGAAAAGTATTAACCACCCCATTTTCCCATGAAACAGCTTTACTATGCCCCTGTGGCCCAGCCTGCTCTGACAGACAGATTTAGTGTCCTCCAAGTTCATGCTCTTTTTATCATTATTTCTCTATGGAAAAGTGCAAAATGGCAGTAGCCCTGTAAGTTACTACAGTGGCTTAAACGAGAAATGTCCCCTCAAGGCTCATGTATTTGAACACTCGATTTTATTGGGGGAGGTCATGGAACCTATAGGAGGCAGAGCCTTGCTGGAGGACATATGTCAATGGCACAGGCTTTGAGGGATTTTTCTCCTCCGCCTCCTCCTCCTCCTCCTCCTCCTCCCCACCTCCTCCTCTCCTTCCTGTTCCTGGATGGAAATGTGATCAGTCAGCCAGAACCTGCCCCCGCCCCTGCTGTCATGCCCCCTGTTAGGATGGATCATATCTCTTTGGAACCATAGCCAAAATAAACTCTTTCTTCCTTAAGTGCCTTTGATTACAGTATTTTATCACAGGAACAGAAAAACAACAGATACAGTTTAAAATGTAGAAAATAAATAGTTATTAAAAACTTCATTTCCAACAAAAAACTTCATTTCTAAATCCAAGCTCTTTTACACAGACAGAGTGATTAATATTGCCGAAAATCTGAAGCAGAAAAGCCACAGCATGCAAATAATTAAGACAGCTGGACATTTGGGGAAAAACAGAAGGCTGTATTAAAAAATATGATTCAAGTATGAAATCTCTGGTCCAAATTAGAACCAGATATGTGTGCTCTTCATGGGAAAATCAGAATGGATTCCAGACAGGAGGAATATGTAGAAGCCATGGTCCATCAGGGACATACTGAGGAAGGAGCATGTTCACAGTTCTAGCAGCAGAAAAGCAATTTAAAACAGCAACTGGAGAATCCAGGAAAACAGAAGCAGTAGGAAAAGCATGGCCCAGGTATGCAGCAATCAAAACCAAGGCTGATCCTGAGCAGTCCAGGTAGGAGGAAGGACAATTCACTTGGATAGTCACTCTCCTTTGAAGAGTGTCTGAAAAATGAAATTATAAATCCAGAAAGGTAATTGTATCGTGCTGATCAGTTCCAAAGGCAACAATATTTCTCTGATTATAATATAAATTCTGATACTGGTTTTTAGCTTTGAAGAATCATGAGAGACACCTCACAATTAAAGAGCAGAGCCTGATGTTTTCCATCTCAACAGTAGGAAAGTGAGCACACAGGTGACAGACTGTGTGGGACCCAGGGAGAGAAAGCAGCACTCGAGACCTCCCTTGTGAAGGTGCTGGGTCAAGTTGCAAGGACTGGGCGGTCCGCCAGATACACAAGGGTGATTTTCCAGACCAGCCTGGGCTACAGAGTTCCAAGTCAGTCGGACTACAGCATGGGACCCTGTCCCAGGAAGAAAAACAGAAAGGAAGATTACAATTTAAATTTACAACAGAAGCCAATACAAGAGCTAAAAACAGTGTTTTGGGATTCTTGGGAGAGGACAGGGACACAAACTGAGTGGTGGGTCACTCTGGGTAATTGAGCTATTGAAACCCACTCTGGTCTGGGATGTAACAAGTGTATCCCTACCCATTCCTGTAGTGGGTAGTCATTCCAGCTTGGATCTGGAAGCTCCAACCCCCATTGAGACTCTGGCAACTGTCACGCCTACGAGGCGGGGCGAGGGGAGGTGCTGGAAACCTGAGAGCTGGATGGGCAAGCGCTCGCTCGGGGCTCGCTCTCTGCGCCTGGACCCTGGATGGTGGAGATTGATTGTGCAGAGCTCCAGAGAACACCGCTGGATTGCTAGACGCCTTCCCCAGACCCCCGCGACCTATCCATTCTTTCATTTGTAAGTCATCCACTAAATAAATCTTCCTTTTAACTACGTGGAGTGGCCCTTATAATATTCCCCAATATCTGGCGCCCACGTGGGTCAAATTCCAAAGGTCTGGGCGGCTCCTGCCCTCAGCCTGTTCCCCGGCTGGCGGGTACCTAAACCCGCCTGCAAAGTTCCATATAACCAGTCCATTCCCGAAAAGGGGAGCAGCTAGTCCGGTCTCAGCTCCCTAGCTTAGCCCCGAGACCAGTGAAAAACCGCTGCGAGTGAGGTATCCGCACCCGGCTCCCGGCCATCCCGCCATCTGCCTCCAGCTGCCGCCAGCCAAGGTCGCCAGCAGGCCCTGCTTTGGAGCTGTACCAGCACCGCCTGCTGGTTGAAAAGCGCTACTACACCCCCCATACCACAGAAAGGTAAGATAAGCAAACCAGCATTTTATTTCAAGTAAAAGTACTTGATAATTTTACATCTTAAAATTGACTAACAAATTTTGAGTAATTCTTGTAATATGGCTGACAACATTACCTCACAAGAATTTAAAAACCTTTTTGCCTGTATGATGAATGACATTCTCCTGGAAATATATGACCTTCCTCAGGCATATTTGGCCTGTACCATTTTGGCATTCATCGTAATAATTCACACAGTGTTCAAACACTGCTTTAATAATAAGAACAAAGATGAGTCATTATTGGGACTGATACAGGCTTTAAAAGATAGCAATGAAGACTTACAGAAAAAGAATCTCTTTCTGGAATCTGCTTTCAAAGATAGCAATGAAGGCTTACAGAAAAGGATTCTCTTTCTGGAATCTGCTTTAAAAGATAGCAATGAAGACTTACAGAAAAAGAATCTCTTTCTGGAATCTGCTTTAAAAGATAGCAATGAAGACTTACAGAAAAAGAATCTCTTTCTGGAATCTGCTTTCAAAGATAGCAATGAAGGCTTTCAGAAAAGGATTCTCTTTCTGGAATCTGCTTTAAAAGATAGCAATGAAGACTTACAGAAAAAGAATCTCTTTCTGGAATCTGCTTTCAAAGATAGCAATGAAGGCTTACAGAAAAAGATTCTCTTCCTGGAATCTGCCTTCAAAGATAGCAATGAAGGCTTACAGAAAGAGATTCTCCTTTTGGAATCTGCTTTAAAAGATAGCAATGAAGACTTACAGAGAAAGAGTCTCTTTCTGGAATCTGCCTTCAAAGATAGCAGTGAGGGCTTACAGAAGAAGATTCTCTTTCTGGAATCTGCTTTAAGAGATGGCAAGGAAGACTTACAGAAAGAGATTCTCTTTCTGGAATCTGCTTTCAAAGATAGCAATGAAGGCTTACAGAAAGAGATTCTCTTTCTGGAATCTGCTTTAAAAGATAGTAATGAAGGCTTACAGGAAAAGATTCTTTCTCTAGAATCTGCTAATCAGGATTTACAAAACAGGCTTGTACCCAAAATTGATTTTATTGATAATAAATATGAATATCTAATGGATAGAACACTAACTCTCCAGAGTGAAGTTATGGCTACTCAGACATTGCATAAGGAAGAAAGATTATCATTAATTGATAAGATAAGGTCCATGGAATCATGTGCTTCTGAGGAAAATAAAAATGTCTATGATTCCATGAGAAATCTGGAGTCCCTTGCAAGAGAGGAGGTTCACTCCCTAGAACAGACCCTAGGTGCTCGTTTGCAAGCCCTAGAAGAAACTCTCAGTAAACATGACAAGGGAACTAATAAGCAGAAGGTCAAGACCATAGAGGTTGTAACATCTCCAAACAGCTCTCATACAATGGCTTATCCTGTTATCGTCCATGAGAAGCCAGCAGATGACACACACCCCGAGCCATATATGACATATACATTACAACCAATTTCAACAAGGGACTTTAAAAATATAAAGGAAGCAGTAGTTACGTATGGGATACAATCCACATACGTAAAACAGATGTTAAATTCATGGTCTACCTCACATAGAATCATCCCAGATGACTGGCATCAGTTAATTTCAGCTGTTCTAGAATATAGCCAGCAGCTACAGTGGAAGAGCTGGTTGAGAGAAGAGGCAAAAAATTTAGAACAACAAGGTAAACTCAGAGGTTTTGTGATCTCCCAAGATCAAATACTTGGTGAGGGATGTTTTGCTGACAGGAATGTACAAGCCACTTATGATGAGCATACAATATCCCTATGCCGTACAGCAGCTCTAAATGCTTGGGAAAAAATTCCAGAACCTGGAAAACCAACTGAGGTATACACAAAGATATTTCAGGGACCACATGAATCTTTCACTGATTTTTTACAAAGGCTGAACACAGCTATAACAAAAGCTATATCAGATAAAGAATTAAGAAAAGTATTAACTGAGTCCTTGGCATTCGACAATGCTAATGCAGAATGCAGAAGAATACTTACACCACTAAAGATCAGATCAGCTCCTTTGGAAGAATGGATTCAGTACACTAATGGTGTTCAGTCTCTTAACTACAGTAATGAGGCTTGGATAGGAGAGACAAATCCCAGAGGTGAAAGAAGGCCCCGTGTTACCAAATGTTTTAAGTGTGGTACACCAGGGCATATAAGTAAAAACTGTACGTGGGGTACTCCTAGGAGTAATACTCCTTCTAGGAATAGCCTACACAGGAGACCCCAACCACCTCCTGGATTATGTAGAAGGTGTGGCAAAGGCCAACATTGGACCAATGAGTGCAGATCAAAAATAGATATACGAGGCAACCCTTTACTGGCGGGAAACGCCTCAGGGGGCCTCTTGCAGGCCCCCAAATCAAATGTAGTACGAACATTCCCAGCCACTGTGGAAGAAATTCCTCTCCAGGACAACTGAATAAACCAATGCTTAATGTAAAAACCGATACTGCAATGGATGATAAAACAGCTTTGATAGATGGATCACAGTTTACAAAGAACACTGTAAAACAAATATTTTGGCAGACTTCCATAAATGAACAAAGACCAAAGCTTAGAATTCGAATTAATGGCCTGGTTCTGGAGGGCCTGGTAGACACAGGTGCAGATGTGACTATAATTACACCAAAATCGTGGCATCCGAATTGGCCTCTTCAAGAGGTAGATGTCCAACTGTTAGGGATTGGCACCCTATCTCAGATAAAACAGAGTTCGAGATGGGTTGAATGCATAGGGCCAGAAGGACAGAGAGGAAGGCTGAAGCCATATGTAGCAAATGTAGCAGTAAATCTTTGGGGCCGAGATCTGTTACAACAGTGGAATACCCAGATTAAAATTCCTACACTTTCAGAAAAGGAATACAGACCAATGCATGTTTCTAGGAATAATATCATAACATGCTATAAAAATCAGTCACCAACCATTCAGGCTGTTCATAAACAGAGCACGACTGTTGTTGAACTCTCAGAAGTACCAACTGCCTTACCTTTAAAATGGCTAACTAATAAACCTGTCTGGGTTGGACAACGGCCTTTGACAAAAGAGAAGCTACAAGCTTTAGAACAGCTGGTTCAAGAGCAGTTAAATGCTCAACACATTGAAGAATCTACCAGCCCTTGGAATTCTCCTGTATTTGTTATTAAAAAAAAATCTGGTAATTGGAGAATGCTGACAGATCTGAGAGCTATTAATAAAGTAATTCAGCCAATGGGCTCCCTACAGACTGGGATCCCCTTGCCCTCTATGCTACCAAAAGAATGGCCTATAATAGTTATTGACTTAAAAGACTGTTTCTTTACCATACCCTTACAGGAAAATGATAGAGAAAAGTTTGCCTTCACAGTACCTAATTATAATAATTCTCAGCCAGTCAAGAGATATCAATGGAAGGTCCTCCCACAGGGAATGTTAAACAGTCCTACTTTGTGTCAATACTTTGTGCAGAAACCATTAGAGATAATTCGTGTAAAGTTTCCACAATCCATAATTTATCACTATATGGATGATATCCTATTAGCTGATCCAAAGTTAGATACATTAGAAAGCATGTTTGAAGAAGTAAAAAAAGTTTTGCCTCGCTGGGGACTGCAAATTGCTCCTGAAAAAATACAAAGAGGAGATTCTATTAATTACTTAGGATATAAGATAGAGCTACAAAAAATTAGACCCCAAAAGGTACAACTAAGAAGAGATAGATTGAAGACTCTTAATGATTTTCAAAAGTTATTAGGAAGCATTTCCAACTTACTGGGTATCATGGGAATACCCAAAGATGGACTAAAAAATTTGGCTAATACTCTAGAAGGGGACAAAGAATTAAATAGTCCAAGAGAATTATCAGCCGAAGCTGAGAAGGAATTGGCTCTAGTAGAAAAGACAATTCGAGAAGCACATGTGGATCGTGTGGATCCAGAACTTAAATGCATTCTTGTCATATTCCCTTCCAGACATTCCCCAACAGGTATTTTGATGCAGAGGGAAGATATTATATTGGAGTGGATATTCCTACCACGTAAACCAAATAAGAAATTAAAGACTTATATAGAAAAGATCTCTGATTTGATTCAAAAGGGTAAATTAAGACTTCGTCAGTTGACAGGAATGGACCCAGCAGAAATTGTAGTACCATTAACTAATGAGGAAATTTCATCACTATGGAAAGATAATGAATACTGGCAGAGAGCCT
The DNA here is from genome assembly GCF_049852395.1 of Peromyscus maniculatus bairdii. NCBI lineage: Eukaryota > Metazoa > Chordata > Mammalia > Rodentia > Cricetidae > Peromyscus > Peromyscus maniculatus. The sequence continues at coordinate 212,086,677 of NC_134852.1, forward strand.
GCAGTAACTTTTTGGGAGAGATTAACAACCACTATCCCAAAAGCAAGAGAATAGAATTCATAAAGAAGACTGAATGGGTCCTTCCTCACATTGTACGACAAAAGCCAATTTCTGGAGTCCTCACATTCTACACTGATGCAAATAAATCAGGGAAAGCAGGATATAAATCAGGAGACTTAAGTAAAGTGGTACAAAGTCCATATAACTCTGTACAAAAGGCAGAACTGTATGCCATTCTTATGGTACTGATGGACTTCACAGAACCCCTCAATATAGTCACTGACTCTCAATATGCAGAGAGAGTTGTTTTACATATTGAAACTGCTGAATTTATTCCTGATAATACAGAATTAACTTCATTATTCATACAATTGCAGGAAATCATCAGAAAAAGGGAACATCCTATATATATAACACATATCAGATCCCATACAGGTCTACCAGGACCTTTAGCACAAGATAATGATGAGATTGATCAGTTACTAATAGGTAATGTGCTAGAAGCTTCAGAATGTCATAAGAAACACCATGTAAATAGCAAAGGTTTGAAGAAGGATTTCTCCATCACTTGGCAACAGGCTAAGGATATTGTGAAAAAATGTCCTACTTGTTCCATCTATAACCAAACTCCATTACCTGCAGGGAGTAATCCAAAAGGTATACAAAGAAATGAAATTTGGCAGATGGATGTGTTTCATTTTGCAGAATTTGGAAGATTAAAGTATGTACATCATACCATTGACACCTATTCGGGATTTCAATGGGCAACTCCTATGAGTTCTGAAAAGGCTGATTCTGTGATTACACACCTATTAGAAGTTATGGCCATCATGGGAATACCTGTACAAATTAAGACAGACAATGCCCCAGCATATGTCTCCAATAAAATGAGACAGTTCTTTGCTTATTACAATATAAAGCATGTTACAGGTATACCACATAATCCCACAGGCCAAGCAGTCATAGAGAGATCCAATCGAACTTTAAAGGATATGCTAAATAAACAGCAACAGGTAACAATGACTCCTAGAAATAGACTGCATAGTGCTTTATTAACCTTGAATTTTCTCAATGCTAATGAGAAAGGAACAACAGCTGCGGAGAGACATTGGACGACAGACAAAACTCCTGAGCTAAACCAACCAGTTTATTTCAAGGATGTGCTGACCTCAGAATGGAAACCTGGATATGTTCTACGTTGGGGAAGGGGTTTTGCCTTTGTTTCTGCAGGAGAAGAAAAGCTATGGATACCAACAAAATTAATAAAAATCCGATTCGAACAGGAAAAACCCCTTGATGAAGAGAAGTAAAAGATCATCCACCAATGTGACATCTCTACAAGTTGTAAGAAAAATTTAACAATCAAAGGGTGGGGTAGGGTTCTGTTTTTGTCTTTCCAGGATAATGGAAATACCCATCTCCCAAAACTCATAAGGCCTTGGATATCCGGATCTTTACAGCAGAAAGGAAGAATCTATTGGTACCAATCTATCTACACATGGTAAAATCTCACTGTCTAACATCTTTCTCTCTATCAATCTAGAAAAGTTGTGGTTCCAATTCAATTATAGCCAAGCTGGCTTTGGAGATGGAATTGGCTCACTCCTTCTCTAAACCCAAGCATATTGCTAAAAGAAAAGTTTAAGAGATTCTTCAGTCCCATATCAGAAGAGCCCTCTGGTGTGAGACAGAAGGAAACCAATAAAAAGGGACCATTATCTTCTAAATTCTAATTCTCTCCATGCTTACTCTTGATTTCTCAGAATCCTTTCTTACATGCTATGTCCTCTTTAAATCCAAACCTCCCATTTTTGATAACAAATAAGTTTTTCCAATAGCAATCTCAGAAGTCACCAGAAGGAAGATGGGGCCCCAACAACAACAACTCTACCCAATCCAGAATGATGCCATGGTAATCATCATCATACTACACTTCTTGCCAGAATTTCAGACAATCTTACCCATTACTCTAAAACTTGCTGCAGAACCTACAGTTAGTCTAACTGAGATTTAACTATCTGAGCTTTCTCACAGTACCCAACAGAGATAACATCACCCCCTAAACGGCAGGAAACAATTCTAAGAAAACGACGCCCCTTCTCCCTTAGGTTTCATAATTCTCAGGGTTATGGATGACGGTTGTAGGGTTGGGGGTGGAAAAAAATATTAACTCAGTATTGTAAAAAAAAAAAAGGGGGGGGGGCGGAAGAAATGGAACGGATAGGTATAAGATATGATGGTAAATCATTGTATATACTAGTAAACAAACTTGGTAAAATAGCAACCTTAGACAATTTGCACTGTAATTTGTACTGTTATAGATTCTTATATGTTGATACAAATGTAAACTATTTTTATACTCCTGTTTAAGATAATTTGTATATTGATACAAATACAGAACTATATTTGTTATAATGTACATATATTTCTACTCTTATTTGTAACATTTTTATATTGATACAAATGTAAATTTATATCTGTCATACTTTATATATGTTCTACTTCTGTTAGGATATTTGGTATATTGATATATATTTAAGATTATTGTCATATTGCATATCGCACTATATATTCCTACCTCTGTTATAAATATCTTGTGTATTGTCACAATTTTGAAGTCATCGTTCTTCACCATACATTTGCTTATAGACTGTTTACCTTATTTACGTGAAGCCTTAGTCCTTAGGTTATTTTGGTAGATAAGATTTATAGATTTATGGTCGCCTATGCCTGTCATCTCTATAGTTACGTTAGTTAGGTTATCCAGATTTACAGATACATAGGTCAGATGGACAGGTAATCTTCAAACACTTCATAGACCTAGAGAATATGGCATTTAAATAACTTAGAATTCTGTTGACGTGAGGCACAATTGCTCCTGGCTGCACCAATTGATCCCGAGAGAATGTTGGGCTTCTAAGACATTTCCATTTGGAAGTTTGTCTTTTTGGCACAAAATGGCCTACGGGGCAAAGAACTGCCCTTGCCTTGATGGCTGACAGTACAAATGCAATGCTGTCCTTTCTGGACAAGCGGGACACAAGGAAAGCGACCACTGTACTCTGCCAAGACAGGGTAAGATGGTCTTTCAGAAATCCTGCTTCTGAAAATGGTCTGTCAGATACTCTAGGCCTGTAGCCAATTTGAATGCACCAACAATGCTGAGAAACATTAGGTGACTGTCCAGGCTGCCAGCTGTCTTGGTCTACTCTTGCAAGACTCCCGAAGTTGCTTGCATCCGTCTACCATTTCTCAAGTACCATTATGTTCCTTCTCAGGTCTTTGATGGGATTGAAGACTAGCAGTTATAGTTACAACTTAGTATATATAATATCTTAGATAGAACATATTAAGTATTAGATTCAGGTTCTTTAGGATAGGACACCTTTGAATGATCTTTATAACATGCCGTTTACCCATGCTCTATACTTCTTTGGATTTTAGAATGTGTTTCTTGCTTGATATTGTTTGCATTGGTTGTAGTTACATCTTATCTAGGTCATTATCCCTCATTATTTCTGGACAATATTTGATAACCATTCCTTTGTATATAGTCTTGTATTAGTTTAGAACCTTCTTATTTAGACAAAAAGGGGGAGATGTAGTGGGTAGTCATTCCAGCTTGGATCTGGAAGCTCCAACCCCCATTGAGACTCTGGCAACTGTCACGCCTACGAGGCGGGGCGAGGGGAGGTGCTGGAAACCTGAGAGCTGGATGGGCAAGCGCTCGCTCGGGGCTCGCTCTCTGTGCCTGGACCCTGGATGGTGGAGATTGATTGTGCAGAGCTCCAGAGAACACCGCTGGATTGCTAGACGCCTTCCCCAGACCCCCGCGACCTATCCATTCTTTCATTTGTAAGTCATCCACTAAATAAATCTTCCTTTTAACTACGTGGAGTGGCCCTTATAATATTCCCCAATACATTCCTATCTCAGGTTCACATCAGTGCCACAAAAGACAGGTGATTCTGACTGTTGACACACACGTGTACAAATGCATACATAACAACTGTTTGCTGAAACACCTGTTAGCTAGGGCAAGGAAGGAAAGTTTATTATTGTGGGTGTGCAGAAGCAAAGAAATGTCATCAAAAGTCAAGGAAGAAATATTATTTAGTTTTAAAAATAAGTAACATTAGGATGTATGATACAATATAAATGAACTTTAAAACATGAAACAGAAGCCAGATCCAAAAGGATAGGCCTGGAATTGTCCCATTTGTATGAGGTACCTGTGCTGACTAGTTTTATGCCAGCTTTACACAAAGTAGAGTTATCTAATCTAACCTCAATTGAGAAAATGCCTCCATAATAAGACCTGGCTAAGTAGGGGATTCTCTTAATTAGTGATTGATGGGGGAAGACCCAGCACATTGTGGGTGATGCTATCCCTGGGCTGGTGGTGGTCCTAGGTTCTATAAGAAAGCCACTGAGCAAGCCATGAGGAGCAAGCCAGTAAGCAGCAACCCTCCATGGCCTCTGCATCAGCTTCTGCATCCAGGTTCGTTTGAGCTCTGTTTGAGTTCCTGTCCTGACTTCCCTCAGTGATGGACTCTTACTTGGAAGTATAAGCTAAATAAGCCCTTTCCTCCCCAGCTTGCTTTTGGTCATGGTATTTCAGCACGGCAATAGCATCCTAACTCTAGAACAGTATGTTACAGAGATAATGACGAGTAGCTGTTTACTGAGAATTCCAGCTTGAGATGATGGAGAAGTTCTGGAGAAGGTTGGTGCTGATAGCTGTACAATGTAAGTGACAATACAGAGGAACTTGTATTTAAAATAAGTCAAGGCATCCCTTTTACCTTATGTTAGTTTAGCTCAGATTTTGCCAAAGTGAGAACAGGCTAAGTTGAATACAAGTGTTTGAGGACACCCACTCTGCGTCTGTCTGCTGAGGGTTATCTTGTTCTCCACTCAGTGCCCAGAGGGTGCATGGGTCCTTTCAGCCCCTCTACAAGAGGCCTGTGCTTGATTCTTAGAGCTCACGGAGTGAAAAGAGGTTGAGGAAAGCCAGTCTTTAAGTGAGACAGCCCTGGGCCAGTGAGGAGAAAATTAGGAAACCAAATACTTTTTTAATCGAGTCACCATGCAAGCAGCCTTCTTCATGGCACCCACTCCTCTCAAATCACAGGTAACTAAGCTCTAAGCTCATCCACATTGTGCAAAGGTTTGAAGGCTGACATTTTTCTATGAAGAGTTAGAGTGGGATTTTTTTTTTTTTGCTTTGTTTTGTTTTTGAGACAAGGTCTCCTGTAGACCAGCTAGCCTTGAACTTGCTGTATAGGATGAAGATGACCTTGAAATCCCGATCATCCTGCCTCTACCTGCACTCTAGATACTGGAATTGCAGGCCTGCATCATACCAGGCCAGGCTCTTGAAGTGCTGGCAGCCACTCTAATAGCATACCCAAGCCCAAGTGTTGTGGGCTATTTGTACACTGTGTGAAGATGTATTACTGTGATTGGTGTAATAAAAAGCTGAACAACCATAGCTAGGCAGGAGGTATAGGCAGAACTTCTGGGCAGAGAGAGAATTCTGGGAAGAAGAAAGATGGAGTCACCAGCCAATGCCAGGGACACACTGAAGAGGTCAGACATACCAGAGCAGAGGTAACCGAATGAGACAAAATGTCGATTAATAGAAACAGGTTAATTTAAGTTATAAGAGCTAGTTGGGGAAAAGCCTAAGCTAAGGCCAAGCTTTCATAATTAATAATAAGTCTCTGTGTCATTATTTGTGGGCTGGTAGTCCTGAAGAGAAAGTACTACTACACAAAAGTTTCATTATTTTAAAGTAATAACTAAAATGCAGGGCATGACAAGGTGTGTACTTACAGGATTTCCTGAGATCTGGCCCATATACTGGTGTATGAATTTGGCCAACTTATTTGTAATGAGGAAAAAGTAATCTCTGAATAATAAACCAATCTCTTCCCCAAAGGAGTGAACAGACACTGGTGATCATGTAGGGGATTGCCCAGGATACTCTGAGGGACCAATCATGGGGAAAGACAAAAGACCAAGATGTGGGGAGGGCAAAAGCAGCAGCTTGTTGAAGTTAGCTAACAGCCGCCTTCAGGATGGTAGGAGCTCACTAAACAGACTGGGCGCTTTGTAGGCCATCTGATCCTCCCCTTTACCCTACTGGACCCTCTCAGATATCCACCCAAGTGCCCTTCTGCCATCTCTCCCTCACAATGTCTTCTGGGAAGAAAAAGTCGCCATCTTAGGGAGCTCACTCTCATTTCCCTATCTACCTTTGTCTCTTTATCTCTCCATCTCAGAAGGATGCGTCCAAGATAAATGTTGTGCGGTGCAATAAACCTCTGCAAGTCAAAAGTTCCCTCACACAGTCCCAAGGGGGATGCAGGCATCAGTCTGGTATTTCCTGTGCCTGCAGTTTTAGTCCAGATTAATACATACCCAGCTGTTGACTGGTTTTTATTTACTAGAAATGAAAGCACCCAGGATGCAATCTTTGGGATGAGTTGATCTAACACCAATTAGGCACTGTTTCTACTCTGTCCAGGTGTGTTAGAGAAAATCAGTCAAATCTACATACTGTAATTAACCTTTTCTGTTCTGAAAGATGCCTATGACTTCAAACAAACTTTGGATACCAAAGTCCAGATATTCTGCTGGTGACTATATGCTTTTGTAAAACTTCTCACAATTATTTTAATATACTACTTGAGATTGGTATACCAAATTGAAGAAATGCACACAAATACCTTTTTCCTCCCTGTTCTCCTTTGTGACGTTCTAGCAGCTTTAGTGACATTCAGAAGCTTGAGTCCCTGCAGCTTGTCGGACTGCCACTTTGAGGCTTTCACGGGACCTCTCTGATTGTAGCTGTTCTCATGATAAGAATAAATAAGGCTCTTGCGCTGAATTCCCTCTCCAAAATAGTTTTTTTTCCTTGATGTCAAACAGGACTAGTCAGTGTTTGAGGCCCCTGTGGGACCTGACAGAGTTGGAATGAAGAGGCATCTGGATTTGTTTAGATAGATGACAGTTAACATTTCTGTGTAGACTGCATTGTTTAGCAGGAAAGTACTTCAGAAACCCTGAATAAAATCGATTTTATTCCCTACCTCAGCAAATCCCACTTCTGAGTTTCGCTCTCTTGGTAGGAATGCTATAATCAGAATACAGGGGTGAGCTCAATGGTTCAACACTGCACTTGAAAGCCATGAGGGGTTTGGACCCAGCCTTGCCAAGTTCCTTGACCTGTTGGTGTTTACCCCGTTAGGTCCCACCCCTGGCCAGCCTGTCTTGGCTACCGATGCACTTACGTCATTATCTGCTGTCGGGTGCCTTTCCACCATCAGCCACTACGTGACATGTACATCCTTAGAATGTCCCTCAGCCCCAGTCCTCTCCCTCGTTCTCTTGCCTCTTGTTTCTCTCTGTCTGTCTGCCTCTTCCATGTCCCCACTCTGAGATGGCCTGTCACTCACCCCTCTCCCTCCCCCAGTAAACCTCTTGCACTAACTCTGTTGCGCACAGCGTGTTCTCTTAGCAGCATGCCTTGGCAGGGCCTGCTGAAGGTACCCCTTTTCTGCATTTTTATCCTAACTTGTAGTCTTAGTGCTCACTATAAGGTCTCTATTATCAATAGAGGGCACAGAGTCAGATTGTTCCTTGAGGCCACAAGGCTGACTAAGGGGTTGGGGGTGAGATGTGACCTTGGGGAAACAATAGGAATGCTCCTTTTAAGGTATTTGGGGGAAGGAGAGGGAAGAGAGCCTTGTGCTTGGAGGAAAGAAAGTGTGACCTTAAGGATGCAAAGAAGCATAGACATGCCCACTAGTTAATGTGCGTCCCTGTAGGAGGTGCTGTCGCCAGCAGTTCCCACAGCTCGGGTAGCCTGCCGTATGTCTGTACACAGACTCCAGATTCTGGTAGCCTGCCGTCTGTCTGTCTGTACACAGACTCATCATTGAGGGCGGGGAGGGAGCAGATAGCGCCCTGACCTGAGTTCTGACACCTACCTCACAGTGGAGCCAAATAAGTTACTCTGAAGAGTGCTTAGAACAGTGCCCAGCACATAGTAGGCATGTTAGTGTTACAGTAACTGCAGAGATAATGAGGCCTTTGATCTTCAATTTTCCTAGTGTAAGAAACATTAAATATGTTTATTTCCAACCCAACACTATACAACTTGTGGTTACCACAAGGAATTCAAATGTTTTTACCCCCCTACCCTGTATGCAGGTATTTTAATCTTCCCAACACAAAGGCCCTGATATTTTCTTGGGTTAAAGTGGCTGACCCCTTCCACCTTCATTTCCTTTAGTGGATTACTTTAACAATAGCCACCTACAAAGATAGGACCCCAGGAAAAGGCACAGACTCCATCTGAGTTAGAATAAAAACCAACTGTACTTCCTGCCTGGGTGTGCTTGTTCTTCCTAACACGGTCTTAATCAAAAGTAAAGTTTTACTTTGTTGAGACACTTCTATTGGAGTGGTTGTTATTTATTTGTGGCACTATTTACCATGTGAGAGAAGCCAGGAGGTACAATGAAACCCACTGCAAGAGTTTTATTAGGGGTGGGGAAAGAGAGGGTGTGTGATCGGCCAACTGGAAGCAAATGGTGTGGAAGAAAAGGGGGGAGGGAAACGGGTGGAATCTGCTTTTAATATGGGTTTTTATGTAGGTACGCTACACATGCACATAGATTACATGATCACGCGGCTCACAGATTACTTGAACATACGGTGCATGTATTATGTAGGAAGTAAGGCCCTGGGATGACTAAACATTCCGCATGACTGATGGACAGCTCAAGCATGGCCATGTAGCTAGGGAGTGGCTAGGGATTCTAACAGTGACTCTGGGAACATTAGAAAGGTAAACACATCTTTGCCATTTGTTGAAATTTAAATTACCACATGAAAAGGTGTAGGGATCTATGCTTTGTTGGATCTCATTAAGGCAAAGCTACTTCCTCATGGTCAAAAGAATTGAATTTAAGTTCTGCCTCTAGCCTTGGGTAGAGTTCCAAAATTTGCATATTATTGTCCCTAATTTTAAGAGTTAATCCAGAGGTGGCCTGACCATAACCTGGATAGGATTCTATCCCCCAAGATGCCCAAGTCACCTCAAGACATGCTGCTAATCCCACAGATTTGCTGACTCAAATCATGGCCAAAGTAATTAAAGGTTTTGTTTTTGTCTTTTTTTAAATAGGGGCACACATGTTGTCTTCTCACAAGGTAGGGTTCAAGTGATCAGCACTGGATATGGGGAAAATACAGGTTTTTATAGCTCAGGAGTAGACAGCTTCCAAGTGGGGGCATTTGGCAGGTAAATAGGCCAGGCCACAGAAGCAGAACATAAGCATAACAAGATGGTCCTAACAACCTTTTGAAACAAAGACATAATTGCAAGGTAGGTCAAAACAAGGTAATCATAACAACAGCGGTCATAATAACATTTTGAAGCAAAGGCATAGTTTCTGTTTCCTGGAACAGGCAGTACAGAACCATCTGTAGTTAAGGTTACAGGTGGGATATAGCCCAATCCTTGAGAAACAGATTTCATTACAACAGAAATGAACCTAGATTGTCTTTACTGTAAGATGGTTTTCAAGTTCAAGGTGGAGGTAGGCTGATTTATCAATGCTAAAGAGAGAAGGTCAATTATCATAATATGCATTCTTCCCAGAAGCTCCTCCTTCACGCAGCCACTGCGGAGCCTCCATTAGTCAGCACTGTAGCACCCCCACACCTGTTTTTCTGAGTTAAGCATTTCCCCCCTTCTTTTCCATCTCTTTTTCTTGTAGACACTGGCCCTTGCCTGGGCATGCTTTCTCTCACATTCTGATCGTTGTTAATCGTTCACTGATGCTCTGCCCACCCGACTCCCTTCTGCTTTGCCATTGCTTGCCAGCCTCCATTGATGCCCAGAAGTCACAGCCTCTCTTCTCTGTCTTGCCCATGTCTCCATAGTTTCTTGCCCTATTGTTTTCCTCACTAACACAGGAAATTCTTCTTGAGCTTTCTTCCAAGTATGTTTCTAAATTCTTTTATTAACAACACTAAGAATGCTTGACAACTACTTAATACTATTAGCATAGGTTGCACAACCCCAGGCCATCAGGCACACTGGGGTAGGGGGCAAGCACAACAGGGTGGTGTTAAGCAAATCCATGAGAATCTCTTAAAGGGTATCAAGGATTTAGTAAGATATAAAATGGGGACAAATACACTCATGGATACAGAACAAAATAAACAGCCGTCACCCTCCATTCTACCTGGGGGGATGAATGGACTCAAACATCCGGTGTGTAACCATCCTGAGAAAGAGTGAGAGCGTGGGTCCCCCCTCCTCAGTTTTAAGCAGTCATGTACCCAGAAAAACCATGCCTCTATCAGGCCAGATACCCCAAGGTCATCGGCAAAGCAAATTCCTACAACATGGCAGTGAGTTTACTCTGTTTTTTTTTGTTTTTGTTTTTGTTTTTTTTTTGGTTTTTTGTTTTTGTTTTGTTTTGTTTTGTTTTGTTTTGTTTTGTTTTCAAGACAGGGTTTCTCTGTGTAACTTTGTGCCTTTCCTGGAACTAGCTCTGTAGACCAGGCTGGCCTTGAACTCACAGAGATCTGCCTGCCCCTGCCTCCTGAGTACTGGGATTAAAGACGTCCACTACCACCACCCAGCTGACTTTACTCTGTTTTTATCTACCTTAAGTGGTGACTCTCTTCTCCCCTTTGGGGCCCAACCTCACAGTCTTTTGCAATTGGCTACTTTTAAAACAGTCAGCTCATGGGAAATAAAGGGCAGGATGAGGTGAAGAGGCTAGCAAGTTCCTGGGTATGCAGTTGGCCTTTGTGGAAACAAAAGTTTTATCAGACAGGGAGATTAAAAGATCTGAATTTGCTAGGGGATGTCTTTCTGTATGCTGTGAATATATGTTGTTCCCATTGGTTAATAAATAAGCTGCTTTGGCCTATGGCAAGGCAGCTTAGAGGCAGGTGGGAAATCCAAGGAGAAAGACAGGAAAGAGAAAGACAGAGTCTAGAGAGACCTGAGCCTGCCATGTATGAGCCAGCCATGAGCAACATGTAATGGGATACAGGTAAAGCCACAGAACACGTGGTGATAGATAAATAGTTATGGGTTGAGTTAAGTTATAAGAGCTAGCTAGCAAGAAGCCTTCCATAGGCCATACAGTTGATAATTAATTTTAGCCTCTGAATGATTATTTTGTAAGTGGCTGTGGGACCATGAGGCTGGGTGGGACCAGAGAAACCTTCAGACTACATGAATTCCTTTGTTGTGCCCAGATCGTGACCCCCAGAGAGACCACCAAAGACGAGCATGCCGGAATGCAAAAGCAAGGTTTAATTCTGGATATCCAAAAGCAATACAAGCCTAGGCAGGGACTTCGTCCAATACATCCAACGCAGTGGAGGCTGGAGGAAGCACCCACCTGTCTGCAAGCTCAGTTTTTAAAGGGAAAAGTCACAAGGTTACATCATTTAGGGGTGCTAGTACAGGTACAATTCTGATTGGCTCGCTTGTAGGGACTTCTAGAAATTACTTCTAAGGGAGTGGTTGCCCGCCACCATTTCTCATTGGCTGCCCTCAGGTGGGGGCATTTCTGTGGTCAGTTACCCTGGAAACCAGGGAGAGGACATTCCATAGTCTGGCAGGCATTATCTTGTGACTATCCTGTGACTCTGTACTTTTACACTTCCTGGTTTCTGGAATCTGAACTGACTGGTTTCAGTAACTAAAGGCCTATTCCCAAAAGGAGAAATCTTAGGCCTTAATTTTGGGGTGAGAGCATTTTGGTCTTATTTTGGTTCCACACCTTTGCATAAAAGTTTCCCAAGTTGGGGGAGACTTATGGAATATTGGCTACAGAAGCTAGCCACCTTTGGTAGACAATAATATCCCACATTAAAAGGCTTTTTGAATTTCCTCAGAATTTAAATGTGTCCTTCCTTAACTTTTGGAATTTACTGTTGTTCAAATTATTTGTTGATAATTTTTTCCCCAATAGAAATGCTTATATTTGCACATTTTACTTTTTGTTTTAACAACAAAACCTACAGTCTATAGGGACACATGCCTGTGATCTTGGGCTCTGGAGGCTGAGGCAGGGATTGTGAGTTTGAAGACAGTCTGGGCTAGTAAAAGAACCCCCCCTCCACCACACATACACACATCACATATATACACACATTACACACATACACACACACTCCATAGTCTTCTGAAGGTTTTGAATTTGGTTATAAAAATAATTCAATAAAACATAAGAAGTACAAAATAATACTTGGTATAATTAATAAGATAGAAAAAAGTTCCTGGTCAAGAGACTAGAACCTCTGGCCTGAGAGGAAATCAGATGTCTCAGCTGAGCTGGGTCAATCACTTAGGCTAAGACACCCTGTAAGAAGGTAAGCTAATCTTAAAACAGGAGGATTAATTAGTACTTTAATGAGATATTGTACATAATCTATACCTTTATTGCAGTAGCTTCTGAGGCCTCAGGGCTGTGACCCCAGAGTTGTGTAGCTTGGAAGTCTCCTCACTATTGGAATTATTCAGAAAAGTAACTTTTTCTCTTTCTTTCATATCTTTTCTAGGCATGCCTTCAGGCTTCCCTAGCATTTTGCGCTTTCTAATTTTTTACCTAAACAAAGCCTTTCTCTCTACCATGGGCAGCTTGTCATCCAAATGTCTGACCTCCATGCTAGCTTAAACAGGGTAACATTTTTTCCTTCTCTCCTCCAGGCAATTGTTGAGGATTTCAGCTTGCCTGCCATGGAGTTCTTCTTTTAACCTCTGGTAAAAATGTACCTAGAGCTCCATTTGAGTCCATTGTTAATTATCTTATTAATGAGACTGAGAACCCCAAGAGGGACCCCAGCTCCCCTGTATAATAATCTTATAAAATTACCTTTAGCATAGTATTACATTTTATGTCATGAGATTCCAACCTCTATTTTTCAGTCCTAAAGCAAGTTGCAGACACTATTTATGCCATTTTTGTAACATGTGTCTAATCCTCAGATAATTTTAATGAATCTCATTGACAAAAGAACTCCATAAGATTTACTGAAACTGATTTGACCTTCCTAGCACTGACTTATACATATTGCTTAGAAAAAAACCAAAACTTTCTCCCCATTTTTAAAAAGATATTTACATAATACATTTTATAGCACATTAATAAACTTGGTACCTTTATGATATGTAGCAGTAACTATTTTAGTATAACATATATATTAGGAAGGTTTAAAAAAATCAAATCAAGGAAAAAATCAGCCCCATAATTAATAAGGAAATTAAGTCAAGCAATTTTGAGGAGTTTTGGGATAATTCTATTGAACGTTAAATTGTTTTCATTTATGATTTTTACCTACAACTCTTTCCTTTGGAAATAGAACAGAGCAGTTACTCATTCAGTAAGCAGCTCTCCCCTTTTATAGTAGGCAAACTCAACTGTGTCAAAATCCTGGATAAAAACAACAAACAGCAGAGACAGTTCTGCACAGGCTTTGACTGACTGCACAGCTACAGCGCTTTATGTTTGCCTTGAATGTCTGCTGACAAGTACCATACACAGGGCTGGTGAGAGGCCCAACTAGTAAAGGTGCTTGCCACTCAGCCTGTGGTTTAAATGAGAAACGCACCCCCACCCCCAGGCTCAGATATTTGAACAGTTGGTTCCTGGTTGGTGGTACTGTTTGGGGACATTATGGAAACTTGGAGGGGGGAGACTTGATGGAGGAAGTGTATCACTGGGGGGTGGGCAGGCTTTGAGGATTTATAGCTGTTGCAGAGAATTGTTCACACTACCACTCTGCTGTGCCAATAAAGCCACCTTGAATCAAAGGATGGAATCAGCAATTGGCTGACTGGAATTAGTCATAGAGATGTTGGAGGACTGAGGAAGTCAGATGGAGAGGGGCAGGAAGAGAGAAGGAGGGGTTTGGGTAGATTCCTTGGGCTTTTGAGATTGGGAACACATTGAGAGTAGGGTCAGCTGATCATCCCTCTGCTGTTCCTTGAATTTATGATATTTTTATCTCAATTTCTAACTACCAAATTTTTATTAATATCACAACAATGACGGTAAATGCTTTGGCATTCAATGCATGTTGAGATCACATGGCAGCTTTTAAAGCTGCCACTTTCCTGCCACCACGGGTCACCAGCATGGGCTTTTCATCTCTCTTCAGCAGCATCTCTGCCCCCAAACATGCAGCTGCAGCTGCCTGCCACCTCTGCAGCTGACTGAGTCAGCTGCTCATCACTGGCTCTGTCATTCAGGCCAGGTGCCCTCCCATGCAGCATTCTAGCTGTACCTGCCTCTCCTTCTGTTTCCTCCTCATGTCTGCTTCTTGGGTCTCTCCCTCCCTTCCAGGAGTGGCTGTCACAAGCACCTGGGCTCAGCAGAGCAAGCCTGCCACTCCCCTCCCAGGGCCATCCTGCATGGCCCAGCACAAGAGCCTAGACCAAGTGGAGCTAATCCAGCTACCTGGCAACCCCCCGCCCCAACACACACACACCAAAAATTGACCACAGCACCACAGCTGGCTACCATCTCACAGCTTTGCTTCCACTATAGTCATCAGCGGATCTCGTGAGACACCAGGCAATTCTTAAGGTAGAAATTAGGTTTAAAACAAATAAAAACAAACCAAAATCCATACTATATATATAATTCTGTCTTAAGAATGATGGATATTATGATGCAGGGAGTTAGGTCTCTGTACAATTCTATAATAGATGGTCTGAAAATGGAAAAATAAATGAGGATAATCAACTTAGCTGGGATTGACATGTCAATTGTAATTATTATCAGTTTGATAATTCATGCTTTATCCTTTAAAAAGCAGTTTGATATTAATGTCAAATATGAAAAGCTGACTGATAAGATACAACCCTTAGAAAGACATACTCATGAAACTAAGAAAAATATTGACACACAGAGTTTAGAGCGGAACCTACCACACCATTGCATTATGAAACAGAAGAGGTGCAGGCCAAAGTTATTAGAAAACCAAACTTAATTTACCCAATTACCATTCAAGAATGACCACCAGATGATAGAAACCCCCCAAGACCATGCAGAAATTAACTGGGATCCTATAGAAATGTTAGCCATGGTGGTGGTGCACGCCTTTAATCCCAGCACTCAAGAGGCAGAGGCAGGCAGATCTCTGTGAGTTCGAGGCCAGCCTTGTTTACAGAGTGAGTTCCAGGAAAGGCACAAAGCTACACAGAGAAATCCTGTCTTGAAAAACAAAACAAAACAAAACAAAAAGTTAGATTTGAAGAGCTATAAGGAAGCAGTTGTTTCACATGGTATGCATTCACCCTTTGTGAAACAGATGTTAAATTCAGAAAAGAATTATTCCACAAGTCTGGAAAGATTTAGTTACAGCAGTATTCGAAGCTGGCCCTCAGTTACAATGGAAACATGGTGGAGAGAGGAAGTTAAGGTCATAGAACAACAAAATAGGGCTAGAGGTATGGAAACTTCCCAAAATCAGCCTCTCAGTGAAGGTTGGTGTGCTGGTTTGGGGCTAGAGGTACAGAAACTTCCCAAGATCAGCCTCTCAGTGAAGGCCAGTGTGCTGGTTTGGGGCTAGAGGTACAGAAACTTCCCAAGATCAGCCTCTCAGTGAAGGCCGGTGTGCTGGGTTGCAAAGACAGTGTAGATGTGATGATCACACCTTGGCCCTGTGCTGTACACCGGCTTCGAATGCTTGGGACAGGGCTGAAGAATCAGGAAAGAGGACTGAGTCATTTACTAAAATTATACAAGGCCCCAAAGAAGCCTTCACTGACTTTTGAGTAAGATTGACTTCAGCTATAACAGAATGATATCAGATTCAGAAGTTCGACACATATTAATTGAATCTTTGGCTTTTAAAAATGTTAGTTCAGGATGAAAATGGATAATTAGACCTGTAAAGGCAAGACCAGCACCGATACATGAATGGATCCAAAATACAGCTGATATTGGATCTCACACTTATAATGATACTTGAATAGGAGAAGTGATTTCTAAAAATTTTAAGAAAAGTCAAAAGGTCAGATATTTTAATTGTAGTAAACAAGGTCATCTGAAAAGGGATTATAAGCAAGCAATGTTTTTTTCTTGCAGCCTTCTGGAATATGGAGAAGGTGTCACAAACTCTGGCATTGAAGTAATGAACACAGATCAACAAGGGACAGGCGAGATGACCCTTTGACATCAGGAAACACCTTTGGGTGCCTCTCGCAGGCCCCAGTTTCAAATTCGTTCTATCATTCCCTGTTAGCATTGGAAAAACTCTTTCATAGATCAAATACAAGACTTAATGCCTGTTGTTAGAAACCACACTGCTCTGTATGACATAACAGCTTCATTAGATAAATCAAAAATATCAGCAGAGACCATAAAACAAGTATTTTGGCAAACTTCTATAAATGATCAAAAACCAAAGCTAAAAATACAAATAAATGGCATTGTAATTGAAGGTGTACTAGACATAGGCACAGATATAACAATAATTTCACCACAATCGTGACATTCAGATTGACCTCTATAGGAGGTAAATATTTAGCTTCTAGGGACTGGAACTTTTTCTCAGATAAAACAAAGTATAAGGTAGATGAAGTATAGAGGGCCAGAAGGACAGGTAGGGAAATTAAAGCTGTATGTGGCAAACATAGCAATGAATTCATGGGGACATGATTTGTTACAGCAACGGAAAAACCCAGATTAACAACCCTCCAATCTCAGAAACAAACTATAAACTAAATAAGGACTTAAATAGTACAAAAAATTATCAGCTGAGGCTGATAGAGAATTGGCTTTGGTAGAAAAGAAATTACAGGATGCACATGTGGATCATTTGGTCTGATTGTATTCTGGTTGTTTTACCTTCTACACATTCTTCTACATGAATTCTTATGCATTTAGAAGATAATATTTTAGAATGGATATTTTTGGTACACAAACAGAATAAAAAATTAAAGACCTATGTAAAAAATGTTTCTGGCCAGGCGGTGATGGCACACACCTTTAATCCCAGCACTCAGGAGGCAGAGGCAGGTGGATCCCTATAAGTTCAAGGCCAGCCTGGTCTCCAAAGCGAGTTCCAGGAAAGGCGCAAAGCTACACAGAGAAACCCTGTCTCGAAAAAAAAAAAAAGTTTCTGAATTGATTATAATAGGAAAATTGAGACTTTGTCAATTAGCAGGAATAGACCCAAGAGAAATTGTGGTACCTTTTAATAATGCTGAAGTTGCCTCATTATGGACAGAATGAGCATTGGCAAGAAGCTTGCAGTCATTTTTTGGGAGAGATTACAACAAATATGCCCAAAGCAAGAGACTTCAGTTTGTAAAAAGAACTAATTGGACGCTTCCTTACATTGTACAGGAAACACCAATTTCTGGAGCCCCTGCATTCTGTACTGTTGCAAACAAATCAGGAAATGCAGATTATAAGTCAGGAGATTTAAGTAAAGTGGCTCCAAGCCCTTATGATCTGTTCAAAAGTCAGAATTATGTACTATTCTCATGGTATTAGATTTTCCCTAACCTCTTAATATAGTTACTGGCTCTCAATATGCAGAAAGTTATTTTACATATTGAAAGTGCTGAACTTATTCCAGATGATTCAGAATTAACTTTGTTATTTATTCAATTACAAGAAATAATCAGAAATATAAATCATCCCTTGTATATAACACATATCAGATCCCGTGTGGTCTACCAGGTCGGCGAGCACAAGGCAATGATGAAATTGATCAGCCATTGGTAGGGAATGTGCTAAAGCTTCAGAGTTTCATAGAAACACCATATTAATAGCAAAGTTTTGAAGAAAGATTTTTCTAACACTTGTCAACAAGACAAGGAAATTATAAGGAAATGCCCTACTTGTTCTTTTTTATAACCAAATTCTATTACCTATAGGAAGTAACCCAAAAGGTATTCAAAGAAATTAAATTTGGCAAATGGATATGTTTTATTTTGCAGTTAGGAAAATTAAAGTATGTGCACCATACCATAGATACATATTCAGGATTTCAATGGGAAACTGCTTTGAATTCTGAAAAGGCTGATTCTGTAATCACACATTTATTAGAACTTATGGCCTTTATGTTAATGCCTCTACAAATTAAGACTGACAATGCTCCAGCATATGTCTCTAGTAAAATGAAATATTTTTTTGCATATAACAACATAAAACATATTACAGATATACCACACAATTCTACAGGACAAGCAGTTATACAAAAAAATCTAATCATACTTTAAAAAGATATGCTTAATAAGAAGAAAGGGGTAATAAAGATGTCCAGAGATAGATTATACAATGCTTTATTAACTTTAAAGTTTTAAAATGCTAATGAAAAAGGAATAACAGCTTTGGAGAGACATTGGGTAGTAGAAAAAAAAAAAACCCTGCTGAATTAAATCAGCCTGTATATCTGAAGGATGCATTAACCTCAGAGTGGAAACCAGGATATGTGTTACATTGGGGAAGAGGTTTTACTTTTGTTTACACAAGAGAACAAAAGCTATGGATACCGTAAAATTGATAAAGATTAGATTCAAACAGGACAGACCTATTGATTAGGAAAGGTGATAGTTCATCAAACAGTGTGGCCCTTCAATCTAAACTAACATAATACTAACAAATAATTTTCATTTGATCAGATATAACCTGCCAAAAAGGAAAATTCTCCAAAGTTTGAGTTTTGTTTTTATTTTTCCAGGAGAATAAAAACACCCAACTAAGAAATCTAAAGATCACTGATAAATGAGACATCTAAAGAAGAAGGGAGAATCATCCAGAGAAAATGTCCCAAGAAAAGGAATGAATTGATTTAATTGTATACACACTTCCAATAGGATAAAATCTCATAAATTTTCCCAGATGTTTGTATCTGATGTTCTTTACAGACATATAAGGCAAATGGTCTTCCTTAGTCCTAATTCTATTAAAAATTAAAGCTGGCTTTGGAGTTGGAGTATGGCTCTCTTCTCTCTAAACCCAAGCATTCTTGTTGAAGAAAAAAATCCAAAATCTCTGTCTCATATCATAAGAGCCACCTAGTATGGGACAGAAGTAAACCAAAATTGAGGGACTTTTCTATTGCCACTAATCTCATAGTCCTTTGGTTTTATTTTGACTCTTTAAAACTTTTCTTAATGTATAAATATTATCTCAAAATTTATAAGATACATATTCACACTTTCTGTTGTGATATTAATGGTCATATAGAGTACTAACCACTTCTAGAAATAGGCTTCTTCTAGTTTCCTGTACATAATTTTTGGGCCTGAGTCTGAAGCAGATAACT
The DNA here is from genome assembly GCF_049852395.1 of Peromyscus maniculatus bairdii. Taxonomy (NCBI): domain Eukaryota; kingdom Metazoa; phylum Chordata; class Mammalia; order Rodentia; family Cricetidae; genus Peromyscus; species Peromyscus maniculatus. Next base: position 212,106,009 of record NC_134852.1, read on the forward strand.
AGGAACTAAATTTGTGTACCTTGGATGTACTTAATAGATTGTGGTCCTTTAACCTCTCTGAGTTCTGCTGCATATGACATTTAAAATGTTTAAGTTTTTTTTCAGGAAACCATGACCATTCCTAACACCAATCTTTGAAGTCTCCAAAAGGATGATGGGGCCACCTGGATTATGGTAATGCAACTAAACTGAAAAACACCACCCAAAGATCAACTTGGACTACAAACTTCTCAGGACAATTTCAAGGCGGTTAGCTAAGATGTTCCAGGCTCATAGACTACCTTAGCTAGGACTTCAGGTAAGTCCTGCACTTTCCCATCACACCAAGAGTGGACAACAGCTAGCTCTCCCAGGATTTGACAATTTTATCTCAATTTTATCAGGGTCCCCCAAAGATGCTGTTGTCCCCAGACAATAGGAAGTGATTTTAAGAACATGGTGTCCAAATTCCCAAAAGATGTGTGTGTGTGTGTGTGTGTGTGTGTGTGTGTGTGTGTGTGTGTGTGTTGTTTAGTGGATGTTTATCATTGTTTAGGGGGGTTGGTTTCAAGTTGTTTTTGTTCATGGTCAGGGAGGAAACCAAGCAAAGGAAATTATATTCAGGGATCTTGTTTTGAAAAGAAAAAGGGGATTATAGAAATGCTGTGGTTGTCGTTCTGTATGCTGTAAATGTGTGTTCCTCTAATTGGTTGATAAATAAAATGCTGTTTGGCCAGTAGCCAGAGAGGGAGTATAGACAGGAGAAGCAGACAAGAAGAATTCTGGGAAGAGAAAGGCTGAGTCAGAAGTTGCCAGCTAGACACAGAAGAAGCAAGATGACAAGGCAAAACTGAGAAAAGGTACCAATCCACATGGCTAAATATAGGTAAGAATTATAGATTAAATTAAGTGTAAGAGCTAGTAAGTAACAAGCTTGAGCTAATGGCCAAGCAGTTAAAATTAATATAAGCCTCTGTGTGTTTATTTGGGTCTGAGCAGCTGCGGGACCGGGAAGAACACAGGAAAACTTCCAACTACATAGAAATGACAGGATAAAAGGGTAGATTATGGTATCCACTTTCAAACTAAAAGATCAACTACTCATCTTTAATATTTTACGTTGACATGGGTTTTTGTATATTGATACAAATTTAACCTTATTTTGTTATGTTGTATATGTTTCTATTCTTGTTTAAGATATTGTACTTTTGCAGATCATTTGAAAATTTAATGTAAAGTTCTAGTTCTTGAAAAGCTATTTAGAATAATAAAGAAATACAGGTTAGTAGTTTAATCTTCTATAACAAACTTATAGTCATGTTAGGTATGTTTTCAAGGTCAAACAGAGATATATTTCAAATAGACAGATGATCTTTAAACACTTCAGAGACCTACAGAATATTTAAGATGTTTCAATAACATAAGAACTGAATGGCAAAAAAAATTATACAGTGATTGTCTGTGCCTAGTTTATTTCACTTATCATTATGTCTCAGAGTTCATCTATGTTGTAGCAGTATGTTAGAAATTGTCCATCTGCTCAACCCCAGTAGACTTCCACCACTCAGGAGCAGGCCACATCAGCCAGAACCCGTGGTGACCTGCTTGCCAGGGGAACTAAACCCTTCCCTAGATTCTGTCCCCTGGGTCCCTTCCTGAGGCCCATGTAGTCCCAACTTGTGGCCCCAGTACTGGGACCTGGACATAACCCCAGCAGACTTCCACCACTCAGGAGCAGGCTACACTAGACAGAACTGATATAAGCCTTATCAGTCAGAACAGGAGCAAGCCACACCAGCTTGAACAGACTTCAGCTGCTCAGATGCAGATCATATCAGTCAGAAGAACAGAGACCCCCCCTGTTGCTCCAGAGGCCAAAGGCCAAGCTAACCACCAGAAAGCCAGCTCCCAACATGGACAGAGGATATACATCAGCTGCCAGAAATCCAGGTCACAAAGACTAGAAAATCAAAGAGGCTAATAGAATGGATATGAAACGGGATCCATCCTTCTGCTGCATCAAAGAAACACACCTCAACATCAAAGATAGACATTACCTCAGAGTAAAATGGTTAGAAAAATATTTTTCAATCAAAGGAGGCTAAGAAATAAGCTGATGTAGCTATCCTAATATCTAACAAAATATATTTCAAACTAAAATTAATCAAAAGAGATAGTGAAGGACATTTCATATCATTACAGGAAAAATCCATCAAGATGAAGTCTCAATTCTGAACATTTATGCCCAAATACAAGGGCACCACTTTTGTAAAAGAAACATTACTAAAGCTTAAATCACACATTGAACCCCACACACTAATAGTGAAAGACTTCCACACCCGCCCTCTCACCAATGAACAGCTCGCCCAGACAGAAACTAAACAGAGAAATAATAGAGCTAACAGATGTTATGACTCAAATGGACTTAACAGTTATATATAGAACATTTCACCCAAACACAAAAGAATATACCTTTTTTCTTGTCACATTATGGAGCCTTCTTCAAAATTGACCATATACTTGTCAACAAAGCAAATCTCAACAGATACAAGAAAACTGAAGTAGCACCTGTATCCTGTCATACCACCATGGATTAAGTTCTAGAGAAAAAAAAGAAGCAGACACACTTAAGAGGAGTAGATTGCAGGAAATAAACTCAGGGCTGAAATCAATAAAATAGAAACAAAGAGAACAATGCAAAAAAAATCAATGAAACAAAGAGTTGGTTCTTTGAGGAAATCAACATGATAGACAAACCCTTATCCAAATTTACTAAAAGGCAAAGAGAGAGAGAGAGTATACAAATTAACAAAATCAGAAATGAATAGGGGCACATAAGAATAGACACCAAGGATATCTGAAGAATCATTAAGTCATTCTTCAAAAACATGTACTCCACAAAATTGGAAAATCTAAAATAATGGACAATTTTCTTGACAGATACCACTTATGAAAGTTAAATCAAGATCAGATAAATAATTTAAATTGGCTCATAACCCCCAAGGAAATAGAAGCAGTCATTAAAAGTCTCCCAAACAAAAAAAGCCCAAGGTCAGATGGTTTTTAGTGCAGAATTCTACCAGATCTCCAAAGAAGAGTTAATTTCAATACTCCTCAAATTATTACACAAAGTAGAAACAGAAGGAACATTAACAAATTTATTTTATGAGGCCATGTCACCCTGATACTCAAACCACACAAAGAACCAACAAAGAAAGAGAATTACAGACCAATTTCCCCCATGAACATAGTTGCAAAAAAATCAATAAAATACAAACTGAATCCAAGAAAACAGCAAACAGATCATTCACCATGATTAAATGGGTTTCATCACAAAGATGCAAGGTTGGTTCATCATAAGAAAATCTGTCAATGTAATCCATCCTATGAACAAACTGAAAGAAAAAAACTGTAATAACTCATTAAACGCCAAAAGAGACTTTGACAAAATCCAGCATTCCTTCATGATAAAAGTCTTGGAAAGATCAGGGATACAAAAAACATATACCTAAACATAATAAAGGCAATTTTCAGTAAGCTGGCAGCCAACATCAAATTAAATGGAGACAAACTCAAAACAATTCCACTAAAATCAGGAACAAGATAAGGCTGTCCACTCTCTCCATATCTATTCAATATAGTACTTGAAGTTCTAGCTAAAGCAATAAGACAACTAAAGAAGATCAGGGGACACACATTGGAAATGAAGAAGTTAAAGTATCTTTATTTGCAGATGATATAATAGTATACATAAGCAGCCCCGAAAATTCTACCAGAGAACTCCTACAGCTGATAAAAACCTTCAGTAAAGTGGCTGGATACAAGATTAATGAAAAAATATCAGTATTCCTACTATATACAAATGATAAACTGGCTAAGAAAGAAATCAGGGAAACCATATTTCACAATAGTTACAAATAATATAAAAAATCTTGGGGGTAACTCTAACAAAGCAAGTAAAAGACTTGTATAACAAGAACTTTATGTCTTTGAAGAACGAAATTGGAGAAGTTGTCAGAAGATGGAAAGATCTCCTGTGCTCTTGGATCAGCAGAATTGACAGTAAAAATGGCCATCCTACCAAAAGCAATCTATAGATTCAACACAATCTCCATCAATATTCTTTACAGATCTTGAAAGGACAATACTCAACTTCATATGGAAAAACAAAAACCCAGGAAAGTTAAAACAATCTTGAACGATAAAAGAACTTCCAGGGATAACACCCTCCCTGATATCAAGCTGTATTACAGAGCTAAAGTTATAAAAAACAAAAACAAAAAACTCCATGTTGGCATAAAAACAGACATGTTGATCAATGAAATTCAATTGAAGAAGCAGACATAAATCCACACAACTATGGACACCTGATTTTTGATAAAGAAGTCAGGAATACAGAGTGGGAAAAAATAAAGCATCTTCAACAAATGGTGCTGGTCTAACTGAACACCTGCATGTAGAAGAATGCAAATAGGTGCATATTTATCACCCTGCACAAAACTCAATTCTGAGTAGGTCAAAGACTTTAACATAAAACCAGATACACTGACCCTGAAAGAAGAGAAAGTAGGGAATAGCCTTGAACACATTGGCACAGGAAACAACATCCTAAGCAGAACACCAATCGGCACTAAGATTAACAATAAATAAAACCTCAAGAAACTGAAAGGCTTCTGTAAGGCAAATGACACTGTCAATACGACAAAAAGGCAGCCCAAAGAATGGGAAAGAATTTTCATCAACTCCACATCTGTTAGAGGGCTAATCTCCAAAATATATAAAACTCAAGATTCTAGATACCAACAAACTAAATAATACAATTTAAAAAATGAGGTTCAGCTTTAAACAGAGAATTCTCACCAGAAGAATCTTAAATGGTCAAGAAGCAAAGAAATGTTCAACTTCCTTAGTCATCAAGGAAATGCAAATCAAAACTACTTTGAGATTCCATCTTACACCTGTCAGAATAGCTAAGATCAAAAACACAAATGAGAGTTCATGCTGGAGAGGATGTGGAAGAAGGGGAACACTCCTCTATTGCTAGTGGGAGTGCAAACTTGTATAGCCATTTTGGAAATCAATATGGTGGTATCTCAGAAAATTGGGAATTGATCTACCTTAAGACACAGCTGTATCACTCTTGGGCATATACCCAAAGGATGCTCAATCATACCACAAGGACACTTGCTCAACTATCTTCATAGCAGCATTATTTGTAATAGACAGAACCTGGAAACAACCCACATATCCCTCACCCAAAGAATGGATAAAGAAAATGTGGTACATTTACACAATAGAGTATTACTTAACTGTTAAAAACAATGACATCAGGAAATTTGCTGGAAATGGATAGAACTAGAAAAGATAGTCCCAAATGAAGTAACCCAGACCCAGAAAGACAAACATGGTATGTGCTCACTCACAAGTGAATATTATATGTAAAGTAAAAAAGGACTACTGTTGCTTGGTCTTAATGGATCCGGGGGGGGGGGGGAGACAAAGGGGAGAAGGTGCAGCATCAATGACACAGACACAGGGAGTCAGTTGAAGGCAAACAGCAGACTCATTTATTCAATTATGGGGAAGGCCTTATATACCCTCCTCTCCTCCCAGCACTCAAGCTGTGTCCCAATCTGGTGGCATTGCATGGGCATGCAATTGGCTGGGCATGATCAAGAACTCTGACAGTGATCAGGAACTCTGACAATGCCTGTTGCTAGGCCCTCAGGCAGACTCCAGGTTGGCTCATAAGAAAATATGTTATGTGCATGCCTTGGCAACTGGTTTGAGCCAATTTGTTCAACTCTGTGTGCCTGTCCTACTACAGACTGTTACAACCCACAGACCCAGAGTGACTAAGTAACAAGGAGGATTTGCAAATCTCACTGTGAAGCAGAAATAGAATGGACATTGCCAGTGGACAGAGGAGGGGCCTGGAAGGGGGAATTGGGATGGGAACAGGAGGGACCAAGTGTGGGGAGAATGAGGGGAGTGACAACTGGAATCTGAGGGCATCTTTGGGATGAGCTAGAAACCTACAGCAATGGAAACTCGCAGGAATCTATGAGGGTGACCCCAGCTAAGGCTCCTAGGAATTGGGGATGTGGATACTGAACAGGCCATCTCCCATAACCAGGCGGGACTTCCAGTGGAGGGACTGAGATATCAACACAGCCACAAACCCTTCAACCTACAATTTCTCCAGCCTACAAGTTGTGCTGGGGTAAAGATGGCACAGACATTGTGGAAGTGGCCAACTGATGACTGGCACATACCATACCCTGAGAGGGGGTTCCCCAGTGAGGGCCAGGATGCAGAGGTGGGATACCCCAGAGACCTAGGATAGAACCAAACATGAATGGTAAAAAAAAATGTCAATGAAATTACTTCTAATGATATTCTGTTATATTCATAGATCGGTGCCTAGCCCAATTGTCATCAGAGAGCCTTCACCCAGCAACTGATGGAAATAGATGCAGAGACCCACAGCCAAACATTAGAAAGAGCTCAAGGAATCCTGCAGAAGAGAAGGAGAAATTGTAGGACTCAGTAGTGTCAACACCACCACAAGAAAACCCATAGAACCAACTAACCTGGGCTCACAGGGACTCACAGAGACAGCAACCAGGAATCCTGAATGGTACTGACTTAGGCACTGTGTATATACATTATAGTTGTGTAGCTTGGTCTTCATGTGGGACTCCTAGCAGTGAGAGTGGGGGATGTCTCTGACTCTGTTGCCTGATTGTGCGACCCATTTCTCCTGCCAGATTGCCTCATTCATTCTTGGTGGAGGAGGGGGTGCCTGGTCTCACTACAGCTTGATATAGTTTGATATAACATGGGTGGCTGATATCTACGGGAAGACTTGCATGTTTTCCAAAATGATTGCAGAATTTCCATCCCTACCTCATACATAGGAGTTCAAATTCCCCATCTTTGCCAATATTTGTTGCTTTAAAGGACAAAACAAAGTGAAAACAAATAAAAAATAGTCTAATGAAAAATATTGACAAATAAATAAAAACTCAGATGGAGACTCTGCAGATACTCAAAGGAAAACAAAAGACATTTCTATTGTCAACTTGACACAAACCTAGAGTCACCTGGGAAGCTGGAACCTCAGTAAGTTGGCCTGTGGGCATGTTTGTGGGGCATTTTTTTTTTTTTGATCACTGGTTGATGTGTGAGGAGCCATTCCTCTGAGGTTGGTGCCATCCATGGGAAGGTGGGCCTGTGCTATGTGGGAAAGGTAGCTGAGCAAACCCCAGGGAACAGACCAGTAAACAACACTCCTCCTCCGTGGTCTCTGCTTCAGTACCTGCCTTGAACTCCTGCCATAGCTTCCCTCAGTGACCGCTGTGAGCTAGAAGTGAAATAAACCTTTCCTCTCCAACTTGGTTCTGGTCAGTGTTTTATCACAGCAACAAAAAGCAAAACTAGAATGTGCAAAAATAGCCTACTATAAAACATTTTTTCATGTGTTTTCATAATGTGGCTTAAACTCCTTTCAGTTAGGGTCAAATATCAAGCATAAGACTTCTCTACATAATTATGTTAAGAAGTAGATACAGATCTTTAAAGTTCTGTAAAAGATTAATTCAGGTAACACATTTATTGTGAGCTATCTTTAGATGTTACAAGATTTCCTGCTTCACCAGATTAAAAGCATGTCAGTCATTTACACCTAGTCTTCAGGCACGTTTTAAGACTTCAAGATATTCTGTTTTACATATTCATTACTAAGAAATCACTGCTTAAAAAATGAACAGTTCATTATATGGTACCAAATCATCCTTTCAAGTCACATATATACACATGCCTAATATAAGAGAAATCCCTGGAGAGATAGCTCAGTGGTCAGGAGTACTTTGCTCCTCTTCCAGAGGATCTGAGTTTGGATCCAAGCACCCATGTCAGGTGGCTCAAAACATACAGTCTAGGAGATCTGATGCCTGCTTCTGGCCTTTACTGGCACCCATACTCACATGGTATATACATACATACACTCCAATAAAATAAAATAATGAATATTAAATATAGAGAAATCCATAGTTAAGAAAAGAACTTACCAATTAGTGTGTGTGTGTGTGTGTTTTACCACATTGCATTTCTGAACCATACTGCCCCACTTGTGTATTGATTGTTGACTTAAAACAATTGATTTAATGCCTGTGATTCTGTATCCAACATTCTGACAGACTTAGATTCGTTGGAGTCATTTATGTGGTTCAGAAACCTGGGAGCTAGTGTGTGAGTGGGAGGGGCCAAGATGGTTGTCCATCTGGAGCCTAGGCTGATCTCTTAGGTAATCTATTCTCTCTCATTTCTCTCACTGTGTGGTACAGATTGGCATTGAACTCACAGTAATCCTGCCTCAGTTTCCCAAGTGCTGGTATTATAAGTATAAGTCACCACTTCTGGCTAATCTGGATTTCTTTACATGGTGGCAACTGTTTCTTTTTAAATTTTTTTTTTGTGTGTGTGTGTGTGTGTGTGTGTGTGTGTGTGTGTGTGTGTGTGTGTGTGAATTTTTGCTACTTGTGACCCTAGGTCATAAGAGGGTACCAAACCCCTTGGAGCTGGAGTTACAGGCAGTTGTAAGTCACCTGATACGGGTACTGGGAACCAAACTCTACTCTTAACCTCTGAGCCATCTCTCCAGCCAGTAACAACCGGTTGAGAGAAAGAGAGGGAGAGGAGGAGAGGGAGAGAATGGATGTATAAAGCCTGGGACCAGGAAGATGGCAAAGTAGGTGAAGTGTTTGCCCTACAAGTATGAGTTCATATAAAAAAAAAATGTAGTACATGACCCACACTGTCATTCCAGTGCTGGGCATGCAGAGGAGGCAGATCTCAGAGGATGCAGGACATCCAGTCCAGCTTACTTTGTAAACTACAAGTCAGTGAGAAATCCTGTCTCCAAACACTCAAAGTTGCCCTCTGACTTCCACATGAATGCACACTAAACAGACACCAACACGCACACACACATGCACACACAAAAACACACACACAAAGGCATATGCACACTCCTCTCACTCATACACTCACTCACACATGCACACACACATTCATACACACAGGCACATGTAACACACTCACATTCACGTGCCCCCTCACACACACTCACACATGCACACACACGTGCACATATACATTCATCTATACACACAGGCACATGTCCACACACACTCACATTCACATGTGCATTCATACTCACTCACATATGCACATACACACATACACACACACACACACACACACACACACACACACACCTTAGAACTTGCACAGTGCTGTCCCTTCTAGTACCTTTGATTAAAGCAAGTCACACCATCAGGCTTTCATCCAGGAGGGTACAAAGCAGGTCCCTCCTCTTGTCAGGGGAACATGGTAATATGATGTTGCAGAAGAGTGAGGACCAAAGGAAGGATTCACTGCTTGCCCTTATTAAACAATAATGTCCTACCACATAAACTAAACCCAAATCTGGCTTCTCAAAGCTCCTCATCCACCTGATGAAGTCCACATCACTCAGTAAAATGTTGCTATGTACAATAAAGCAGGCTTGAATGTGCAGAATACTAGGCTAACCTCAGCTTGCACAGACGTCATTAGGTCCATCATATCATCAATTCCAACTATTGGTCCTGCTTGATAATGTCAAACTAATTTGCCTTCAGCATTCACACATTGTAATACTGGAATATACTCAACACTTGTTCATGTTTTGTGACTGAGTGGGCAGGGAGGTAGGGTGGAGTGAACAGAGACATGGGGTGTGGTGGTATTGTGTTCCCCAAAATATTGTGTACCCTAATAAACTTATCTGGGGTCAGAGAACAGAAAAGCCACTAGATACTTAGGATAGGCAGTGGTAGCACACACCTTTAATCCTAGCATTCCAGAGGCAGAAATCCATCTATTCAAGGATAAAGCCAACAAGCATGGTGACTCACGCCTTTAATCCCAGAAAGCAGGCCTTTAATCCCAGGGAGTGATGGTAGAAAGCAGAAAGGTATATAAGACATGAGGACCAGACACTAGAAACATTTGGCTGGTTAAGCTTTCAGGCTTTCAAGCAGCACAGTTCAGCTGAGAGCCATTCGGATATGAGGACACAGAGGCTTCCGGGTCTGAAGAAACAAGATCAGCTGAGAAGTTGGCCAGGTGAGGTTAGTTGTGGCTTGTTCTGTCTCTCTGATCTTCCAGTGTTCACCCCAATAACTGGGCCCGGGTTCGTTCTTATTAATAAGATTCTTTAAGATTCATGCTACAATGGGGCACTAACAGTATGTGTGCACAGGAAATGCTGTGTGCACAGGAATGCATCTGTCAGACACTCCAGGATGTGTTTGGGGACACAAATGCCAAAGCACAAAGTCATCTGCATGTGGTTTTGTTTATCTATCTGGCATAAAAATCTCAGAGTCTTGGGACTGAGAAACTGACATGTATTATTGATTAATGTGCAGTATCCAAGCCTAGACACAGAGGTCTGGCCCCAAGTCAAAAACCACAGTTTAAGGTTGCGCAGTGGTTTAGTACTTGATGTTCTTGCAGATGGCCAGAGCTTGGTTCTCAGCATCCATGCCATGTACTCACAACTGCCTGTGACTCCAGCTCCAGGGGATCCGACATCCTCTTCCGGCTTCTGTGGGCATTCATACACATATGCACATACATAAATAAAAATAAAATACTTTTAAAGAAACTTTTTATTTATTTTTGTATGTGTGTGAATGTGCATGAGTATATGTGTACCACGTGTGTGGAGGAGCCTGCAGAAGCCGGAGATGGAGTTGGACCCCCTGGAGCTGGCACTGCAAGCAGTTCTGAGCTGCCCTGTGGGGGCAGGGAATTGAACCAGGGTTTTCTGCAAAAGTAGTAAGTGCCCCTAACCATGGAGTCATCTCTACAGGCCCCCAAAGAAAACCTTTCTAAATAAATAAATAAATATGTTTCTAAGAAAAGGTCAGTGCTCTCAGTAAACAGTTAATTTCTAATAATTACTTGGCAATCACTGTCACAGAAATGGCTTCGTCCTTGAATGGAAGTGTGTCAAGAAATCATTGGTTCTGTGTAGAAGGCATCTCCCATCTGATGATGCTTCTACTGCTCCTATTTGTGGGTCCTACAAATGTTAAAGCAGCGCAGAAGCATTTTTTCTGGGGAATTTAATCAGAAAGTAATTTCTTTGCAACATGATCAGCCAGTTAAAAATCAGGGCTGTGAGCATTTGGCAAAAAAAAAAAAAAAAAAAAAAAGCACCTGCCATTCTGGGAAATTATAGATTATTTCTGTTTTGCGTCCTGAACAGTAGCTAGGATTGCTGAAGGGCTAAAATAACTAAACCGGCTCTTTGCATTACGTTGTTTCAGCTCTTTCGAACATTATATCCAAATTTGCTTTTTGGGAGCGTTTGTTATGCAGTAATTAGATGCTACTGTGTAGCAGGCATAAGTCCAGGGGAAATTTTTTTGTTTAGTATTTTAAATGCCATCCTCAAAAAGGCCTTGAGAAGGCCGAACCAATCAATAACCTGCAACCAAACATATTACTATGTACTTGGGACATGAAAATTATTTTATTAAAATTTAATTATTTATATGGAGCAGAACGAAGTCACAGGTAGCTCATGAGATTTTCATAGAGATCAATATGTGACAGAATACTAAATCTGATTTTGTTGGATTCATAAAGCACTTGGTGTCAGATCTGAGCTAAATGCATTTTTCATTTGGTTATCACTATGAAAAGGAGAAGGAAAATCTATTTTGTAGTAGAGAGTGAGAAGGGTTTTCATTTTTGAGCTGTAGGGACTTAATCCTGTTTGGTAGGGTGGAAAACCCAGGCTTTGCCACTGACGTGGGCTGTAATAGTGCTTTGAGGTTCACATAAAGGTGCGTGGGAAAACTGTTTCCTGTCCCAGACTGTGGCAAGTCCTTGCTCTACAGCTGTTTTCTGTCCTGGTAAACCACCAACAGCCCAACACCAGCATTTCTTCCCACATAGCCTCCCTTCCATCTCTCCCTTTCTCTCTGCCACAGACACTGCCTCTCGTGGCTCAGGGATGCTGGCATCTACCATCCTGAAGGTGTGTGGAAGGAAACAAGGTCTCAGAGTAAGAGGGCTAGCCCACTGAACCAGTGTTCCGGTGTGTTTATGAACGTGTTTGACCATCTCCATCTTATAGTACTGTTTTTTGGAAGGTTGTGGGACCTTTGGGAGATGTTGCTTCACTAGAGAAAGTGGATCTGGGGCCGGGGGTGGGGTTGGAGCTTGAGTTTTCTACCCTGACCCCACTTCCTCTCCTGTCTGTGTTTCCTGGTCTAGAGAGATGTGAACAAGTAGACTCATGTTCCTGTCGCCATGTCCTGGATACCATAACGGTCTGTACCCACAAACTCTGACCCAAATCAGTTCTTATTCCTTCAGAAGCTTGGTGCAAAGTTTTGGATCACAGCTCCACGAACAGTTTCTTGACCATCTCTCCAGACCCATATTTTAAATCTGGTTAACAGTACTTAAATCTTTATGTAGTTTGGTATTTTCAACAAGCATAAAAATGAATACACTTTGAGGAAAATTATTCAAGAAATCAACATTGTTATTCACAAAAGCATTTAGGAATCATAGTTTATTAAATTAGAAGGTCTACTGCTGTGACCCTCAAGTTGACTTCCTCTCCTTTCCCCTTATGATGTTCAGATCAACCCCAGATACAGTCATGTTCACTTAGCAGCGGCTGTGGGAAAAGAACCCCCATTTGCTGAGATCAGCTGCGGTCCTTATAAAAATGGAACAGAAAAGTCACAGTTGGTTGTTGTTTCTGTATAGAATATCTTTCTCATTAATAAATTTCTATATGTACCTCAGAAGCAGACCATGACCCGGGACTCAGGCCAGGCCTGTGATGAATGGGAGTTGAGACATCAGGGACAGGACAGAGCTGTGCAGGAATTTCCCTGAAGAAAAGATAGTGACTTAGAAGAACGGGGATGGAAACCCACTGAGCCAAAGGGGCCCTTCCGTCTGTCTGAGGTTTGAAGCACATTTAGAGTATTTCCTGATTGAAAAAAAGTCATTGTTCTAAAATGACTTAAGCATATTTATTATGTTATTAAATATTGAGAGATGATTTATGGCCACAGTTAGTGACAGGTTATGCTTTATGGGTTGATGTGTCTACCTGTTAATAATGGCAATCAATGAGAGTATACTTGTGTTTCCCAGGGAATCTCAGCCATCAGGGCGTGCCTGAAGCAGATTTGGACCTCATCATCACCCACTGTGTGAATCTCTGCAACCTCCTGGCCTTTCCTCTAACACAGATCCTAACAACGTCTGCATAGCAAGGAACCCTACCCACTGAGCCACCTCCCCAGGAAGTTTACAAGGACATGCTGACGCACACATGGTAGGAATAGCATTTGATCCCTAGTGTGGGGAACCAGGACAGTAGGGCAGCTGAGCTTGCTGGTCACCTGCCTAACTCCACGTTCAGTGAGAGGCCCTGACCAGTAAGCAGGGGGTGGTATGGCATGATGCCTGGCCTGGAGTCCTCTGCATAAGCACACTGAAGCAGACACCATACACACACATAAATAAATAGAAAGCTTAAGAGCATCTCAAACTTTAACAACTTATTCGCTATTGTTTTATATTCAGATTTTATTTCAAGCAAGAAAGCCTTTTGGCAGTTAGTTTATTTAAGTTCAGATTTAGGCTAAGACCACACAAGGCACTTGATTGTCCTGGCCTAGGTCACAGTTAACTTGTGATAGTTAACTCTCCCTCTTCCATATCTGTTGTTAAATAAACCTGCTCGCTTGCCCTGTGAAAGCATTCGCATCCGGAAGATGGATTCCTCCATTAGGTCTAGAGACTTGAGATCCTCTTCCCACAGTGTGGCAGTGGCCATACTTTGCTTAACAACTGTCAAGTTAGCTGTTGTGTTTTTCTTTAAGGGATTATGTTTGCGTCCCTCCTAGGGTCCTTCTTGTTATCTAGCTTCTCTGGAGCTGTGGGTTGAAGTCTAGTTATCCTTTGCTTTACATCTAGTATCCACTTATGAGTGACTACATACCATGTTTGTTCTTCCGAGTCTGGTTACTCACTTAGGATGATATTTTCTGGTTCTATCATTTGCCTGCAAATTTCATATTATTGTTTTTTACTGCTGAGTATTACTCCATTGTGTGTATGTGCCACATTTTCTTATCTATTCTTCAGTTGAGGGGCATCTAGGTTGTTTCCAGGTTCTGGCTACTATGAATAATGTTGCTATGAACATAATTAAGCATGAGTCCTTGTGGTATGATTGAGCATTCCTTGGGTATATGCCCAAGAGTGGTACAGCTGTGTCTTGAGGTAGATTCCCAATTTTCTGAGAAACTGTCATACTGATTTCCAAAGTGGCTGTACAAGTTTGCACTCCCACCAAAGTGGAGGAGTGTCCAGAGAAGGAGATATAGATGAGATCCATATGAGCAAACTGGGGGTAAGGAGGGGTAATGGAGGGCAAGGTATGGGGGATGAGAACATAAGGGAACAGGAGGTTTGAGCTGGGACAGGGACACAGTGAAAGAGCAAGGAAAAAGATACCATGATAAGTGAAGACATCATGGGAATAGGGAGAAACAGGGTGTTAGGGAAGTTCCCAGGAATCCACGAGGATGACCCCACGTTAGACTCCTAGCCATAGTGGAGAGAGTGCCTGAACTGGCTTAGTCCAGTAATCAGATTAGTGAATACCCTAACTGTCATCATAGAGCCTTCATCTAGTAACTGATAGAAACAGATGCAGAGATCCATGGCCAGGCACCATGCTGAACTCCAGCAGTCCAATCGATGAGAGAGAGGAGGGATTCTGTAAGCAAGGGACATCGAGAGATCATGATGGGAAAACATACAGAGACGGCCAGCCAAACTAGTGGAAACCCATGAACTGTGGACCACTAGCTGTGGAGCCCCAATGGGACTAGACTAGGCCCTCTGTATAGAGGGGACAGTTGTTTAGCTTGAACTGTTTAGGGGGCCCCCAGACAGTGGGATCTGTCCCTGGTGCGTGAGTGGGCTCTTTGGAGCCCACTACCTATGGTGGGACAACTTGCACAGCCTTGGTGCAGTGGGGAGGGGCCTGGACCTGCTTCAACTGAATGTACCAAGCTCTATTGACTCCCCATGGGAGACCTTGCCTTGGAGGAGGTGGGAATGGGGGATGGGTTGGGAGGAGAGAGTGGAGGGTGGAAGGAGGGAGGAGGAAGGAGGGAGGAGGGGGTATTTGTGATTGGTATGTAAAATGAACAGAAATTTTCTTAATAATAAAAATAAAGGATTATGTATATAATAATATCTTATGAGTTTTTAAGGACTATCCCACTTAGGATCATAGGTAAAATAGAATATTGGCTAGTGTGAAATCTGCCTGCTAAATGGCAGGCTAGGAGGAGGCCTCCTGAAAGGAGGTTCACAAGCCTCTGCTCTGGGAGGACTTGAGCAGCTAGTATGCAGATCCAGTTACAGGGAAGCATCAGTTCCTGCACTGCTCTCCTGGCGGAGGGAGTAGGGAGCAGCCTCCCTGTGCAAAGGAAAGGAAGAGCCACTCCAGACAGGACTGGAGCTTCCCAGTCCTTCCAGGCTCCTCAGGGTGGAGTGAATAATAGATGCCTTAGCACAGAGGAGTCCCAGGTTTGTGGAATCTGCAATCCTCCCAGAAGAAGCAGGGGGTGGGGTGGGGCAGGAACAGAAAACAGATTTTTTTAAACATGGGCTCATGTTAGATGAAGGTTAAAAAAAAAATCTCCCATCCCATTTGAGAGCTTCATTTGTTGACTTGGGAAAAATTCACTTCTTTCTCAGAGACCCTCTGGCCAAGAGATTTTGTAAATCTTTCCTGCCTGGAGATTGTGTAATAAAAATGACAGGTGTGGTTTTTGTCATGCCATATTGTGTCTTTCTCCCCAAATTCATGCTTATATTAAAATCCCAGATGGGTTTTTTATTTTATGCATGCTTTTCTTGTTACACTCTTGAGGGTATACTCAGCATTCACTTCTAGATTTTATTCCAATAAAGGATGATCAAAGTCTGTACAGACTGAGCCAAACACTTTAGGCAATTTTTTTTCTTTACATAGTTGGAGTTTTGCATTTAGCCTTCACATAGTGATCTATTTGTCTTTTCTTTTGCAAGCTTTAATACATCTATTCACCTAATAAGCAGTGCCAAGCATGCTGAGTAATGAGGTTATATGAAAACAAGATACAGGCCCTATGCTTAAGATGGAAACAAAAGGGATCCTCTCAGTGGACGAGAACTGGAATGGAGGCAGACATAGGGTAAGGGTAGCATAAAAAAAAAAAACCTGACTATTTCACTATTCTTAAGACCTTCTTCCCCAGCTCATTTACCAGTTCTTGGCTGCCACACATATCTTGTCATGAGCAATTGCATTTTAGAATTCAGCTTTTTGTTTTGCCAGTAAGCTCAGTCCTAGAGGAACAGAATCAGCATTTCATTCAGCCATACACAGGAGTGTCCATCCATCAAGGTTGCATTGACTGTCATCATGGCTGGAGAGGCAGTCATTTCTTGAGAGTCTTAGACCAATGGAGCGAAGACCATGCTCAATAGATTGAAGGGGAAGCTAACCAAAACATGACCTTGGGCTCCTCTCTGGCGATCCAATGGCTCCTACTGAACCACCTGCAGAGCAATGAGCATGAGTATAGATGCAGTTACCAAACTTTAATTCTTCATTTAGGAATAACCACAGCAAACTTAGCATAGCATAGTAAGGGTAGAGAGGTGAGTGTGTAGAGAAAAACAATGTCACTTAAATTTTGAAAACATTTTTCTTTCCTGATTCACTCAAAAAAATGTGTGGGCAGCAGGTTGTGCCTCTGGGCATTGTTCATCTGTGCAAGGTGAGATTCTCAAGTTCTTTATTTCCTTTTTCTAGTTTCATAGGTGCGTATTGTATGTACATACGTATATGTACATTTTTGCATGTGTGTGGGCACACATGTATAGAAGTATGTTTGCATATGTGTGTGTATGCATGTAAAGGCACAAGGTCAATGTTGGGAACATTCCAACTTTGATCACTCTTCCACCTCATTCATTTCACAGCCAAACCTAGAACCTGTCTCGTCAGCCAGCTTGCTTTGGGCATCTCCTCTTTGCCCTCTGAGGCTGGAGCTACAGGCAGAGCCCCACATCCACCCGGCATCTTTGTGGGTTTTGAGGATTTGAACTCTAGTCCTCAAGCTTGTGAGGCAAGCGCTTTGACCACTGAGCCACCTCCCCAGCATCAGTGCTTTGTTTAAGTAGGAATTATATCTAAGTAACCCCACCTCACATGAGTGTGAGATGAGATGTCAGGCTGGTGGCCTCTGGCTTAATGCAGACTGTGACATCAGTGTCTCAAGTCCAGGTGTTCTAGTCTCTAGAAGCAGCTTTTACAGCACTGTTTTTATTGTTTTTTGTTTTTGGGGGGTTTTTTTTGTGCATGGTGCCATCTTGCTTTCCCCCCAAATCTTCAGGAGGGAAGTGCAATCTTTTTTTCTGTGTTATTTATAGAAATTTCGCTCACCAGCAATTATAAAGGCATGTGGACATTTCAAGGCCAAGAACTAAAATTCTACTTTTTGTCATAGTGAGAGCTGCAAACACGAGGCTCAATACATAGATTTTAGATGAAGAAAGGTATAAAATAATAGTAATAATAACAATTAATAATAGGACACGGGGAATGTACACATTTGTGTAAAACAAGGCGAATGATGGTCTTTGAACTCTCAGAAGCTGGGGTTTCCTTTTTCATTTCCACAGTATCTTAAAATGCAATGCAGTGAGTTGGAACCTGAGACATCAGAAGGGATCTGTGGTCTGGTTCTTACTCCAGCACCATTAGTGAAGTGGGCTTGGGAAATCCAGTTTCCTCCCAGAGTGTCAGTGTCCTTAGTGAAACAAAGGTGGTCTTCACGGTTCATTCTGAAGCCCGTTGCTGGAATTAAGGTCATGTGTAGGACTCTGTCAGTAAATCAATACAAAATGAGCATCATGTTTATTCTTTGGTCCCAAACCAGACATCACTCTAGTAAGATGAGTTTTTTTTTTTTAATCTTTATTATTTTATTTATGTTTTCCACAAGTTTGTCTTTTTACTGTAGACAGCATTAAGTTTGACGTGTTAGGGAGCCCTCTAGTGGACAAATGGGTTCATTGTGCTGCCCAGTGACTAAGACCTCAAACTACTATACTTGATGCACTGAAGTGCTGGTTAGGCAGAAATCTTGAAATGTAAGATTAGCATCCATAATAATTTCTGTTTGTTTGTGTATGTGTGGGGACAAGAGATTGACACTGGGCATTGTCCTACATTGCGCTCCACTTTATTCCTTGACTGGGTCTCTCACTGCGCATGGACTACGTCAGTTCAGCTAGACTAGCCAGCCAGTGAGTTTCTGAGATCCTCCTGTCCCTGTCCCTCAATACTGGGATTACAACCTGACCTCCACATCTGGCTTCCATGTGGGTGTTGAGAATCTGAACTCAGGTCCTCATGTTTTCCGGGAAAGCACTCTTCCAACAGACTAATCGCCCCAGCCCTGGTGGTGGCTACTGATCATTACTCTTGGAACAATTTGAATTGGGAGGCACAAAACACAGAAGATATTTTACTGTGTTCACTAAGCATTTGGCAAAGAAAGGATGGCTCTGGGGTTCAGAATCCTTTCCTGCTTTCTGTGTATGTTCCCAGTACATGCTCAGGACAAGGGCAGTAACTGTATGACAGAGAAGGGGAGTACTGGACTCTACCAGAGTTATGCTTTCCTCACAAAGTGAGCAGGTATGGAGGCAGAGAAGGTGCAACTGAAGATCGGTCACCAGTTATGTGGGACATGCCATCACACTTAAATGTTTCCATGGGCTTTCTGCTAGCATGGCAACCAATAAAGACTTTTCTCTACAGACTGATCATTATGCTCGAATGAATAGAAACTAAAGGCATGTGAGGGCGGCACTCAGGTTACGCCTTCAAGCCAATTTAACAGTATTAACTGGTCAATTTTATTTTAAAAAGGCAACAAAAACATCTTAGTTAAACAACAATGCTGACTTTTGGAAACAAAATCTCACCGATCATTGATTGCAATTTTAACACATCAATACCTACACTATCAAATACATCACATCGGTGTGCACACAAAACATGTTATGGAGTGAACAGGGGACTGGAAAGGGATGCTGGCAACTCAGATCCCTTAGGGTGACTAATCACTCTGATTAATACTTTATAGGACAGCGTGGAGACAGCAGGTTTCTTTTTTAAGGTTTATTTTTATTTATATGTGTGCATGTATATGCCACATGGGTGCAGAGGTGGAGGGAAAGCCTGTAAGTTAGAGTCACAGGTGGTTGCAAGCTGCCCAGTGGGACCTGAGAACTGAACTCGGGTCCTCTCAGAGAGCAGCAAATGTTCTGAACACTGAGCCACCACTCTAGTTCCCCAGTGCAGTAAGTTTCTGTAACTCTTCAAAATAAATTAGGCCACCTCTCATAGCGAAAGCACCATGGAAAGTTCTAGGACAACTGTGTTAACAAATTTTTATTTTTTAATTTTAATTTTACTTGTAATTGACATGTAATTGGGCATATTTATGGGTTACATGTGACATTTTAGCATGTATTTATGCTGTACAATGATTAAATCAGGTTAGTTAGCAGACCTTATCATCTCAAATATTTATCATTTCTTTGTTTTGAGACTATTCAAAATTTTCTCTGCTGGCGATTGGGTATTTTAATCCCAGCAATCAGGAAGCAGAGGCAGGTGGGTTTCTGCTAGTTTGAGACCAACCTGGTCTACATAGCAAGTTTCAGGCCAACCAGGGCTTTATAACGAGACCCTGTCTCAAACAAAATAAACACATTTTTAAAAAGCGTAATTATTTCTCCTATCCAGATGTACCCTGAGCCCATTAGCTACCATCTGTCCAGTCCTAGTATCTTTCCCGGCCTTAGGTAACTGGGAACTCTTTCCTACTCTTTACTAGGAAGTCAACTTTTGGGGCTGAGGATGTAGTTCTGTGGTGGAGTCCTCGTAGGTGCAAGGTCTAAAGCACTGGGTTCAATCTGCACCTGAACCATACCTTTCAAAAGCTTGCCATGAAAGTGAGAACATGTGCAGTTGTTTCACTGTGCCTGACTTACTTAACATGATGTCCTCTAGGCTCATCTATGCTGCCATAGATCAGGTGTGATTCATTGTTTAGATTTTTTTTTGCTCTTTTAATTGTATGTGTGCATGTGTGCATGCAGCATATGTGTGCATTCATGTGTGTGTGTGTGTGTGTGTGTGTGTGTGTGTGTGTGTGTGTGTGTGTGTAGGGGGGTTCTGCATGTACCCTTGGAGGCCAAGAGAAGTTGTTGGATCGATTGGAGCTGCAGCTACAAGCAGTAGTGCCTGATGTGGTGCTGGGAACTGAACCTGGGCCCTCTGGAAGAGCAATACATGCTCTGAACCACTGAGCCATCTCTCTAGCTCCGTGGTTCATGATTTATTCTTTTTATGGCTAAATAACCAGCTCTCTATCTCATATCTCTCTTAGCTATTCAACTATCTCTGAGTAGTTACTATTCAGTGTGTCTATGTAACACATGTTCTTTATAGTTATCAGTTGATGGATTCTTGGATTGTTTCCACACCTTGGCATTTGTGGGTAGGGCTGCAATAATTATGGGAGTGCGGATGTCTCTTAGACATGCTGATTTCAGTTTTCTTGGCAATATACCTTATGGTGGAATTGTTGGATCATATGGTCGCTCTATTTCTAGTTCTTTGAGAAGCTTCCATATTGTCTCTATAATGGTTATAGTAATTTAGATTCTTTCCAACAGTGGAAGAGTGGATGAGAGATTCCCCTCTCTTTTCATCCATGACAGTATTTGTCATTTTTTTTATTATAACCACTTAACTGGGTTGATTTATAATTTCTTGACTACTGATGGTCAGCTTTCTTTTTTCCTTTATCCTGACTGTTTTCATATACTCACTACTCATTTGTGTATCTTTGAGAATTATATCATTACATCATTTGCCCACTTAAAAATTAATTGCTTTTTGACACACACACACACACACACACACACACACACACACACACACACACGGAGAAGAGGCTGTTGTTGTGTCTCATGCCATTTACAACTTTTCCTATCATTCAGCTTTTGTCCACCCTGCCTTATAGCAGGATGCTTTTTTCCCACCTGTCTTCCAGTTCACTAATCTTTTATCCTGTTTCTGATAGGCTGTTAAACCTGTCAGTCTGCCCCATAATTTCAGTTATTGTAGTTTCTATACTTGACTTTTTTCTTGGTTCTTTATAAATTCCAAATTTCTCCTTTCTTAAAAGCCATAATTATAATTACTTTAAATACTAATTTTATAATTATCTCAATTACATTGTTGCTTACTAATCACCCAGTACAGTTGAAATATGTTTTTAGATGACTGTCTAGAAAAAGCCTATTTTAAGAAAGCTTCTCTTTTAAACAGAACCAGCTTGAAAATTTCCCTTGTTTGGAATCCTGTGTCTGAATTTGCACAGAAGTAAAATTTGTTATTTACATAAATAATAAACATAATTAACTTATATTTAGTATAGATTTATTTCATATCATATCAAAATGAAGTATTAACTGTGTGACTTATAAAAATAATTTAAAACTGAAGCTTTGCAATATGTTAATGTAATCAGTCAATGGCTGGGTTATTTGTTGAATTGGTGGTATTGTTCAGATCAGTTGCATCAGAGGAGTTGCACAGAGTTATTGATCTTAGTCAGTAGAATTAAAATGGATTTTTTTAGGAAATTTAAGAAAGGTAAAATAGGCTGACACTACCTCACACAGAAGTAATTTCAATCACAAGTTATAAGAATAGTAGGGGAAAATGAAAATATATCAAGTTCACACTAGATGCCAGCTAATTCCAGAAAGATTTATAGATTTCCTGGTCCAGTTTTCGGGACAGGCTTAGACAGCCTTACATACTATTACAGTAGTCTTGGAGGCCAGTGGAACTTTGGATCCCACCCTTGTTTCTCCGGTAATACTAGAAACAAATAATACACCAGACCCTGGGTGGAGACATCACAATCTGACCTGCTTCAAATATCAGAACATTTCATTCTGTTGTCTCCTCCCTCAGGAGTTAATTGTGTTTATCATCAGCCTTCTGGTCAGTAGACACACCTCAGGGGGCCTGTGGAGGAGGTGGGAGGAATAATTATCCCCAGACCTTGCCCCGATGCTGTAGAGCCACAGCAGTCCTGCCATGTCGGCTTGCTCTCTCTCTTCCCAGTTCTTCCTAACCGCACTTTCCCTGACACTTGGGTATCTGGACCCTTGCGTGCTGGCTCTCCACCTCCTGCTCTTCACCGTATGACTGCTCACAAAAGGGCGGAGCTCCTCTCTTCAAGATCTACAGCATCTTCAATGTCTGTCATGCTGTTTCTCTCTGTATCTGTCTCCCTCCCACTCTTCTCTGTGTTTGGTTTGTTTCTGAGACAGGGTTTCACTATGTAACCCAGGCTCGCCTTGAACTCTCAGAAATCTACCTGTCTCTGCCTCCGGAGTGCTGGGATTGCAGGCATGTGCCACCATACTCAATGTTCTTTTTCTTTTAAATCTAAGGAAAATATCTTTGAGCTTCTTTTTTAATAGGATTTAAATTCCTCCATTGAGGAGACTAAGACTGCAAAGAGGGGACCCTAGTTTCCCCTGTGACAGGACAGAGTTCCCAAACACTCAGACAAACCTCGTCACACCTGCAAACAAGATGACTATTGAGGTCGCCAAGGGCCACGTTCCAGGGTGTGAACATTAACACCTGCTGCATTTGGACACTATGAACACCAGTGCATGATAGCTAAGCAGCAATGCATTGAAACAGTGTCAATATGTTCTTATCTGTGAGTTCAAAATGATTCTAAGAAACAGAACCGCATTGATCGCCTCTGAGGGATGTGAAACTATGTTGGAAGTTGACAAATAAATGGGAATTCAATCATTGATCTCATATTTCTAATACAAATTATAACTCAGAGTCGTCAGTTATTAGAGAGGCAAATTTCCTTTACAGAAACACCTCAGCCAACAGAGGAAGAAGAGATGAGATGGTTAGAATGCGTTATCTTTAAACACTGAGGAATTAAAGTGTCTGGCCAATGATTATTGATGGCTCATAACATCACAACAGAGACATCAGCTAGCGAGCTTCAGCTGCATGGAGCCACTAAGAAGCAACTGTGACCCCCAGCTTCATGGTCGTCTGCATGGGAAGATTCAAATTTCAGTTCCCATGCCCCAGCCCCCTTAGATTTTTATCACTGTTCTCTATCTCGTGTGCATCCAAATCAGCAAAGGACATACAGTTTTTAAAAACACCGAACTCCAAAACCCTAACCTTGAGCCTATAATTCAATAGGTATTCAGTGAGGACTTGGTTTTATAAAAGTCCAAATACCTATGATGCATCATCAGGAATGGGAGGCATTAACTCCCCTGTCATTGTCCCCAAAGCCTCATTATGAGTGCTCTGTGTAGAGTTACAGCCAGGCAAATCCTTGGGATACTTGGGAGAAATCCATCAAGAGGTTGAGATCCTCAGTCACTCCTTCACCTTAGAGCTGGCACCTTCAATTTCACCATCCAATACAAAGCATTTAGTTTTTTATTGTCAAAAATAACTAACTAAAGATGGGAGGGAAATGCATAGTCAACGTGAGGCCATTTCTCATTCGCTCCCTGTAGCCCCACACTAATTGATCACCATCTTCTTTTCCACTGAGATCAAATGTGACCTCAGAATCCTTCTCACTCCACTGCTCCAGGCTCTCAGTACCAGTTAATTATTGTTGACACACAAATCAAAAGCAATTTGTCATCCTTGGCCCTGGCATTGCCATTACCCCTGTGTGCTTCAAGTAGGCAGAAAAATATGATGTGTTTGCATCTGCTGCTTAACACACACCAGAAGTCTGTGGGTGGGAGGTGACGAAAAAGTGAGAGAGATCACAAGCCTTCCTGCCATGAAGCTGACAGTAGAGGCATTTATTTAACAAGCATTTCATGTGTTCCTGTGTGTATGGGTGTGTGCTCGCCTTGGGCATCTTCAATCCCGTTCCCTCTTGTTTTTGTTTTTTTTTAAGTTATTTATTTGTTTGTTTGTTTACTTAAAAGATTATTTTTTATTAAGAAATTTTTTATTCATTTTACATACCAACCACAGATTCCCCTCTCTTCCCTCCTCCTGCCCTCCCAATCTTACCCCCCAGCCCACCCCCCATTCCCTCCTTCTAAAAGGTAAGATCTCCCATGGGGAGTCAGCAAAGCCTGGTACATTCAGTTGAGGCAGGTCCAAGCATCTCCCCCTGCATCAAGGCTGTGCAAGGTGTCCCACTATAGGTAGTGGGCTCCAAAAAGCCAGTTCCTGCACCAGGGATGGATTGGATCCTACTTCTAGGGGGCTCCTTAAGCAGACCAAGCTACACAACTGTCTCACTTATGCAAAGGGCCTAGTCCAATCCCATAGAGGCTTCACAGCGGTTGGTCTAAAGTTTATGAGTTCCCACTAGCTTGGTTCAGTTGTCTCTGTAGGTTTCCCCATCATGATCTTGGTGCCCCCTTGCTCATAGAATCTCTCTTCCCTCTCTTTGACTGGACTCCTGGAGCTCAGCCTGGTGCTTGCCTGTGGATCTCTGCATCTGCTTCCATCATTTACTGGATGAAGGTTCTATGATGACAGAGTATTCACTGGTCTGATTACTGGGGTAAGCCAGTTCAGGCACCCTCTCCACTACTGCTAGGAGTTTAAGGTGGGGTCGTCCTTGTAGATTGAGCTTCCCTACCACTAGGTTTCCCCCTATTCCCATGATGTCTCCCTCTATCAAGGTATCTCTTTCATTGCTCTTGCACTCCATCCCGGTTCCAGCTCAACCATCCTGTTCCTTTATGTTCTCATCCCCCATCCCCTCTATTGCCTTCCCTCACCCCCAGTTTACTCATGGAGATCTCATTTATTTCCCGTTCCTAGGTCGATCCATGTGTCCTTCTTAGGGTCATCCTCAGCCTACAGAATGGGAAAAGATCTTCACCAACCTCACATCTGACAGAGGGCCGATCTCCAAAATATATGAAGAACTCAAGAAACTAGACATCAAAATACCAAACAATCCAATTTAAAAATGGGCTACAGAGAATTCTCAACAGAAGAATCTCAAATGGCAGAAAGACATTTAAGGAATTGCTCAACATCCTTAGTAATTAGGGAAATGCAAATCAAAATGACCCTGAGATACCATCTTACACCTGTCAGAATGGCTCAGATCAAAAACACTGAAGACAGCTTATGTTGGAGAGGATGTGGGGTAAGGAGAACACTCCTCCACTCTTGGTGGGAGTGTAAACTTGTTCAGCCACCTTGGAAATTCCTCTCGTTTTTTGATTCAGGGTTTCTTACTGAACCTGGCTCTTGCTGATTCAGTCAACTAGCTGAGCAGTGAACCCAGAGAATCTCTTGTCTCTGTCTCCCTAGCATAGGATTTACAGGCAAATCCACCACGCCCAACCTTTCCACATGGATTCTGGAGTTTGAACTTGGATCTTCATGCTTCACTTACCCACTTACTTCCCAACCCTTCAATAAGTATCTCTAGAATTTACCCATGTCCCAGAGAGCCCAGACAGTGTCCCAGAGAAAGTGGGGAAGAGCAATGCCTAGCTTCATGAAGCTCTCTGTTCCACACTCTTGGTGTAATGGGTCAATATAGTGTCCTAGTCAGGGCTACTGTTGCTGCAACAAAACATCACAAGCAAAAAGCAACTTAAGGAGGGAAGGGTGTATTTGGCTTATACTTCTGCATCACTGTTCATCACTGAAGGAAGTCAGCACAGGAAGTCAAGCAGAGCAGGGAGCTGGAGACAGGAGCTGAAGCAGAGGCCATGGAGGGGTGCTGCTTACTTCCTTGCTCATCATGGCTTCACTGTTTTCCAAGGACCCCTCTTTCCCGTCTTAAGAGCAAGGAGTAGCCTGTGCTGTAAGCTCAGAAGCCACCCATCACCCTTAGTAGCATTTTGTTTCATGGCAACAAACTTTCCTCAGTAATATATTCTCACGTCATTTGTGCATTGATTCTTCAACTGAGCTTGTTAATTTGCACAATTTGGTTGTTATTCTCCTGTTTGTTACATCTCCAATTCCACTAAAAAGGATCAATGATCTCAGCATTGTTCACTGAGCTGAGAAATCAGAGCTGACAATATCAGTGTGAATATCACAGCTCAGAATGATAGGACAAACCTGAGACCAGCCCCGGGGTCAAGTGCATCTAGGTGGACAAGTGAAAAAAATTTAACAGCAAATCTTCTCATCTTCTGTCAGGTCCCTGGTATGTGAACATTTCTCCAGAAGCAGAATCAAGTTTTTGATATTCTCATGACATTTTTAAGAAAAATGCAATGACTTAAAGTATATAGGTTTTCTTTTTTTGCAAAAAGTGCATGCATGCATGTGTGTGTGTGTGTGTGTGTGTGTAAGAGAGAGAGAGAGAGAGAGAGAGAGAGAGAGAGAGAGAGAGAGAGAGAGAACGTGTGTGTACACAGATGTGTGGGTGCATGTATATGTGAGTGCACATGTAGGCCAGGGGTCAGCCTAGGGTGTGGTGCCCCAGGAGCTGTCCACATTACTTTTTTGAGCCAACTCTCACTGGAACCTTAGACTTAAGCACTTGGCTAGGCTGGGTGGCTAGTGGGCTCCAGGGATCTTTCTGTCTTCTACCATTGCAGTGCCAGGATCACAAGTGTGCCCAGCCTTTTACATGGTTGCTGGCAATCAAACTTAGGTCCACATGCTTACATGAAGCTGTCTCCCCATCCCCTGGTAAATCAGTACTTTCTGAAATGAAGCTCATTGTCAGGAGATAAGCTGGAGCACACGCTCCCCATGTGGAGCTTTGTAAGCACAGAGGAGCAGGGGCATTCAGTCTACAGTCATGACAAATGATTTTGAGAACACCTAGAATAAGTTACAGGTTAAGTTCCTGTGTCAGGAAATTGTTGGATGTTTCATCATATTAGAAGTATGCTATGTGGAAATGCTATCACTGTGCTCACTTGTGAGTTTCCACAGCTGTATGAAACCATGCACATTGAAAATGCTACAAAGAAGACATGCTGATGGCTTCTCTGCCTCTTTATTGTCAAAAGTATTTGAGCAAAGATTGGCATCATCTAAATGATCAATCCATGTGTCACTGGAGAACTAGTAACACTGGGTAGGAATGGGTGCTACTGCCACCAGATGTGTTTGCCAAGATGCTGGGAGGACTCAGGGGACAATGTAGCAAGGGTGTCAGTGAATGCAGGGCTGGATCTGTAGAACAGTGGTCTACAGAAACATCTCCGATCCTGACAGTGCTCAGATGACCTTGGTGAAGGTATTTCAACACCCATTTCTAGTAGGTGACATTTACTCCATGACTTCAAGTGATACCCATCAATAAATTTAGCTTTGAGAATAGCTTGAATTTCTTCTTGTGAGAGAAAAAAGTCACAATTTTTAAATTTTAGAAATTATATCAAGGGGGCTGGATGCACCTCAGTTGGTAGAGTGCTTGCCAAGTATGATAGAAGCCCTGGGTTTAATTGCCAGCACACACAAACTAGGCATACTGGTACAAGACCATAATCTCAGCAACAAGGAGATGGATGCAGGAGGACCAGAAGTTGAAGGTCATCTTCATCTACAGATAGAATTCAAGGGAAGCCTAGGGTACATCTGAAACCCTATCTCATAAACAAGCAAATGTCTTTTAAAAATTATAAGAATAAGCAGGCCATGTGGGGAGAGATCTAAAGAGGAGAACAGCAAGATAGAGGTGATAAAGGGAGAAATGGTAAAAATGGGGGAAGGACCTTAATTGCGGAGAGAGCAAGGAAGTTAATACAAAAGGAGATGGAAGGAGGAGGATAAATAGCACTAGGATGTTTGAAAAACCCATAAGAAATCATACTATTTTATATTTATCTATAATTATATATAATGCAAATAAGTACATGTGCAAATATCTACATATATAGTTTAAATTCAGTTATGCCATTTGGGTAGGAATGTTCCCCACCTCTCCAAGAGCCATAGACTATCTAACAAAGACAGTGTCAGGAATGAAAAATCTTTCAAGTTGTTGGTCAGGAGAGTTCAGACACTCCCAAAACAATAGAGGCTATTACTGCTGCTTTTGGTTGCCTCCCAGAACTTGAAGGCAAGACCCTATTTCTGAAGACGCCATGCACTTTGAACACAGAACTTCGAGGAACAGAGCTGTATCTAACCCAGAAGGCTTCTCCGTAAGGACTAGCTTTAATAGTACAGGAAGGTGCTATGCAAGCAGCCAAAGGAGAGCAGCAATCAATAGTCCTGCTCAGCTGGGATTCCTACAAAACACGACAGTGACCAGCAGGGAGAGATAAAGGTGCAGTAGTGGCACTCACAACTTGGTGGTAACCAACAGCTGTCTCGTTGGCCCATTAAACTGGAGGGGGATCACGCTTGGAACTAGAAACACCCTACTACCCATGGCTAGTGAGGTCGTGGATCTCAGAGTAGAATTTGTTACTGCCACTGTACAAAACAAGTATAACTCTTAACTGTATTCTAAATTCTTATCCTTATACCCACAGACACGTGTAGTTCTCACCCTCATTAAAGAACCTTCTCTTGGCAGCTGACAGAGAACAACAGATTCTGGGGTGCCCAACCCCAGTTGAAAGATCTACAGTGCAACCCCCAAACTTTAGGCTGAGGGAACATCATGGAAGTGCCTGGTAGTAAAAGACAGAGGAATAAGAAGTCTGCTTTGAGATTATTTCTCCTAAAAATGACAAAGAAGTTACACCTGTGAAACCCCAAAAATATGAAGATCTAAATGTGGGAGGCCAGCTGACACCTTTTAAAAGGGTCCCTATGAAGAAGAGATAGAAAGATAGCAAAGATGAGAAAGACAGAAACACAGGGTAGCTTTGGGAAGACCTGGGTCAAAACCCAATGGTCCCTTCTGCCTCTTCAAAAGGGCCTTTTATAACAATGCTAATGGGTGGGGTAAAAGATCTCCCTCTTGCTAGATCAAAGCACACCACACAGCCAAGTGCAGACCCTTCCAAACACCTGGTAACCACACCCATGGTCAAATCATCTCCTTATGCAGCCCTGTTGGATAAAGCAAGCTCAGATTCTTGGATCCTGAGTAAATTCTCAGTAGGAAACCTCTGTGGGTCTCTATAGCTCCCCCTTTTCAATATATTAAAGGGCCCCTCAGACCCCTCAGATAGACTATGCCTGTCTTAGGTTGTTCTTCTTCCTTAATCAGCTTTACCTGTCCTGGAGATATACTTTCTGTCCAATGTACTCTGTCTTATGTTGGCAGCTAGAAAGAAGAACATTACCCTCCTGACACCCAGCCTCTGTCAGGAGGGTGTACAGAGCTTAACTCAGCTCTGACTCAGGTCCCTACTAAGAGCTTGTAAGTAGTTGGAACAACCACAGCAATCCCTAGGGCTGCCACACACACCAGTAAAGGAGTAGAGGATGACCAAGATGGAATGTCCTTTTTGAATGGGTCTAAGATGTCTATAACAGTCTTAGCCATGTCAAGCCCTTTTTTAAATCAATAAACTCTTGATGCAAATACATAAAATAAATCAATAAACTTTAGATACAACTGCATCAAACTTAAAGACTCCATTAGCTTCACCAAACCATGATTCATCAATATCAACAGATTAACATAATTTTAGTATGAATAATATACATATTTACAACTAGCATGAATATTACTATATATATTTACAATCCTTACACACTTACATTCAAAAGCAAACTCTCTCTAGAACTATTTACACTTTACAAACTTTAGCAAATGTTCAAAAGAGATCTTATAACAAAACTGTTTACATTTTCTTCCAACAAGACAGAAGGTACATGAATCGTGAGTCACCACAGTTAAAATTGTAGGTGAACTCAAAACTGTTCCATTTGTGAGGTTTGCAAAAGCTTGAAAAATTCAGTTCAAATAACAGTCTTAAAGTTCCACTGACAGCCTAAGATCAGGTCCTGGCTCACCAGCTGACCAGGTGGCTCCCACCACCACTCCAGGAGGAGGTGGTGACATGTGGTCTGAGAGTCCCAGTGCAATTCCTTCGAGGCCTGAGGGACTTGATGTTAGTTTGCTGAGCCCTTTGATGTTAGTTTGCTGAGTTTGTTAGGCCTGCTGGTGCCACTTGACATGGGTAGGCTGGTGGGCACTAAACTTGTGCAGCCTCAGTGAGCACATTCTTGGTCCTTTCCCTCCTGGGTCCCAGGCCCACAGCTCTTCTAACCTGGGAGGTTTCAGGGCCACTGGGCTGCAGCTCCCATCATTGCAGGCTGCTGACTGGTGAATTTCCCAAGCCTGCTCCCATGGCCATTTTCATTTGGCTCACCTCAGCTATCCTCCACATCCTCTGCCTCCTCCAGGGCAGCTGACTTGCCAAACCCAGGGCCTGGTGAGTACAAGGCCTCCAGTACTCAGCACACTGGGTCCCAGAAACCCCCATGTCCCATCCTGCGTGCATGGCCAAACACCACTCCTCACTCTCAGTGTAGCTGCATGGCTCTGCCTCATTCTGTTGCTGGGAGCTCAGGCTGGCCCAAGACTCTGTCAGCCAGCAGGTTCCCCTGGGTCTGCAGTGCTATCTCTGCCACCGCTTCACCCTGGGGAGATGCTACCCTGCTCAGCTCTTGGCCTGCGCTCTCCTGGGCATCTCTTGCTCAGCTCCAGACACTGGGGTCTGAAGTCTCTGCTATGCTCTGCAAGCTGCTGTCTGCCATTCACCTCTCTTATGGCTTGAGGTCTCTGCTGCTTGGCTTATCAAGGTTGAGTATAGCCTCAAGCTATTTCACAAGCACCCTGACTGACTTCATTCTCCTAACAGTGAGTCCTCATGGCAGAAAGCTTGCAGAACCCCACTGCCTGCCCTAGCTCTTGGCATCTGCTGCCTGGGAAGCTATGATGCCCATGGGTCTCAGCCACTGATACCTGGCTGGGGCAGCCACTCATGCTCTGCTTCTGTGGCTTTCTGAAGCTTCTGAAGCTGCCCAGACTGTTAAATTTGCAGTGGCTATTTGTTCCTGAATACTGTTTTCAGGTCTGGCACTAGGGAAATTCTACTCTTACCCTAAGTTTCTTCCTACATAATATTCCTATACCTAAACCATATATTTTTTCTAATTTAATAGACAGAAATTGATAGACAGAGAGAGAAACCTAGACAAAGAGAGATACCTGCTGCAGCCTAACTTTTCTATACATAGTTTTTGCTCCTGAAGAATAAAATACCACCCACTGTCTTAACCTGAATACAAAACTGGACATGTCCAACTGCTTCCATGGTGCTTCCTCCTCCAGTTGCTTCCCCTAAACCCAAGTAAGTCCCTGTTCAGGCGCCACCTGTGAGAGGCCAGCTCTCACCTTTTAAAAGGGTTCCTGTGAGGAGGAGAGAGAGATAAGAAACTTTTAAATAGAAAGATAGCAAAGAAGAGAAAGACAGAAACACAGGATAGCTTTGGGAAGACCTGGATCAAAACCCAATGGTCCCTTCTGCCTCTTCAAAAGGGCCTTTTATAACAAACTGGAAGCAAAAGACCTCCCCCTTGCTAGATTAAAGCACATCACATGGCCAAGTGAAGACCCTTCCAAACACCTAGTAACCACACCTGTGGTCAAATCATCCTCTTATGCAGCCCTGCTGGGTAAAGCAAGCTCAGATTCTTGGACCCTGAGTAAGTTCTCACTAGGAAACCTCTGTGGGTCTCTAAATCTAAACAAGACCCAAACAATGACAACACAATAGACATGTTGATGTGGAAAGGCAAAATCTCACAGGGCTCCAATCCTAAATGAAGAACTATAGGCAATTAATGATTGCTGAAAGAAAAATTAGTTTTCCCCAGAGATAAGCCCTGTGATGGCTTGACTGAATAAAATTGAGTAAGAATGGCCCTCATAGACTCATACTTGAATGCGTAGGAAGTGTCATTAGGAAGTGTGACCTTTTTGGAATAGGTATGGCCTTGTTGGAGAAAGGGTGTTACTAGGAGTGGGTTTTGGGGTTTCCAATGCCCAAGCTAAGTCCAGTGGCTCTCTCTCTTCCTGCTGCCTACTTATCCAAATGTAGAACTCTCAGCTACCTCTCCAGCACCATATCTGTCCCCAGGCTACCCTGCTTCCCACCATGACAATAATGAACGAAACCTCTGAATAATAACAATTAAACAGCCCCAATTAAATGTTTTCATTTATAAAAGTTGCCATTATCATGGTGTGGTTGTAGGGAAAAGGGACTGACTAAAGAAACCCACCTTGACCCTGGAGCCCAGAATTAGCAAAGGATGGCTCAGATAAGGCCAGTTAGAGAAACACAGTTTAGCTCAAATCAGAGCCATCTCTGCCCCGTCCAACTGACTTGTGAAACCAACCAATCACAGAGCAGGATAGTAGAACCCTGGGCCCCGGGTTGACTCTACCCTCTAGACTTCCTGTAAAAACCGCCCTGCCTAGGCAGTTAGAAAGGAAGACTGTTCTCTTCACTGTGGTAGAGGCAGCTACTCTTCTAGATTCCTTCCTTCCCAAATAAACCTCTTCCTCAAAAGATTTTTTTGGGTGTGAAGATCTTCATTTACTGTGTAGAGAAGTTCCTTGCTGAGACGTCCCCCAGTGGACAAAACAAGAGAGAGACCTGAAAGAGCAAGGCAAGGAGGAGCTGATCTTTGCTAAGATGTCCCTCAGTGGACAGAGAGAAAACTATAAGTAACACTTTTCTCTGGAAAGGAAGGAGATTGCTGCATTTCTGCAGGGGTTTCCCCTTTCACAGAGTGAAGCAAAGAAGCAACATCTTAGCCTGGATGAGCAGCACTCTGCTAGGAAGCCCCCTTAAATGGAGGCTGAGCTGCTCAGCCATAGAGGTCTCCATGAGAGGAGCAGGATTGCTATATCCTGAGGGAGACCATCCCCCACCACACCAGGTATACCTTGACTTTCCCGAAGAGTCAGGATACCTTCCCTGCTGAACCAGTTCCAGGCCTGACTCTCCCGAGAAGTCAGAGAAATTTCCTTCCAGGGTTGGGCTGTTTCTTTGCAGTCCCAGCTGTCAGCGCTGTGATAAACAGCTCTAGGTGTCTGGGACACCTTCAGGGTAGAGCTGTTGTTCTGAGCAGCTCAAGGTGTCTAGGATACCTTGCCCTCCAGGGTTGAACTGTCTCTAGTTCAGCCATCAAAGCTGTGCTACACAGCTCCAGGTGTCTGGGATACCTTTAGGGTAGAGCTGTTTTTCTGAGCAGTTCGAGGTGTCCGGGATACCTCACCCTCTAGGGCTGAACTGTCTCCTTGCCATCAATTTACTAACATTTTGGTGCCGAAACCTGGGACACCAAACCCACAGAGTTGCAAAATGTGCAATTTATTAACAGTGGTCATGGCTCTTCACAGCAATAGAAACCCTAAGACATGTCCCCAATAGGTTAATCAATACTAACTGGTGATCCCTGAAACATACACATACATGCGACAATAAACAGACTCGGCAGGTTGTATGTTGTTCAAGTCTTAGATGATCTTATAATAAAAAATCCAGAGCCAGATATTGGGGTGAAAGCTGAAAGATCAGAGAAGCAGAGCAAGCCACAGCCACTACCTATTACCTTACCAACTCCATGAATCCTCTGACTGAAATCCTCTGAGTCCTCACCTGAAAGGGGCTTTAGTTTGTCTCCTCATGCCTTATATACCTTTCTCCACCCTGCTGTCACTTCCTGGGATTAAAAGTGTGTGTGCTTCCCAGTACTGGGATTAAAGGTGTGTGCCACCACTGCCTGTCTCTGTTTCCAGTGTGGCCTTGAACTCACAGAGATCCAAATGGATCTCTACCTCCCGAGTGTAGGATGAAGGGTGTGTGCCACCACTATCTGGCCTCTATGTCTAATCTAGTGGCTGGTTCTGTACTCTGATCCTCAGGCAAGTTTATTAGGGCACACAATAGATCACTACAGTTGTATTTATATGTTTATGTATTTACAAACATATATAATAACAATAATTAAAGAAAAAGAGGAAAGGAGGCATGAATTAAGGAGAGTAATGGGTGTATATGTGTGCGAATGGGGAGGATTAGAGGGAGAATAGGGAAGGGAAAATGATGTAATTATATTTTAATTTTTTAAAGAAAATGTAAGAGGGGTACATATTGGTGGAAAATGGTTTGATATCCAACATTCCATTCTCCACTCATGGGATAATTCTCTCCATACCCCTGCACCTTTGCAACTGACACCAGATAGTTCCACCTTAAGAATAAAAGGGAAACTCCCTAAATGGCCTCATTTCAGGATGCTCAGAATGGCCAGATTCTCTGAAAGTCTTGGTAAAGCACCAATTGGCAGTGACCCAGTTATGATTCAGCATGGCTGCTGGGTTCCCAAACATCTCTACTGATTGTCCTTGTTAATACAGGTATTCAACTTGATCAGAATCAAATATCACATCAGTTGACAAGAGGGAGATGTGCCAGGGTCTATTAGGATGCCCTCAGAGTGCAGATGCCCAGGCTGTTCTCTAGCCTGGCTCCATGCTTCCTCCCTCAGGGTGGGTCCTGGCATCAGCAGGTTCTTTTAAAAGTTGCTCTGCAAGATTGAAGAGGCATCACAGAACTCTTTTTGGTATGCAAACAAAACAAATAGCTTAGCATAAATTATTTGCTTGATTTTTTTAAAAATCCTAACTCACAGCTACCGAGCTGATGATGTAGGAGAAGTAACACCATGTTAGGGCTTTAGCACACTTGCTTCAGATAACAGCGGCTGATTCTTTTCCTTATGAGTCTATGAAAGAAAACCCCTCTCTTTGCCCACCCACATACCCATGAAGTCTTGCATTTGCAGGCATTCTATAATGACATCATGGCCCATTCAACACAATCTACTGAAGAGAAAGTGGAGGAGAAGCGAAGGGCACTGGGAGCTGCACTTGGGAACACCACCATGCACAAGATTGAAGGTTCAGGACAGAGCTGTTGGGAGTAGGCAGGAGCAGCTGAAAGGACCCCACCTCCACCCCGGTTGGACAGAGCTGGAAGCACTGAAAAGATGCTGTGGCCACAAGAACACACAAAAACATTTTATCAATTTCCCTACCTCTAGAGAAACAGGAATGCCAGAGGACTTGATTGTGAAATTTTATCAACTTTTGGCAAGTTCGGGGTTCTTCCACTTAGACACTGAGTTTGACAGCTCTTCCCTGATTGGTCCTATTTTTCACCTTATTTTCATACCCCTTTCCACCAATCAGGGCTCAGCTGGCAACCCATAATTCAGAATCCCTAGGCTGCAAAGCCAGCTGCTGCAGGAGCTGATGGAGAAGGAAAAGAAAGAAGACTTGCCTTCAAGATTCACAGGGGATAGACTCTGGGAAAGGTCTGATGCACTCAAGGCTTCTCCCCTAGAGCTTACTGGAGCAGCCTCTAGGACTTGGCTAGTGGTGCAGGCAGAGGGCTCCTTCCTAGCTCAGCCTCTAAGACTTCCCACTCAGCTGGACTGAAGAAGGGAATTCCTTCCTGCAGCTGCTTCCAGCCTTTGAGACCAGCTGCTCTGGAGACCTGCAAGGGCCATAAGGTGTCTAGAGCTATACTGCTTCTCAGAGTTGCAATGGCTCTTAACTAGCATCCTGCTAAATGTTCAAACCCCTTTCTTCACCTTTCTTCGGAGCAGGCAGGAAGTACTAATTTTGAGTTTAAGCAAAAGTGAGAGGAAAGGAGATCCCACTGGACCCAGGGCGCAGGGAACCTCCCTGCTCTGCTGAGTATGGCCCTTTGACCCACGTCATTGGGTCCTCTCCTGTGCACATGGGAAGACTTAGGGCCTGCTCTCTGGAGTCTTTGTTTCTCCGACTTTCAAACTTACGGTCATTCATTTATTCAGAAAATATTTGCCCAAAGCAAGAGCCTGCTGCTTTTGTCTGAAGAACAGCCAGTGTGGTTGAAACTGATGTCTGATACACAAAGTGAGAGGAAATATTAGCAGAGAGCAAAGAGACAGCCTTGTAAGGTGTAGTAAGGAACTTAGAATAGTTCCAAGGAGAGTGGGAAAGAGCCAGTGATGTTAATTTCTGAAGAGGAACAGCTCAACTCTTCACTCACAGAATTCCTGGCTCATTCACATGAATGTGACCACCACTGAAAGGCTACTGTAAACTGGTGACCTTGGTGATGTGTGATTTCTCCTGTAAATTTCTGTAGAGTCTTTTATCTAGGCAAGGAGTCCCCAAGAATGACTTTCTTGTAACTTTGGGACTTCTTAGCAAGGAAATATTTTTTCTTTCCTGAATGCTTA
Source organism: Peromyscus maniculatus bairdii (assembly GCF_049852395.1). NCBI lineage: Eukaryota > Metazoa > Chordata > Mammalia > Rodentia > Cricetidae > Peromyscus > Peromyscus maniculatus. Next base: position 212,142,478 of record NC_134852.1, read on the forward strand.
AAGTACATTTTGCATGTGTTGCTACGTGTGGGCTCACATGTGTGTGCACATGTGTGCCTGTGGAGGCCTGGAGTTGATGTCAGAAGTCATCCTTAAGCAAAGATCTCTTGACTTTGTTTATTGAGTCGGTCTCCTAACTGAACCCAGAGTGTGTCCATCAGCTAGCTAGCAGCTTGTCCCAGGGTCCCTGTCGCTGCTTCTTTAGTGGTGATATTATAGATGATCACGATGCCTATCCAGATTTTACCTGGGATTCCTGGAGAGTGCTTTGGCTGACTGAGACACTTCTCTATCTGCCTCATTGCTTGAAAAGTTGCAGGCTCATAGGGAGCTTGCTGAGCCCTGCCTCCTGTCCTGATAACACCCACCACTAGAGGGGCCCTGGATGGGCCCAGGGTGTAACAGTTGGGTTATCTTGAGATCTGATGTGCCATGAAGATGGATGGGAACAGGTTTTTGAGTTACGGTGGCAAGTACGTGCAGCACTTGAGGTCCGTGAGAGCCTACTGCGTACAGCCCACTGGGCATCTTCCTCCTCAGTAGAGGCTGTCTGGGACCCATGCCACACGGCCTACATTATGATTCTGACCTCGAGTTGCCTGAGAACCTGCAGATCCCATAGATAAGATGAACATTAACAGTTTTATTCAAGTACTCTGCTGAAGCAAGAATCTGGGGTAATTTAGAAGTAGAAATGGAAGGAGATTGCTTTTTCTCCTCCTAGTAAAGCAAGGCTCTTTTTAGGAAGTTAGTATTATGCACAAAAACTATTTCTTTAAAAATATTCATGAGCACAACACAGGCCACCAGGATGTTTGCAGGCCAGTAGAAGGGTTGTTTTCTTTTTTTAAAACCTGAACTTTTAATAGACTTCAGGGGGAAATTGGTGAATAATGAAATACTGAAATACTCTAAACTGTTTTTCTACCGGGAAATAAATGGCACTCTAGAGAGCTGGATAAATCATTATGGCTAATAAAATTCCCTGATACTGCCTCTAGTGAATTTGTTCCAAGAAGATTGGATTTGTATAGATTTATACAAACAAGGTCAGTCTGTAGGAAGGGGAGCTGTTCCGCCAGCGTTTGGGCAACATAAGTGTAGACTATTCATTACAGAGCCACACCTGCTGCGTGCCCTCTGCAGCCTTCCCGTGAGATGGGAGAATGGATAGCCCACGTACACAGCAGTATTTATGACTGCTGGTGGACAGTGCCGCAGGACTCATCCCTGGGCCCTTGACTCGGCAGCCCGTGCCTCGGTCATTGTAGAGCCTTGGCTTCATTTCTTACCAAAAGGTGAGAAATTTATCTAATTTTAATTCTTTATTCCTGTATTGACTTACTTATATGTAATTTTAACTGTTGCTATATGTATCTTTCTTTATGGAATTTCTGTCTCTGTCTTCACCTGTTTCATCCAGATGGCTTTTGTTTTCTTTATTGAATTTTAAAACTCTTTGCATATCAAGAATATTGTTTTTTTTCCTTTGATACTATGTATTGTTCCTAGGTTGTGGTTTACATTTTGTTTTTGTTTTTAATGCTGTTTTCATTTTTATGAATTTGTAGGTGTGAGAAATTAAGTTAGGATTATCTTTTATTTCCTTTTCAAATGGCTTGATTATATGAAATCTATAACACACCAGTGCTTAAATGATGAATTTACATTAGATTATATTTATATCAATACTTGGGTCTGATGCAGATATCTGTTCTGTTCATTGTCTTCTATCATAAGAAGTTTCTCAACTTTGACATCATTGACATTTAGGGATGTGATAAATTTTTATTGCCAGGCTAGGCATTGAGGTACACTCCAGTGAACTACTGTAGAGTGTTTGCAGCATGTCTGACCTCCATCCCCTGGTGGCAGTGGTACCCAGTCCCTCAGAGGTAACTATCCAAAATGCCTCTAGACATCTCCAAGTGTCTTTGAGGCCCAAAATGTCACCACTTGAAAACCCCAGTCTATTTCCCAATATGTCATTATTTCAATGCTGTGGTTTTCTGGTGTATTTTAACATCAGTCAAGAAAATTCCTTTTCTGAATTTCCATCTGTAGACTTCCAGGTTTGGAATCATTTGACTAATTAAAAAACAAATCCCTGGTGCAAAGTATACATCAATAAAGTGTGTACAAATCCTGCTGGAATTTTTATCCAGTTTGCATTAGATTCTAATAAAACTGAATAAGAATGGACGTGCTTTGTGATACTCAGCCTTCATCTTCCGGAAGACCTCCACTGAGTCCGAGGTTTTCTTGGTAAATGGAGAGTTGCAGTCTCCAGTGATGAAGAACATACGCTTTGGTTCAGATCCCGACTCTGCTGTGCTCTGTGCATGACCCTGGTCATCTGTGGAGCATTTCTGAAGCTCAGTTTTGTCCGTTACAAACTGACTGAATGTTAATGTCCCAATGATTGGTCTGAATCTGAAATGGACCCCACAGGCTCATGATTACCATGGTGCCGCCAGCTGGTGGCTCTGGTGAGGGAGGCTGAGAGACCTTTAGGGGTGGGGACAGGCTGGTGGAAGGAGGTCTCTGGGAGCACATTATCTCTGCCCACTCCCTGTATTGCTCTCTGCTTCTTGGTCCCCATACAGTGAACAGTCACCACCAAAGGCTCCCACTGCCATGAACTTGAAGGATCCTCCATGATGGGCTGAAACCATGAACTCAAATCAATATTTTCTTTCTTAAGTTGCTTCTGTCAAGTATGATGGTGACAGAAATTCAAATGTAATACAGAAATGCAAACGAATACAGATAGAAAAAAAAGTATTTCAGCTTCAGCATGTAAACACTATTAGCCATTATTTCAGTTCTCAGATATTTTATGTCTTATCTGGTTTTGTAAATTATCTTCTTTCACTAGATAAAGTATTAATTTAGAACAGAATCTGTTAATTTTCACATATAAATTCAACAGGTAACTACCTCATAGACTTCCCACATTGTCTTTCATGTTTTTATTTATTAGTATATTTATAGGATGTGAAGTTATGGGAAATATTGTTTTCTCCCCAGCACTTGTATACTGCTTGCTATTACAAAAAGTTATTAAAAAATAATTTTAAAAGGTAAAAATATAATCTTGAAGGAAAAGTAATATATTCAATTACACTACATCATCAACTTCTTTTTTCCTAAGATTTTATTTTATCTGTACGAATGCTTTGCTTTTGTGTGTGTGTGTTCACCACGAGCATTTCCAGTATCCAGAGGCCACTAGAAGGCATTGGATCCCCTAAAACTGGAATTGCAGACAGTTGTGAGCCACTTGATGTGGATATTGGGAATCGAACCCCAATCCTCTGCAAGAACAGAAAGTACTCTTAACCACTAAGCTATCTCTCCAGCCCCACCATTAACTTCTATTCCAGGGAAGAAAACACACATGTGATGATCCAACCCCACAGCTGGGAGAATATATCATGCCATTTATAGCTTCCCATACACAACTTACCAATCACTTACAGCTGACATAAAGGGGTATTACAGTTGAAACAAAGAAAAAACAGGTACCAACTGAAAATAGTCAAAGAAATTTACAGAAAAGAAATCCAAACAGACAAAGAAAAGAATGTAATATGATTGTCTATCAGGTAAGGACAACCCAAACTACTGGGTGGTTTTACTACCAGAGATTGGTGGTAGGAAAGTCCTTTTAAATGTCAGGTAACATTCAGTTACTGTGCAATGTAGATGAACTGGAACAGACATGCAGTACTGACGCCAACGGAGACTGGAAGCATATTTGGAAATCAGCTGGTGCTATCTAAGAGGCTAAGCTCAAGCTGTCAAGACCTTACAATTTATGAAGTCTACTCCAAGATACACAATCTGAAAAACTTACACAGTTGCACCAGATCGTGAACATACTCATGAACAACTTTTGTAATACTGAGTACCATAAATAATCCATGTGAAAGCACAGCAAGAAAATTTGATGCACAGAAGCAAAACCTGCCAGTATCTTCCCACTTCCATCACCAGAGTGCATTTCTGTTTTATCAGCCACCTGATCAATGATATTTTGTTATATCATCCTAAGTGGACTGAGTCCTCTTTCTTGACAATACTGCTGTAGCATGAATCTTAGAAAGTCTTATTAATAAAATCAAACCTGAGACCAGTTATTGGGGTGAATGCTGGAAGATCAGAGAAGCAGAACAAGCCACAGCTACCTCACCTCGCCAGTTCCTCAGCTGATCCTGTTTCCTCAGACTGGAAGCCTCTGAGTCCTTATCCAAATGAATCTCAGCTGAACTGTTGCTCAAAAGTCTGAATGCTTAATTAGACAAATGCTTCTAGTTTCTGGTCTTCACGTCTTATATATCTTTCTGCTTTCTGCCATCACTCTCTGGGATTAAAGGTTCACTTCTTGGGACTAAAGGCATGAGTCACCATGCTTGGCTGTTTCCAATGTGGCCTTGAACTTACAGAGATCCAGAGGGATTTCTGCCTCTGGAATGCTAGGATTAAAGGTATGAGTGCCACCATTTTCTAGCCTTTGTATCTAGTGGCTGTTCTGTTCTGTGACCCCATTTAAGTTTATTAGGGTGTACAATATTTTGGGGAACACAATACCACCGTGTACTGCATTTTCAAAAAACAATTTAGAGGTTAAAATAGGTTTTCCTCTGTCCTCCTCTCTGCTTTATTCCCACAGGTTTATGGGAGAAGTGAGTACTGTTTGATGTGATTAAACTGTAATTATTCAGGTTTTGGTATTGTTGGTAGGAGCTGCCGTGAAGACTTGGTCTGTCTTTGTGACCCAAGGGTTGACCTGAAACTTACGGAACCAAATGATTCCAAGATGTTCTTCTGTTCTCTGATGTAGCTCCACCCCAGATAAACAGAGCTCATTAAAATCCGAACAAAGCTTTTATAGGCAGATGATGTACAATACACATTGGACAAAGAAATTCACACCTTTCTATCCATAACTAAGCAGACTCTGTCAGAAGTAGCTCATGTCTCCATGTTTTACCTTACATGGCACATCACTCAGACGACCTCATGATCTGCCGGGTGCACTGGCCTCTCCTTTGTCTCACTTGTTATTGCTTGCATCTGTTGTCTGGATGATGCATGACTCTTCTCGAGACACAGGCAGGCTTTAATGGTACTGATCTTTTCTTTATGATGTACCCTGGTGCCATGCTCCTACCCTTCTGCTGCTGCTGAACTGATGGGCATGATAGATGTCATCCACATAGATGCCTGTTCCCTCAAGGAGACACTTCCTAACATGTTCCTAGTTGGAATTTCCCAGATTGAATCCTGGCTTCCTGTTTTTGTTCCCTTTCATTTGGCGACCTAAAACTAACTCTTCCTTGATGCTTTGCCCCAGGTCTTAGCCCCCTTTCTTTTCTACATTACTATGAAGAAAGACCAGACTTTATTCTAAGTCAGATCACACCCATATGAATGGTCTTGTTGGATTAGGAGTGAAGAATTAGCATTTGTTTTCTGAGTTTCATTTTCCTGCAGGTTAGAAAAGCTATTCATAGGAAAAGTATGTAGGCGGGTAATTATTTTATGTATTTCTTTGCCAAACTCCCCCAATAAACTCTGTGGTAACAAAATCCATTCAACTGTAAGCACGTACATACTCAGAACTGTGGCATCAAAAAGAATCACAATGAAAAAGCAACCTGTGGACACAAACGATGAGATTCACAGGTAAACCATATGTGCACGCAAGACTCCCTTCGATGGTTACTACTGCAAGCCTTTCAGTGTTTAAAATTGGAAGCATGTTTTTGGAATCATCTTTCTTTTCTTGTCCCCTTTCTTTGGAATTATAGCAAAAAGAAATAACAATGCATTTATATTCTGGCATGACACACAGAGCCTTCTGGAAATGCCTCAGATGCAGGTCGAAATAGAAAAAGGTCCAGACATGCCTGGAAAGGGAAAAAATTGGCTGTGATGAGAACTTTAAGTTCAACATAAAAATGAATTAAATGAATAAATGGCCAGGGGACCTGCCTGGAGCAGGGGAAATAAGTTTCATAATGGCCAGCTGACCTGAGAAATGGCAGGAAAGACATCTTGCTTCCTTAAGAGGGGCATTCCTGCCACATGCAGGGAGATCTTGAGGAAGCATTTATTTGGGGGGCGTGGGGCGGGTTGAATGTAGTCTTGGGAGAGAATGCCCAGGGAGAAGAAATACCTGACATGGATTTTACTTTAGCTTACCACCTAATCATTTAACAAAGACAAATTCTGAGCTCATATTGTGGATAAACTATTACACCCTTGAGTTTTGGAAGGCTTCCAACATATTTTCCACAGTGATTCTCCTGTGAAAAGACAATAACATATGCTTGTGTCATGATAACGAAGGCAAATTTCAAGCAAGACTAGTTATTAAAGCTGTAATTTATCTGATCAAAATAAAATTGAAAATATGGTATTTGTCTTGAATATGACCCTGAAATTCTGGACTTCATATATACCTGCCAGGAAGCATGTCTCAAAGTGTTCATAACAGAGGCAGGGGCGACAGCTCATCAGTTAGATAGTCGCTGTGGAAGAGAACCTGAGGTCAGATCCTCAGAATCCAAGTAAAATGCCAGGTGGGCGTGGTGACTTACCTGCAGCTCTAGCCTTGGAGTGGGGAGATGGGGGATTCCCACAGCAAGCTAGCTAGCGAGGCTTAATCATATTGATAAACTCTGGGTTTGATTGAAAGACCTTGCTTCTCTGAATTAGGTGAAAGAGCAATTAAGGATGGTTCTTAACATCAACCTCAGACGCTTACATGCATGTGCACACACATACAAGTGTACCTACACACATTTATGCCAGCATACATGCATACACACACACATGCCTACATATGCCCATAAACACACACAGTACACACACACACACACACACACACACACACACACACAGAGGGAATTTCAAGTTAGCCTTAAATAGCAATATTTATATATTCTCAGATCTTTGGAATCAGTAATCTCAAGGAACATTATATAATTTGATTTTAATTTATACATCATGTTGACGTTATTCTTGTCCTCCCAATTAAATAGCTATTTCTTCTATAGACTGGGAATTTCAATGCATCTGCCTCCTTGGTGTTGTTATTTGTATGAGTGCTTGCCTGCAGGTATGTATGTGCATCCCTGGTACCCACAGAGGTGAGGAGGGGCCATCAGATCGTGAACTGGAGTTACAGACAGTTATAAGCTACAGTGTGGGTGCTGGAAACTGAACCTGGGTCCTCTGCAAGAGCAGCAAGTGCTTTTAACCTTCAGACCGTCCTTCTAGACTCTACTTTTTAAATTTGCACTTGTGGAAATTATACAATCTTCTAAGTTCTGACAGATGTATACACTTCTGGAAATACTGCCATCATCGAGGTATCAGGCCCCCAGCTAGACCTTTCCTCTCCACATTGTCCTTTTCTCCTCCTTGAACCTTAACTTTTCACAGCCATGAATCCATGTTTCCTCTTGCCTTGAGCCCAAGAAACCACATATTTCCTTTTTGTGCATCTCCTAGATAAATTGAATCAGTCTGAAATATTCGTGTATCTGGCTTCCTTGATTCAATGAAACGATTTTGAGATTTCTCCATATTACTTACTGCATTTATCAGTAAAAATGGGTTTTTAGATACATTAGCCAAGTGCTGTTGTATGGTACAGTTACTAATCCATTCACCTTCTGAAGGACGTTTGAAGTAGCCTGGGGCATAATTTGAAGCCAAAGTGTGTGGTGGTGATCCCAACAAGGAAGGCAGCAGCTCGGCAATTTGCCCTAAAACTTAACTCGAATTCCAGGTGTATTAGGGACTTTCCCCAGGATTCAGAATTAGAGATACAATTGTCTACAGAGATAGAAGAATAGAAAAGAATAAAACAGAGTTAAGTAGATGGTAGATAGAGAGTAGATGGATGGATGGATAGGTGGATGGATGGATGAATGGATGGATAGATGGATGGATGAATGGATGGGCAGGTGGATGAATGGATGGATGATATAGAGAACACTGTCACATTAGGGATCAAAGCACGGGACTGAGTTTGGGGAACATGGCCGTGGTAAGCCTCAGTTTCTCCATCTATGATGTAAAGAATGCTTACGATTATTTCTAAAATTACTATCTTTAAAAAGGAATACTAGCCAGTGAAGCTGTTTTAAAGTTAATCTTTTCGTTATTCTTTCCAAAATTTCTACGAGTCACTAACATAGATGATTCTGTCTTCATTGTTTTCCTGGCTTTCCCTATGATTACAGAAAGTTCACCTTTAAAAGCTTTGACTGGATACTGCATGCTTTCCTATGAAATAACTTTTGCTGATAAACAAGAGACTCAAAGTCTTTTGATTCGGAAAACATTGATGATTTCACCCTGAGAAAATCTTTTTAACTTTCCTTTGATATGTTTAGTTGAGGGGCCCTCTAGTGGAAAAATCTGCACACAGCATAACAACTGCTTCCAGACTGAATAGCCACCAAGTCTACATTCTACTCACTAAACAATAAAGACCCATTTCCGTATTACAATAAAAAATTCAAAATTCAGGTTCTCACTCGGGTTAAATTGTAATTTGCACGTAATACTAAAGTGTACGAGGGACTACTTATGTAAGATTAGAACATTCAGATCTCTTTCTGTGGTCTGCCTGCTGTCCTCTGGTAGCAATGCCAGCTCCGTAGATTTAAATCACACGGGGGCCACTCTCACAGCTCCCTCCCCCCCCCCAGCCCCTGCTTCCACCAGTTTCCCATTCTTTAGGGACTTTGGTTGTGTCCACGCATCCTAGAAAAGAAAAACCTTTGCCATTTGATATTTCTCGGCTTATGTCGTGGGCAGGAGCTGCCTATCACAGGTAAGTTGTGGTATGGAAGCAGCCCTGCTCAGCCCTGGCAGGATCCTGGTCATTCCCCTAGGAGCTCCTAACCCTCACAGTCAGACAGACCTCCATCTGCAGCCGCTGCCACTTGGGTGCAGACTGTCAGGGGCTGTGCTGAACCTCTGGCAGTAGTTCCTACATTCCCCCAACAACTCTGAAGGCATTTAACATGACTGCTCCCATTTTACAAATTAAATGGTAGAGGCCCAGTTAAGATAAATGGTAATGTTGAAGATTTTGCTTCAGAAGATTGTAGGAGATTCTTGTCCCCTACACAGGGGACTTAGGATTTAGAGCTGTGTGTATGGGCATGTTCCCATTGCAAAGGTAACATGCCAACGTGTTTGCACTTAGTCTATAAACATGACGTTAATAAGCAGCAGGAAGAACCAGCTGTCAACCCAAATAAGGACATTGAAGATGACAGCAATGTCAGCTACTGGGAGTGACAGCCCATGGGCCTGGGTACTTCCTCCTCTGTGGGTTTGGGGCCATCAAGGCAGAGCCAACAGGCAAGGCACTGACTGGTACAACCCTGTACTTACAGGAAGGAGAGATCAGTATGGTCTCTGTCCTGCAGGGCGTAGTGGAAAGTCCCTCCCAGAAGCCCATGTAGGGCTGTGAATTGCATGCACCCCCTTGTAGTGCTCATGAAGACTGCCATTTCCTTGGGAGGGTGAAAGTGCAGACTATGCTGACAGATCAAGCCAGGTGCTGCTTGTCACACACACTTAAGCAATTCAAGGAAGTTCACTGCATACCCAGAATGTGGAGTTTTGTCTTAATAAGGGAGAGACATCCAACTGCCATATAGAGGAATGTTCTATGTCCGGGACTCTGAACGGCTAGCTCACAGGGGGCAGCTAGTCTCACAATGGATGCTTTTCTAGTAGCACAAATAATTATTTTGGTGTTGTTTCTGCTCTGCTCGGAGAAGCACCAAAGTGCCATCAATGCACTTGGGTAGTTGCAAGTCAAAGAAGATCTCCAGTGATCCCTGAACAGAAGGACTCTTCCATCTCCATTTCCAAGGTCACTTGGCTCTTTTTCTTTGGATAGCAATTTTATTAACTTTATCTTCTTGCTTTTAAATATCTATCAGTAAGCAGCCAGGCATAGTGGAGCACACCTTTAATCCTAGCACTTGGGAGGCAGAGGCAGGTGTATCTTTATGAGTCTGAGGCCACCCTGGATCACATAGCAAGCTCCGGGACCACGAGGGCTACATAGAGTGACCCTGTCTAAAAAAACAAATAAAAAAATGAATACCCGTCAGAGTTGGACTGAGTCACATTACAGACATCCAGATGGGCATCTCCCAAACATCCATGGCCTGCAAGGCTCTCTGGAGATCATGTTGAGTAGCAGGCCCTAGTTTAGCAGGTACAAATGATTCTCACACTCTGACTGGCTGGCTCCTAGATGATATTGGAGCTACTGGTTCATGGACCAACCACACACTGAGGAGCAGAAATATAGGATTCCTTATAAGAAGATGGAAACATTATATGTGAAAAGAATTCTTTGATTCTGAGTCTGAGGCTATAAAACCACTAGGTGTGTAGAGAGATTTCCCCAGAAAAATGTTATGTTTTGTCAAATTCACTGAATATTTGATATGATTCATTCTTATTTTTATTATAAGTGGATTTTAAATGCCATTTTTACTCTCACTGTTTGGTGAGGACTAGACTAGGGTGACAGAAGAGACAAAGAACTTCTGGAAGGAGTTCTTTTTTATTAAATATTTTAAAATTTTATTTTACATACCAACCACAGTTTCCCCCTCCCTCCTCTCCTCCCATTCCTTCTCCCAACCTCCTGTCTACTCCTTTTGTACAATCCTCAGAAAGGGGCAGGCCTCCCATGGGAGTCAACAAAGCATGGAATGTCAAGTTGAGGCAGGACCAAGCTCCTCCCCTTTGCATCAAGTCTAAGCTAGGCATCCCACCATAGAGAATAGGTTCCAAAAAGCCAGCTCATGCGCCTGGGGACAAATCCTGGTCCCACTGCTAGGGGCCCCACAAACAGACCAAGCTACACAACTATCACTCACATGCAGAGGGCCTAGGTTGGTCCCAGGCAGGCTCCCTAGCTGTCAATCTAGAGTCCGTGAGCTCCCACAAGCTTGGGTCAGCTGTCTAGTGGGTTTTCCGTTCATGATCTTGACCCCCTTTGCTCATATAATCCCTCTTCCCTCTCTTTAGCTGGACTCCCAGAGCTTGGCTCAGTGCTTGGCTGTGGATCTTTGCATCTGCTTCCATCAGTTACTAGATCAAGGTTCTATGATGACAATTAGGGTAGTCATCAATCTGATTAAGGAGAAGGCCAGTTCAGGCACCCTCTCCACTATTGCTAGGAGTCTTAGCTGGGGTTATCCTTGTGGATTCCTGGGAGTTTCCCAGGCATCAGATTTCTCCCTAACCTCATAATGGTCAAGATATTGTTCATTGCTCTCCCTCTCCGTTCCTCTTGATCCCTCATGGTACCTTCCCCCATCCCTTCCCCTCTATCCCCCCCCCCAGTTTACCCAGGAGATCTCATCTATTTCCCCTTCCCAGGGCAATCCATGTGTCCCTCCTTGTTACCTAGTTTCTCTAGGGCTGAGTATTGTAGTCTTGTTATCCTTTTCTTTACACCTACTATCCACTTACTAGTGAGTACATACTATGTTTGTCTTTCTGGGTCTGAGTTACCTCACTCAGGATGATTTTTTTCTAGTTTCATCCATTTGCCTGCAAACCTCATGATGTCATTGTTTTTCTCTGCTGAGTAGTACTCCATTGTGTATATGTACCACATTTTATTTATCCATTCTTCAGTTGAAGGGCATCTAGGTTGTTTCCAGATTGTGGTTATTATGAATAATGCTACTATGAACATAGTTGGACAAGTGTCCTTGTGGTATGATTGAGCATACTTTATGTATATGCCCAAGAGTGGTATCACTGGGTCTTGAGGTAGATTGATTCTCAATTTTCTGAGAAAACATCATACTGATTTCCAAAGTGACTGTACAAGATTGCACTCCCATTAACAGTGGAGGAGTATTCCTCTTACCCTACATCTTCTCCATTATAAGCTGTCATCAGTGTTTTTGATCTTAGCCATTCTGACAGGTGTAAGATGGTATCTCAGAGTCATTTTGATTTGCATTTCCCTGATAACTAAAGATGTTGAGCAATGTCTTTTGGCCATTTGAGATTTTTCTGTTGAGAATTCCCTGTTTAGAGCTGTACTAATTTTTCTTAAATTAGTATTAGGATTATTTGGTATTTTGATGTCTAGTTTCTCGAGTTCTTTATATTTTGGAGATCAGCCATCTGTCAGATGTGGGGTTGGTGAAGATCCTTTCCCATTCTTTAGGCTGCCATTTTGTCTTATTAACAGTATCCTTTGCCTTACAGAAGCTTTTCGGTTTCAGAAGGTTCCATTTATTAATTGTCAATTTCAATGTCTGTGCAACTTGTGTTATAGTCAAGAGATGGTCTCCTGTGCCAGCGTGTTCAAGGATACTTCCCACTTTCTTCTATTGAGTTCAGTGTAACTGGATTTATGTTGAGGTCTTTGAATCCACTTGGACTTGAGTTTTGTGCAGGGCGATAGATAGGGATCTATTTGCATTCTTCTACTTGTCAACATCCAGTTATGCCAGCACCATTTGTTGAAGATGCTTTCTTTTTTCCATTGTACAATTTTGTACTATATTAAATACATATGGAGAAAGTGGACAGCATTGTCTTGTTCCTGATTTTAGTGGAATCACTTTGAGTTTCTCTCTATTTAATTTGATGTTGGCTGTTGACTTGCTGTATATTGCTTTTATTATGTTTAGGTATATTCCTTGTATCCCTGTTCTCTCCAAGACTTTTATCATGAAGGAGTGTTGGATTTTATCAAAGGCTTTTTCAGCATCTAAGGAGATGATCATGTGGGTTTTTTTTTCCTTTCAGTTTGTTTATATGATGGATTACATTGACAAATTTTTTAATGTTGAACCATCCCTGCATCTCTTAAATGAAGCCTACTTGATTACAGTGGATGATTTTTTTGATGTGTTCTTGGATTTGGTTTGCCAGTATTTTATTGAGTATTTTTGCATCAATGTTCATAAGGGAGATTGGTCTGTATAATTCTCTTTCTTTGTTGCATCTTTGTGTGGTTTGGGTATCAGGGTGACTGTAGCCTCATAGAAAGAGTTTGGCAATGTTCCTTCTGTTTCTGTGTTGTAGAATAACATTTGAAGAGTATTGTGGTATTAGCTCTTCTTTGAAATTCTGGTAGAATTCTAGGCTGAAACCATCTAGCCCTTGGCTTTTTTTGGTTGAGAGACTTTTAATGACTGCTTTTTAATTTTTTTTATTACTTTAGGGATTATAGGTTTATTTAAGTTGTTTATCTGGTCTTGATAATTTTGGTAAGTGGTACCTATCAATTTCTTTTAGATTTCCAACTTTGTGGAGTATGGGTTTTTGAAGTATGACCTGATGATTCTCTGGATTCCCTTAGTGTCTGTTGTTATGTCCCCCTTTTCATTTCTGATTTTGATAATTTGGATATTCTCTCTCTGCCTTTTGGTTAGTTTGGATTTGTCTATCTTGTTGATTTTCTCAAAGAACCAACTCTTTGTTTCATTGATTTTTGTATTGTTCTCTTTGTTTCTATTTTATTTATTTCAATGCTCAGTTTGATTATTTTCTGTCATCTACTCCTCTTGGGTGAGTTTGCTTGTTTTTTTTCCTAGAGCTTTCAGGTGTGCTGTTAAGTTGCTGGTGTGAGATTTCTCCATCTTCTTTATGTAGGCATTTAGTGCTATGAACTTTCCTCTTAGCACTGCTTTTATAGTGTCCCATAAGTTTGTGCATGTTGTGCATTCATTTTCACTGAATTCTAGGAAGTCTTTAATTTCTTTCTTTATTTCTTCCTTGACCCAGTGGTGATTCAGTTGAGTGTTGTTCAGTTCTCATGAGTTTGTAGGCTTTCTGTACTTTGTGTTGCTGTTGATTTCTAACATTAAGCCATAGTGATCTGATAAGATACAGGAGGTTATTCCACTTTTTTGTATCTGTTGAGATTTGCTTTGTGGCTGAGTCTGTGGTCAATTTTAGAGAGGGTTCCATGAGGTGCTGAGAAGAAGGTATATTCTTTTGTGTTTGAGTGAAATGTTCTATAGATGTCTATTAAGTCCATTTGAGTCATAACATCAGTTAGTTTCCTTATTTCTCTGTTAAGTTTCTGTCTGGCATACCTGTCCATTGGTGAGAGTGGAGTGTTGAAATCTCCCACTGTTAGTGTGTGGGGTTTGATGTGTGATTTAAGCTTTAGTGATGTGTCTTTTACAAATGTGGGTACCCTAGTATTTGGGGCATAAATGTTCAGAATCGAGACTTCATCTTGATGGATTTTTGCTGTGATGAATATGAAATTTCCTTCTCCATCTCTTTTGATTAATTTTAGTTTGAAGTCTATTTTGTTAAAGATTAGGATAGCTACACCAGCTTGTTTCTTAGGACCATTTGATTGGAAGGCCTTTTCCCAACCCTTTACTCTGAGGTGATATCTGTTTTTGAAGTTGAGGTGTGTTTCTTGTATGCAGGAGAAGGATGGATCCTGTTTTGTTATTTTTAATCATTCTGTTATCTGTGTTTTTTATAGGCAAATTGAGTGCATTGATATTAAGAGATGTTAATGACAAGTGATTGTTAATTCTTGTTATTTTTTGGTTTTGTTGTTGGTGTTGGTAGTATGTGTGTGTTTTCCTTCTTTGGGATTTGTTGTGTGAGATTATCTATTGTCTGTGTTTTCATGGGTGTAGTTAACTTCCTTATGTTGGAGTTTTCCTTCTAGAACTTTCTGCAGGATTGGATTTGTAACTAGGTATTGTTTAAATCTGGTTTTGTCATGGAGTGTCTTATTTTCTCCGTCTGTGGTGATTGAAAGTTTTGCTGGGTTTAGTAGTCTGGGCTGGCATCCATGGGCTCTTATTGTCTGCAAAATGTCTGTCCAGGACCTTTTTGCTTCCAGGGTCTCCACTGAGAAGTCAGGTGTAATTCTGATAGGTTTGCTTTTATATGTTACTCGCCCTTTTTCCTTTGCAGCTCTTAATATTCTGTCTTTATTCTGTATGTTTAGTGTTTGATTGTTATGTGACAAGGGGACTTTTTTGTCCAGTCTATTTAGTGTTCTGTAAGCTTCTTGTATCTTCATAAGCATGCCCTTCTTTAGATTGGGAAAATTTTCTTCTATAATTTTGTTGAATATATTTTCTGTGCCTTTGAGATGGAATTCTTCTCCTTCTATCCCTATTATTCTTAGTTTTTTTTTTTCATGGTGTTCCCAATTTCCTGCATGTTTTGTGCTAAGAATTTGTTGGATTTAACATTTTCTTTGACTGATAAATCTATTTCCTCTATCATATCTTCAATGCCTAAGATTCTCTCTTCTATCTCTTTCATTCTGTTGGCTATGCTTGCATCTGTAGTTTCTGTCCATTTACCCAAATTTTCCATTTTCAGAATTCCCTCAGTTTGCTGCTGTGGAACAATCCCTTTTTACACTATGAACGCATATTACTCTCATTGGTTAATAAAAAGCTGAAAGGCTGATAGCTGGGCAGGAAATCAGGTGGGAAAACCAAACAGAATGATGAGAAGAAAGAGGGTGGAGTCAGAAGAGACACCAGACAGCTACCAAACAAGCAGGATGTGCAAAAAATGAGGCAAAAAGCCATGAGCCATATGAAAAAGCACAAATAGAAATATTGGTTAACTTAAGTGAAAGAGCTAGCTAGTAACAAGCCTGAGCTACTGGCTGAACATTTAGAAGTAATATTTGGCCTCTGAGTGATTATTTGGGAGCAGGTGAGTGGGACAGGAAATATCTGTTTACAGTTTGTGTTTTCTTTATTGCCTCTATTTCAATGTTCAAGTCTTGAAGCATTTCCTTCACCTGTTTCATTGTTTTTTTCTTGACTTTCTTTAAGGGATTCATTGATTTCTTCCAACTTTTTTGTTTGTCTTTTCCTTGATTTCTATAAGGGAATTTTTCATTTCCTCTTAAGAGCCTCTATCATCTTCATAACATTATTTTTAAGGTCATTTCCTTCTGCTTCATCTGCATTGAGATGTTCAGGTCTTGCTATTGTAGAATCACTAGGTTCTGGTGGTACCATATTCTCCTTTGTGTTGTTGAACATATTCTTACACTGCTATTTTTCCATCTGGGTTTTGGATAATTATAGCACAGATGTTGATTCTTATGACTTTGTTGGATGGGTCTTTTGTCCTTTTATTGTCTGTTTCCTCTATTGTCTTTTGGCCTGAATGGCCAAGGGTTCTGGTGATTGGCTGGTTGTCAGGTTGAGTAGAGTTGTCTCAGCTAAGATTTGTGGGGGTTTGAGTGCCTAGATCCAGCTTATTGACCAGTTCTTCTGGCTGGTGTGGGTTTTACTTGTACCTATGGGATCTGTTCTTTCAACTGGTGTAAGTTGTGCCTGTGCCTATGGAGTCTGTTCGTCCAACTGATATAGGTTTTGCCTGTGCCTGTTCTTCCAACTGGTATGGGTGGCACTTGTGCCTATAGGATACGCCGATGTTGCTGGAGAAGGCTATTTATTAGGAGGCTGTTCTTCTTCCAATTGGTGCAGGTGGTACTTGTGCCTTTAGGGGCTGCTGATTTTGTGGGAGATGGTTGGCAGGGGTAGGATGATGGGTTCAGTGGGTTTAGGTGTCAGAGTGGGTCTTGTAACTTACAGAGTCCAATAGCAGGTGGTGGTGGTGGAGCGGCCTGCCTACAGGACTCTTACCTGCTAGCCTGCTGCTGGAGAGAGTTCTTATTACCAGCATTTTGTTGATGTGGTCTGGATCATCCATTGATGGAGTAATACTCATCTGAACAGTCCATCTTTTCCTCTAACTTTGCTTCATATTTTTATCTATGCTCTCTCTGATACTGTTAATCTAATCTCTGTTCATTAATCTAAATAACAACAGTTCTTGGGAACTACAAATACAAGTCACTAGGCATAAAATTTCTTCATAGTTTTAATGTTTCAATGTGATTCTGATCCAGTTGACAACAGTCCACAGTGTTGTGATATCTTGAGCAGAATTTGTTTTTACATTTCTTTTTCTGCATGTGTGTGCGGTGGATGTGTATGTTGTGGGTATATGTATGTGTGCTTCATGGGTATAAGCAGGCCGATGTGTGTGGGTGTGTGTACAGGCCAGAGGTTTACACCAGGTGTCTTTCTTTGTTACTCACCCTCTACCATTGACAGACAAATATATTCAGAGGATCTAGTCTCTCTCTGAACCCAGAGCTTCCTGAGTCAACTAGTCTAGCTGACCAACTTCTAGGAATCCTGTTTCTATAACTTGTGTGCTAGGATTAGAGGCTCACCTGGCCACCATACCTGCCTGACATTATACATGGGTCCCAGGGACACAAACCCTGGCTCTCATGCCTATTTGACAAGAGATTTATCCTACAAGCCATATACCCAGCTATTGGTGAAACTATTAAGGCCACTCCACGTAGTTAAAAGGGAGGTTTATTTTGTGGGGTAACTTACAAGTGAAGGGATAGGTAGGTCGTAGGGTCTGGGAAAGGTGTAGCGCAGTCCAGTGGTGTTCTCTGGAGAACTCTGCTCGGTCTGCATTCCACTTCCAGGGTCCAGGAACCAAGAGAGCCCCTGCATCCGGATCTCGGGTCTTCAGAGTCCTCTCTCAGCCCCACCTTGTAGGCGTGACCATTACTGAAGCCTCAGTGGGGGTTGGAACTTCAGATCAAAGCTGGAATGGCTCCCACTGCACCTAGCCCTTGAATAGGGCTTTAACCAGAAAAGAACAGCATTCATCAATATGCTATCAAATCTGATTTCATCAGAGAATTTATGACATGTCAGTCCTTAAGAAGCAGCATTTCCAGTAGTTTCTAACTCCCCTGGCTCTGCAGGATAGTCTTGCCTGTCCTGAAATGTTTAATGGGGAAAATATTTGCCATGTCATGGCAGTGGCTAGGGAGTCACATCACCCATAAAAGAACAGAAAAAAATTATAAAAGGAAACTGAAACATTTCCAGTAATTTTATGACTCATACAACTTCCTGCACATTACATATTTAAGAAATACTTTACCAGACTACTTATCCAAGAAATGGTAATTTAGAGAAAATTAAATTTAACTTTAAACTAAACTTAATTTAACCCCAATCATCTAAATGGCTGCTTCATCTGAAATACTTGCCTTTCGTCCATATGTTTGATACTGTCTAGACAAAGCTGTGTTCATCATATAAAAGAAAGGAAATAACTGGCTTCATTATCTTGTGTTAATTGTGATTTCCATTGTGTGATTATATTAATTACTTGTCAGTCATTTCTTAGTAATTGAGATTTTCAAGTATGTATTTATTTAACCTAGACTTGGAGATGTGCATCAGTTCACAACTGAAATATGATAGTGGCTGGAGAGACGGCTCAGTGGTTAAGATCACTTGCTGCTCTTGCAGAGGACCTGAGTTCAGTTCCCAGCACACACATCTGAGAACTCGAGCTCTGGGGTAACTGACACCCTTTTCTGGTCTCCACAGACACCCAACACATGTAGCATACACTGACACAGACACACATATATAAAAATAAAAAGAAAGTTTTAAAAAGCATTTTTTGTGTTCAGTGTGTGTTGTTATGCTGTTAACCAGAGGTATTATCTATTATCTGAGATGGGGGCAGATAGTAATATTAACTAGAGGAAATAAATTGGATTAAGTTAGCAAATTGTGGCAAGGCTTTCTAGAAATGGAAATATTACAGAGAACAATCTAAATAACAACAGTATCAAGTGCCTACTATGTGTTGGACCCTTTTCTATACACAGCTTTCCAGCTGCTCATCCATCCTCAATAACTCAACCTGAGTGGAGTCCTCCCCAGTTTCCATATTCCAACTCAAAGCTTCAAAGTCTTGTCCTCAAAGTATAAATCTGGGCAATTCTCAATATTAGGAAAGTTAACTCAAGAAGGTTCTGGGCGTTAAGTATCCCAAGGACCAAGGATGGTAATTAGGAGAGGGGAAGAACTAGTGCACATGGGAAATGGCCACCCCGCTGGAAGGATGCATGAATGAAGATGGAATGGGACCACAGCCTTGAGAGTGAGCTGATCTGCAGAACCATCCACTTGACAAGCACCTATAAGTATGTTTCACCAAAATTTCAAGCATCCCTCAATCCAGTCAAGTTGACAGATAAAATTAGCAATCTTGAAGAAACAATTCACTGGGCAAACCATCTCATCTCACGGCTTCCTTTTCCCTTCTCCTCTTACAGCACATCTCCCAGGGGGCTGGGATACATTACATTTCGCATCACTATCTGCTTTCTCTCTTCATCAGTTTAATCTAGGAGCTTCTGATAGCCATTTAAGTTCCCTGAAGATAACTCCCATTTAGAACCCTCCTCCTCCATCTCCTTGCCCATCAGTAATGCATTTCAGGTTCTGAGAGTTCAGAACTGGGAAATTGAACAAATATGTACACAACTGATTTGATCATGTTGTAAACCTAACAGACTACAAAGCCCTATTCGTGATGCTGCAAAGAATAAACTTTACCTAGAGCTGTGTTTTCCAATGCAGGAACTGCCAGCCATGGGTCAGAGCTGATCATCTGAACTGTGACAAGTTGGTGCCACAAAAGGAAAGAATAATATTTCAGGCTTACTGGATTATATTATCTATAAATGCAAACTTAATTCTTTCTTATGACATTTAAAAGTGTGGATGGCATTAAATTCCTACTGGGCAATGCTTATCAAGAAAGTACAGACAGGGAAGGGGTGAGAGCTTTAGGAAGAACAGTAGCAAATCCAGTCTGCATTTAGAACTGAGGGCTGGCGGTGCACAGAAGGCCGACATGGGCATGGGGGAGGAGGTCAGCCTGTGGACAAGGAAGGCAGTTACAAAGTTACTGTAGTGACCAGGAAAAAAAAGTGGTTATCATATAATAGCACAGAGTTTATATTTCTATCTTATAAAATTTACATTTGCAGCATTAGTGATAGAGAAGAAAATATGACTGAAAGAAAACACATTAAGTTATCGAAACTATGTGCATGTGCAGAAGTTGGTCATAGAAAGCAAATACTCAGCCTTGAACAGGTGTGTGCATTCCCACCATACTATTGCTTCCATGCTTACTCTTGAGGTCAATTCTAGACTAACACAGCCTGGGAGAACACAGCCTTCCAAGTGTCCATATAAAAATAGGTCAGAGTTCAGTGGGAAGAATTTGAGCCTGTAGACAAAGACTCTGCAACCTCCACACTCTATCCTGGAAAGATTCTTTAAACTCTCTGAGCTCAATGATCTCTACCAAAACAAAACAAAACCGGAAAGCCAGTGTGGCCTCCCACAGGCTTCGAGTTGAATTAGAAGCTGCGTTGACAACCTGGGGAACCTAATGCTGTAAAATCTGGGTGCGTGTCTGTGTAACAGCAGGGGGTTGGCTGTTTCCTCACAGCATCCAGGCAGCTAGAACCTTCACATTTGGCAAGAGGCTTGTTGTGTAAGGTGCAAAATACTAACTCCCCCTACAGCCATAGAATTTTCCTTGTAATCCTAGGCCAACATGTCTTCCTTCCCATGGACAGCCTTGGCCATGGCAGGGCTAGATAAGGGGGGCTCAGGACAGGCTTTCTAGAGGCTGGGTCAATGAGACCCAGGTTGACTCCTGTGTTGGTTATCTGCCCACACAGGTGTCTCAAGGCTTTTCTCTCCCTCACCTGAAGTTTGGTATCACAAAGCTGCCAGAGCCAGGCTGTTGCATAAGGGAAGCCTCACCTCCTCTGCAAACAGAGCTGTTTGATTGGAAACCTCCAGTCTTGTATTTTTACATTAGACCATCCAAGGTTTCTGGGTCAGGGTTGAGACTGTGTTAGATATGCTTGGAGTGCTGAGACCTGGACATGTTTTCAGTGGGAGCCCACAGCAGCTTCCATGTCTGCACTGCTCAAGGCTGATCTTCTGTGATGAGGAGACGTGAGAAAGAACATCAGAGGCTGGTACATAGTGACGCCTTTGTGGTAGCACTGACCCCCACTCACATGGGAGAGTGTCCTCCAAATGCAGAGCACTGCATTCTCTCAACTTCACATTAGGTGTACCTAGGGGACCAGGCAAAAGGGGCTGATTTTCACTAAACTTGAGGTATACATAGCCCCAGGTTGTCTATGAAGCAACGATTCTCATCAGGAACTGAAATAAAAAATAAGTATTAAACTCCACCATATTGGGAGTCAATACTTAAACAAATATATTTTTTGTAATTTAGGGGTTTGTAGGAAAGTGATAAAACAAGTGTGGAGGAAGGCAAATGCCCAAGTGTGGCCTTTCAAACCCCATGCTCAAACGCTCACTCCAGAATCAGAATCAGATGTTTCCCCCTGAACAGGTTCATGGAGGTTAGATAAAGTGAATGCATTGAAGCAGTCTTTAATCTCGGGGCGGGGGTGTATCTCCCTAGTCAGAGTGCTTGTCTAGCATGAGTGAAGCCCTGAGTTTGATCTCCAGCAGGATATAAACTGGTGTGATGGCACATGTCTGCAGACTCAGACATTTGGGAGGTGGAAACTTAAGGACCAGAACTTCAAGGTCACAATTGGCTACACAGTGAGTTCAAGGCTGGCCTGGGATATATGAGGCTCAGTGGTGACAAACACTTGTTTGTCTGTTACCATCACCCACATGGCAGCTTACAACCGCAGCTGCATGTGACTCCAGTTCCAGGAGATCCACTGCCATGGAGGACCTGCAGGAGCATGGTGTACACACATCAGGAGAGGTTGGGGAATAAAACCGAGTTCTAGCCCTTGTGGGGAGATGCTGGTAGGCTCTGCCACATAAGCAGAAGCAGAGCCCCAGGAAGCATATGAGTGGGCTGAATACAACAACCACGCATTTCATCACTCAGCTGAAGAGTTCAGCAGGACTGGAACTTGGGGAAATCATTCTGGCAGGGCTGACAGGGTACACAGTGGATCAGGCCCCATCCCGCTCTCAGCATTTCTAGATTTGGAAAACCGATTTTTTTTCTAGACCATTCTAAAATCTTAAACGATTTCACTTTATAAAATAGTTCCCCATTAACTCTGTATTTCAAAATTAGGTGACTTTGAATTCTAATTCAGTAGGCTGAACAAAATTAGGGTTCCCAAATAATGAGACACATAGCTTGGATGCCAGTTCAGAAATGTGTGAATTACTTGGTAAGCAGAACATAAATGGCTTGATAATGCAGGATGAATGCTGGGTTATATGGAATATTACTGCAGCATGAATACAGCATGGCCAGGAGTAGATAATGTAGGAATACAAAATTTCAGCTCTCTTTCCCCTCTTTCCCTCTCTATTCTCCCTCCCCTGTCCCCCCTCCCCTTGCGGCCTCTCCCCTCCCCCTCCTTCCTTCTCTCTCAGATCTCCCTCTGTCTCTTTTGTGGTACTGTAAATTGAACCCAGGGCCTCAAGCATTCTAGGCAGCATTCTACACAGAGCTGTGTCCCTCACCCAAGAGTTCAGTTCTTAGTGGCTCTTAGGGAATCTTTTGGTTCTATCCTGTTTTTGTTGGATTCTTCACGTATTTATTACCTGACTCTTCTTGATCTATATACGTACCAATTCTGTATTATTCTAAGGTAGTGACTTCCAGTCAAATGGTTCTAGTCCTTAAAATTATCTTCCCCCCATAACTTTATGAAATCTGCCACACTAACCCACCCCAGTTGTCTGTCATAGAACACTGTGCTTTTAGAACAATTTCACAGACGATTTGTGCAAGTTGAATTTTATTTTTTTCTCTTTTATTCAGTTTTTTTCTGATGGTAGAGACTCCTACACTTCTCCCTCCTCCTCCTCCTCCTCTTCTTCTTCTTTATCTTTTTCCTCCTCCTCTTAATTTTATTACTAAGATTACTGTGGGACACCGCAATATACATGTGGAGGTCAGAGGACAGCTTTTGGTAGTTGCTTCTCTCTTTCTGCCACGCGGCTTCTGGGGATCCAGTTCACGCAAGTTTGTGCAACAGCACCTTTATCCCCTGAGCTGCTCTTGTTTTGAAATGGGGTACACACACACACACACAAGGGTGTGTGTGTGTGTGTGTGTGTGTGTGTGTGTGTGTGTGTATCAGGCTAGCCTGAAACTCACAGTCTTCTTACATCAGTACCCCCTGTGCCGGGGTCCCAGGTGTGCACACAATATGTGCCCTCCTATTAATTCCCCCGGGGTTATTCTTGAGTGATAAGTCAGCAGTGTGGACTTGTAACATAAAGCATTCCCCACTTTTATTTCATCTACATGCTCTTGAAGACTTTTTTCTGTGTCACTGTGATCAAGGGGAAGTCAGGGTCTCTCAGAGGCTGCATGAGCTGTGTGGCCAGCAGAGTTGGTCTTCAAGACAGCTGTTGTCAAGGAGTTCACAGTCCACAGATCTGGAGAGAATGGTGAGCGAACGAGGGAGAGAGGAGCAGGAGCCGTTCACAGGAGCGTGAACAGACGGTGGTTCTTGGCAGTACATGAACACACCGGTCGAGAACATTCCATATCTAGCACTTTCTCATCTTCCCACGAACACCTTGGAACACAACCTACTCTACCAACCTGGGCTTATCTGTGATTAAAATTAGAAATATGTCCTTGGAGCCTCTCCCTTCTCGTTCCTCTTTTCCATGACACTGCGTGGAAAGATACGGCTCTCCTATAAAAGGACATCTCAGTGTTCCCTCGTTGTCCGTGGAACCTGACGGATCCGCCATGGTGAGTCAGAAACACGATTTTGAGACAATTTGTTAGATCGCACTGAGCGAACGGGATTATGTCAGTCTTTCAAACCCTGACTTCCTCAGACTCAGCCCTGCTTTTCCTTCTGTGCAGATGCTGCCGCTGTGGACCTTTGCAGTACTGCTGGGAGCCGTAGCTGGTAAGAAAGGATGTGTGTGGAGATGGGAGAGGCTTGCTGTATGGTTCTTCCCAGAAGTCAATGACAGCTGGGCTCAAACCTTGATGAGGATGAGGACTTAGTTAATGGAAATGTAGGATTAAACAACAAATCGAGTTTATCAGGGGGTTAAAAGCACAGATCTTGGAGTATTGTGAGGTACAATTCCCAATGCTCATTTCAATTTATTTTCAGACAAGTAATAGTGCAGACAAATCATACACGGCATTGCGCTAAAAACGCAATGTTAATCTGATCTTCTGGATTAACTGGAATATTTATTTTCTGCACCTGGCCCCTTTGAGGCCAACGTAGGCATCTGAACCTATCTATCACAGACAACTCTATAATACTGAGCAAACCCTGATGCCCTCCGAGTTTGAGGATATTTGTGCTTGAGTAGGTATGATGATATCCTGCTTGTGGATGACTGTGAGGCTTCAGTTAGAGTAAATCGTCATGTTCAGCATCCGGCACATAGTAAAATTTAGAGAAATACAGCCTTCACAACACTGCTGCTCTTACTCTCCCGCTAACCCCGGCTTCGCGCTACTCCAGAACTCTTCTTTAAGCTGTCCCTTCATGGAGTAGCATGCCAGACGACAGCTGTCAGAGCACTGGTGTGTTCTGTGTTTGTGAGTGCCTTCCACATCACAGAAATCCAGGACAGTCCTCAAACACAAGTCAGACATCCACATCTTCAGCCAAGATGAAGACACAAAGTTTGGCCCTTGCATAAAACTTAAAATTCTTCACCTAGAGCATAAAGATAAAAGGTGGCTAGCTACTCAGAGTTGAGAGCCTCCACAATCATGCCTGCCACTAGTTCCTGGGACAAAGGGCCACCACAAATCTAGGCACCAATGACCAAAGATAACACCTGGGTCAAACAGCTAAAATAAGTCCTTGACTGATACTGAGCAGAAATCTGAGGGAAGTGACCTGGTCTCAGAGGCAGAGATGTCGTTGTCTCCGACAGCTGCTTTGTGAGTATGAGCTAGAGGGTGTTTGAGAAAGCAGGGGAAGAAAATCTGCCACAAGATGCAATTCAACTTGCATTGGTCGATTGAACATTAAAAAGGTTTAAGAAACATCTTTGAAATGTTTGTGGGTGATTTCAGGAGAAGAAGTCTGCTACGAAAAACTTGGCTGCTTCAGCAATGATGCTCCTTGGTCGGGAACTATCGACAGACCCCTGAAAGCGCTGCCCTGGAGCCCATCAAAGATCAACACCCGCTTCCTCCTGTACACCAATGAGAACCCAAACAACTACCAGGTAGGAATAGCTATTGTTTTCAGGACTAAGTTCCACATGCTTTATGTAATTAATATGAATATCCAAGCTTTCTAATGAAGATACAGGAGACAGTGGAGTTTGTGTCTTTTTCACCTCTTAGAGCAGTTAGATTAAGTACTCTTAAAAAAACTTAATTTATAAATGGCCATTCAATTCTTATTATTCATGTCCTATCTCCAGTGTATCATCTAAAATATACAGGGATAGATTCTACATGTTTATACAATATGCATACTGATGTATAGTATAATAAAGAATATGCTATATTGTATTTGTGTACTTTAAATAAGATTCCCTAATATAGTACAGACACACAAGGAATCCAGTTAAGATGGTTCAAGTTAACAGGACTTGGTTGGGAAGTGGCAGTCTCCAGCAGAAGCTTCTGGACTAGCAATATGCTGAACTGGAGCCAAGGAAGGGGCAGCAATGAGCCACGGCTCCAGCTTTGCATCCATCGTGAAGGCGAATGGCTGATAGCTCTGTGTGTGGTGAAGTGAGACAGAAGCTAGGTTAGGTATTTACCATACATTCCCAAAGTATAATACTTTCCAGCCAGGTATGGTAGTGCCTTTAATCCTAGCACTTGAAAGGTAGAGCCTAGTTCAGGAGTTCAAAGCCACCCTCATCCACTTAGTGAGTTGAAGCCACTTGGTCTACATGAGACCCTGCCAAAAACAAAACAAAACACACTTAGAGTATTTTCGACTTACACTGGATTTATTGAGCTGCTACTCCACCATACCTGAAGGAATATTATAAACATTCATAGACAGGCATATGTACAAAGACTCCCATTAAAGATCTTAATGGCAAACACTGTGGGGGGCATATTGTCCGAGTCAAATAGCACAACCAGGCAACATCAATTTGGGGTGACTGTGAACAGCTAGCCTATGTGGGCTTTCTAGAATCCTGCCTACCATCTCTGTCCACATATAAATGATCCTAGAAGCTACTAGAAAAAACTTGACCCAAAACACTTTTCTATCCCAAACAGCAAATCACTGCAGATGCATCAAGTATCAGGAACTCCAATTTCAAAACAAACAGAAAAACCCGCTTTATTATTCATGGATTCATCGACAAGGGAGAAGAAAACTGGCTAGCCGACATGTGCAGGGTGAGCCGGGATACTTTCCTGAGGAAGTGTGTTAGAGACCAGCAGGACACTGGCCCCAACTAAGGGCAAATGCTGGTCACCACCACACTGGAGTCTGACACTGCCTGAGCCTGGAGCTGGGGGTAGGGGGTGGGGATGGAGGAGGTAGTGGTGGGTACAAGGGTACAAGGACAGTTGGGATATGGGATATAGAGGTATGTAGTGGCTCCAGGACATGTTACTTAGTAACTAATGCAGAGATATTTCAGACTTTTAATGAGAGAAGCTGCCATGTGGGAGCATTCCAGTTAAGCATGGACCCTTTAATGTCCAATATTTTTCTCCATACCAAATGTTCATGAATCTGCTGTAGTAGAAATCCCAAGAATCCAGTTCCCACATGGGGCTACACCTGGTCTGGAGCCAGTGCTGGACTTGGGGAAGAACTCCCTACTCATTAGAGACTAGGATTCTGGTCATAGCTTTGGGATTAATGTTGTAGCTATGGTGCAGGTTAAGACAAGAGTTTACCAAATCATCAGATATGTTACTCAGTAGTGAATGAAGAACCTGGATTGTTTAACTACTGATTGTGTCTTTTCCATCAGAAAATGTTCCAAGTGGAGAGTGTGAACTGCATCTGTGTGGACTGGAAAGGTGGCTCCCGAACTACATATACCCAGGCCACCCAGAATGTTCGGGTTGTGGGGGCAGAAGTGGCATATTTGGCTAACTTTCTTCAGGTAACTGGTCCTGGGTCATGTAAAACCCCTTAGACAATGCTGTGTGGATTATCCTTCCATGACAAAATCAGAAGGTATGATAATTGATAAGGACAAATTTAAATAAGACAGTACTCCCTCTTTGATTAAAGATGACACCCCATCTTGATTCAGGCTTCATTAATAAGCTATTTAATTCAATAACTAGTTTTTATTTTTAATTAAATGAACTTAAGCAACTAGGTAGGTGATATCTCTTGAA
The DNA here is from genome assembly GCF_049852395.1 of Peromyscus maniculatus bairdii. NCBI lineage: Eukaryota > Metazoa > Chordata > Mammalia > Rodentia > Cricetidae > Peromyscus > Peromyscus maniculatus. The sequence continues at coordinate 212,169,733 of NC_134852.1, forward strand.
TTTTGTTAGTATTTTTAGTTTAGTTCTGAGCATGAACCCTGGGCTGCTCATATTAAGCAACCACTCATCTGATAAATTATAGCACCAAACTGCCAGGGTTTGTTTTAATTTTGCCCTTCATTATAAAATTTGATATGCTGAGATTAGGCACACACTTATGTTTATTTTTTTATTTATTTATCTATTCATTGTGTGTGTGTGTGTGTGTGTGTGTGTGTGTGTGTGTGTGTGGTATATATGCTCATGTGGGTGTGCGCACTTGCTTGTGCGTATGTGTGAGGAGTGTCTTCCTGGATTGCCATACACCCTGTTTTTTGACACAGTCTCCCCCTGAACATGGAACCCACAAGTTCTGCTACACCAGAAGGATTGAGTTCTAAGGACCTGCCTGTCTAGGCCTCTCTAGCACGGAAATGGCAGGCGTCCATTTTCACATGGGTGTTGGGGATCCTAATTCGGGTCCTTGTGCTGCACTGGCTGAACTACCTTCCCAGTTTTCATTTATTTTATTGAACAGAAGCCAATGGCAACAAGATGGTCTGACTGGGGCATAGGAAAGTCTTAAAAAATGTCAAATTCAAATGTGCCTGAGTAATTGCCTCATGGATTTCTGATCTGAATACTTGCTTCACCATCTCTGAAAATGACTCATATGTCCTTCAGGGGTTTTCTCTCAGCAGTGGGAGAATACGCTAACTCATTTCCATTCCTTCATAGTGATGGTGGGGATGCTCTGAGGGGAGGTGGCGTCTTCTTAGAAACCAAAGTTTGGAGACACCCCTTTTGACCATCTGGCATTTTGTATTACTTGAAAACATTTTAATGAGGCTATCCTTTCAACAGTCTCAACTTGGCTACTCTCTTAACAACGTCCACCTCATTGGCCACAGCCTGGGTTCCCACATTGCTGGGGAGGCCGGCAAGAGGACATTCGGTGCCATGGGGAGAATTACAGGTTAGTCCAACAGCAAATGCTGGATGATTAGACTGTACTCTCTGTGGGGACCGCAGGGAGGCACAGGAGAGGACTTTGGTGGGTCTGCTCTGAACTTTCACCCTTTCTGAATTGTGCCAGGTGATCACATCTCAGTCACCTGTGACATGGTGAGCTGTTTTCTCACTTTCAATCTTTGCTTATCATCCCATTGTTTAATATTTAAATATATTACATATAACTAAACATGAATTAAGAACACCCAGAAGCATTATGCCTATTTCCCCATTTTCAAATATTCAAAAAAATCAGTTTCTATAATAAATATCATAAATAACAGTAGACTTAGATCCATAGCGTTTGTGTATAATCAATTGAACTCTGTTTTATTACTAGTCGATAACAAACCCTCAGCCTTGGCTACTGCAGCCCATTGCTGGGGGAGGAGACAGATGGCCAGGCTGTCTGGACTTCCAGTTCTGGGCCCTGCTAATCAGATTCCAAACGCCGTCTGTAACTGCAGGCTGGCTGCACTGTGTAGTGGTCCACAGGCTCAGGCAACCTGACAAGGAAGATATTGCTGTCCTGATCTGAGACATGGCTACTTCAGGGAGCAACCAGTTTCCTGCTCTGTCTTCTGCCTTTCTGTGCTGACCTGGCAATTCTCTTGTTCTATGCTCTGGAAAAGTTGGTTGTGGGTGGAAGTTTCTTTCTTGCCTGCCTGTTCTCAAATACCTCACAGTGCTTCCCAAATAAGTGACTCAGAGCCTTAATATTACAATAATAAAATAATATTATAAATCCTCAGCGAGTAGCTCAGGCTTGTTACTAACGAGCTCTTACACTTACATTAACCCATAATTCTTATCTATGTTTAGCCACATGGCTTGGTACCTTTTCTCAGTTAGACATTCTCATCTTATTTCCTCTGTGTGTCTAGGGGGCGGGAAATCCAAGAGAGATGGGGGAGAAGAAAGGCAGAGTTAGGGATATGCCTTCCAGCTGCCCAAGGAACAAGATGCCAGCAGACCAGTAATGCCACAGCAACGTGGCAAAATATAGATAAATAGAAATGGGTTAATTTAAGGTGTCAGAGCTAGCTGGCAATAAGCCTGAGCCATAGACCAAACAGTTTGTAAATATTATTAAGCCTCTGACTGGTTATCGGGAACAGGCGGGTGGGAGAGATTGATCTATTTACAGCTAGTTGTATTTGGATCAATGGACACATCTAGAATCTTCATTGGCTTATTTAAAAAGCATTCTTCCAGAACATTCTTTCCCATTTACAATTAGTTACCATGGCCTGTTCTGCCAGGTGCTGTACCATGACAGACCATGGACTGAATCTCAGAAAGCCTCTGCCTTCCTGGAAGATTAGAATCTGGTGGAAATCTTTAGCCTAAAGAACCTTTATTTCAGTGATTGCTAGGGTCAGCCATTTGATGGGAACTGCTGCTGGCGAGCAGGGTTCTTGAGGGAGCTAAATATCCATGAGCAGAGGCAAATCCTGGTACAGCTAGGGAATGTGTCACCTCTCTCCACGCACACCTCAGCATAGTAACAAATTCTTGGTGGAGAAGGTGACTTCGCACATTGACGTAACTGATGATGCATCCTATTTGCTCCAGGGTTGGACCCAGCCGAACCTTACTTCCAGGGTACACCCGAAGAAGTCAGACTGGACCCCAGTGATGCTCAGTTTGTGGATGCAATTCACACAGATGCTGCCCCCATTGTGCCCAACTTAGGTGAGCTCCTCCAGTTTGTCTCCTGGAGGATCTTAATCTCGTTATTAGAATGTTTGACAGTGCCTTGATCACACAGTAATAGAAACTCTCCATTATTTTTAAAAATCTTCAGGATTTGGAATGAGCCAAACTGTGGGTCACCTAGATTTCTTTCCAAATGGAGGAGTAGAAATGCCAGGATGTCAGAAGAATATTCTTTCCCAAATTGTTGACATCGATGGAATCTGGGAAGGTAAAAACCATTGTGCGCACAGAGATTTCCACTGTGAAAGTTCATGTTTCTCATCGTTAAACTTGCTAGCCACTTTGGAATTGTACAGATCCCATATGTTTTATACCAAAGGAGCTTCTGTTGTGTCCCTGAGATGTGAGTTCCACTGTGACAAGTGAGCATGGGAAACTCAGGCAGAGGTTGTATTTGCAACTTTTTCCTTTCTTTAAAAAAACAAAACAAAACTTATTTTTTGTAGGTATTTGGTCTGTATGTATTTAAGGGCATCACATAGGTGGCTCCCTGGTGCATGTGGGAGACATAAAAATTCAGATGCTCTGGGACTGGAGTTATAGGAGGTTGTAAGCCACCATGTGGGTACCGGTTACTGAACCTGGGTCCTCTGTAGAAGCGCACATGTTCTTTACAGCTGAGCTGGCTCTCCAGTCCTTGCAATTCAGTTCTCAGGGACCCAATTCAGGGAACATATTACATATCTATATGTCTATATGGACCAGACTTTCCCTTCCTAAGTTGCTTTTCCATTTTGCTTAATAACTATTGTGATTCTAAAGTGTGTTTTAATTTCTGTGTCACATCCTACATATACTTCACAAACTGTTCTGTGTTGTGACCTCCATGAGTTTGCCCTGACTAGATCACCCATTTATTAGCTCTATGTTCTCATCATAATGTAAAATCTGACACTGACGTTACGCCTGATTCCACAGGGAGTCGTAACTTTGCTGCCTGTAACCACCTGAGAAGCTACAAGTATTACTCCGACAGCATTGTCAACCCAACTGGCTTCGCCGGATTCTCCTGTACCTCTTACAGTGTCTTCGCTGCGGTAAGAAGCTTCCCTCTTCCCTGCGGATTTCATTTGATGTGTTATTTTGTTACCCCTCATTGCTGGAGATCCAGTCATGAGTATGCCAAGAGCTCTGTCTCTGGACCATTATTTGAATTTGTGATTCTCTTTATAGGTATGACTCACTGTTATGATATCAGTCACTGACCATTTATAATTGTGTATTTGTTATATTAACTCATGCATATGCATTTTAGTAGCAAAAAAGCAGGGATTTAGAACAATGGGCTTGTAAGTGGAAATGTCTTACTTAACATATCTCTAATATTTCTCTGTTTTAGTTAAATGTTCAATCTTGTTGGGGGATAGAGAATCCTAAAGAAACACATAAAATGCTAGTTTGTAGCTATCTGAGAGCCATGTCTAGAGGATGCTGATGAGCATGGAAGATTTTATTTAAAGCTGATCTTTGTTGTTGTTGTTTTGTTTTGTTTTTAGAGACAGGGTTTCTCTGTGTAGCTTTGTGCCTTTCCTGGAACTCACTCTGTAGCTTAGGCTGGCCTTGAACTCACAGAGATCTGCCTGCCTCTGACTCCCAAGTGCTGGGATTAGTGTGTGCCACCACCACCCAGATCTTAAAGCTAATCTTTACACTACTTAATTATGGACATATGGATGCATCATTGCAATCATATGTTCATCAGTAGTTTTTAAGTTTTCTCATGCTTTGTATCCAGGTTGACTTCTTCAGTGTAATCTTGAACATGACATTTCTATTGACCTAGGTTTTGGAAAATTGACTTTTCATTATAGTTTTTTTTAAATAAACAAAATTAACCACTTCCATCCAACAAAGAAAATTTTAGGTAGTCAATATTCCATGTAAGTCACAAGTACTAGAGAGATATACCTTAATAATTAAGAATGAGGACTTAAATGACATTGGGCAAAGTATTTCATTTCCCTAAGACGTTTTCTTCATCTAGAAATGTGATGATGTCATACTCAATGTCCTTGGTAAAGCAATTAGTCACATGTTAAATGCTTAGCCCAGAACAAGAACAACAAAAACATAATAATCACAGTATGGGAGAGGGGTATGTATCTTGTTCACATATGTTTTCTATACAGTAAAAGCTGAGCACCTCCCCCGTTTGATTTTTAACTTTGTCTTCCTGTAAACAAATGATCCAAAAAATGTTTAGGTTCCATGCAACAAAATGAAATGCTTCCATTCAATTGGGTATGGGCCCAGGTCAACCTATTGATGACCCAATTAAGTGTGTCCTTGGCAGATGGATGGCTGTGGTCCCTGGGTGCACAAGCTCCTGGTTCCTTCAGAATCCAGGCCACATCCCTGTCTGTCTTATGGATGAACACACTTTGGGACTTTGGAACTCTTCTTGGGAGATGTCCTAGAATGCCTAGCACATCTCTCCCTGGCTTTCCTAATCTCTCATTAGTTTGCTGGTATCCATACCTGAGACTCCTCCAGGCCTGTCATCTAATCTTCTCATTAAGAAGTCCTCCACGACACCTCCTGTGGAGCAGTCCACCCTCCAGACTGGGAACGGGGCTGTCAGTCCTTCCAATCCTGTTGTTTGTGCTCTCTGCTTTTTACCATAATCTCTGATTGAGGAGAGCATTTTCTTGTACCTGCCTTTTTTAGATGCCAGCTTCCTGGCTAACAGGCAGCTGGATCATTTTATTTCCACACTGGGAGACTCAGATTCTGAGAATGTGAACATGCCAAGGGAAGCGAAGGGAAGGGAGACGGGCCTGAGTTTTGAGCCTGTTACCCTCTGAATGGACCCTGTTGTACCTGGCAGACACTGTCATTTCTTGTTCTTTCTAAAATAAATTCTAATCACCTAGCAAGAGAGTGAATGTCTTAGAACAAATGAAGTTCCAGAGGCAAAGGGGAAACATAGATACTTAAATACCAATTATCCTATGGTGTGGTTTTTATATTTTGTGTAATCTAGCAATGAAATCGAAGGCTTAACCTGTGGATAATGAGGTGCACTATTAACTTTCACTGAGACACAACTTTTTACTGCCCCACCATGATCAGGGACAGAATTAGGTTTGACTCAATTATAAACATGTAGAAAAATATGATGCCCTATTAAAAGTCAGAACATTGCCAGTCCTCATGTCCTGGATTTTACAGGACAAGTGCTTCCCATGCCCGAGTGGAGGGTGCCCACAGATGGGTCACTACGCCGACAAATATCCCGGGAAGACAAAAGAGCTATTCCAGAAATTTTATCTGAACACTGGTGATCAGAGTAACTTTGCACGTAAGTTTCTATTTTTATTAATTTTTGGTTTTGTTTTCCTTTTGGGAAGGTGTGGATAGTTCTGGATGCAGATAGTTCTGAGTATGAAACCCAGAGTCTGATAGATGCTACTAAAGTGTTCTACCACGGAGCTGCACTCCTAGCCAAAAAATGTGAACAAGATGAACTTCTTAGACTCTTGGCTTGAAAAACAAAACAAAACAAAACAAAACAAAACAAAACAAAACAAAACAAAACAAACAAAACAAAACGCCCTCATTCATCAGCTCTGGAAATGTTCTCTACATCTGCACTTCCAATGCTGACCCTGAACACTGAAGAAAACAACTGTGATATTCTACCGGAAGACCTGCCAACAACTCAGTGGATTATTCACATTCTGAGTTGTTGTGTGTGTGTGAGCCTATCCTCAGTACCACTCCTTCCCAAGCTGACTGTGTGCAAATGTTACCTCCTACGCAGGCTGGCGGTATCAGGTGTCTGTCACCCTGTCTGGACAGAAGGTCACTGGACACATTTTAGTTTCTTTGTTTGGAAGTGGAGGAAACTCTAAACAGTATGAAATTTTCAAGTGAGTAAAATGTCTAAAATATCACTTGGTGCTTCTTACATTTTGGAATTTTATGAATGTCTTGTGTACATTGTTGATGTTTTTTTCTCTGTTATATGTATGTAGCATATAATCACATATAACAAAGAGAGCTGTCTTGTAGCCTACATGTTAATAGATTTCAAAATTATATTTTTAATTTTTTTTCTGATATTTTCTGAGGAAAGCACTCATGTTTATTTTTATTGCCTGACATTTGACTGACAGTGAGTAAATAATTACTCTCTACACAATAGTAAAGAAAAGATTTTTTATAAATAGCATCATTTATTAAACTACGAGAATTGTGACAAAGACACATTTGAGTCCATGTTAAAAATGACTAAAATAAATCTGAGTTATTGATAGAAAAATCTACCACTGGATTCAAATACTTGTGTGAATTTACTTCAGACATTGGAATTGACAAATGTTTAATCAAGCAACTTAGATTAAAATGGAATGTAAACTGGTTTTGGAAACATATGCATGTATTACTACGCACATGTGTATTTATATGTATGGTTAATTCTATGCATGTTTATATAATTTTTTGTTGACATCTTAACTTCTCAGGGGCTCTCTGCAACCAGGCACTGCTCATGTCACTGAATTCGATTCTGATGTGGATGTCGGAGAGTTGCAAAAGGTTAAATTTATTTGGTACAACAATGTGATCAACCCATCTCTACCCAGAGTGGGAGCATCAAAGATCAAAGTGGAAAGAAACGATGGCAAAGTGTGAGTAATCAGAACCAAAAAGATAAGAAGGACTGAATGTGTCTATTCACACTAAAATAGTCCACATCTCTCACAGGGGATCACGCATGTCCCAACCACTTCTGCTTCCTAAGACATCCTGTGTTTTTAGGAGACAGTGTTGAATGTCAGGAATGTCACTTTGATAGATTCATAGACAAGGGAGAAGAATGTTTCCTTTGGCAGACATGTTAATACTACATGTGTGACTCCTGTGCGCATCACCCCCAAACTTCATGGGTTCACCAAATTGCCACTTAGGTTGCCGGAAACGTGTTAATGCAAGACAGATGTATACTGTTCTGTATCACGGTCTCCTTGGTGAAGCCTGAGATCCAGAGATCAGTTCTCCATTTTTACTGAGACTGACTTGCCCTGAGCAAAGGGATGCCAGGAGGGGAGAACAGACACACTGATGACACCAGTGACAGCCCCAGGGTCGTGAGTGGCAGCCACATTCTGCTGCAGAATGCTGTTTCTTCTGGTGACAAGTGCTTGGTCATCCTTCTGAAAGCAGTGAGACTGCTTCTCTTGCCAGAGGTGGAGTCCAAGGCCCCTCAGATACCAAAGGAAATGACCAAAACTTCACACAAAACACATGAACATCAGTTTTCAAGAAACTGAACTTTAAGTAACAGTAGACAGTGCAAGCCAGGTAGAGCCTTAAAATTGCCTCTGCTGACAGCCCCGAGAGACTTCTGTGGTATAGCAGGGTTGGGTGGGTTCTCAACGTTTAGGAGATGGACCTAAAAATTGAGGTTTTGAGCAGCTAGATTTTATGGCACAGCCTACCAGAGAAGATAGGGCTCCAGAGAGACATGGTAGAGTTCTAGGAAGTCCCTTGGATATTTGACACAGTCTGATGATGTCACATAACGTGAATAAACCAGCCGTGGCCAGGGAACAAGTCACTCGGGAGAACTAGAGTGGTGCCCATTTCTCTCCAGGCTGAGACTAGCATGTGTTTCTAGGAGGCAGACTGAAGAAGCCTGCCATTTTATTGATACCAGGTGGAGTATTTAGTAAGGTCCTGTTTTTTGCTAGATTCAGCAAGACCTGAAATGGCTTGAAATAACTACATCCCACAACACACTTCAATAAGATGTAAAATTGTATAGCAGGAACAAGATAAAAATCCAATACCTGACATTTTAAACTCAAACATTCCAAGCTACACAAACAGTAGGACAGAACAACCTATAGTGAGGAAAGTAATCAATGAATTAACATCCAGTTGAGTTGGCATGAATGTTAGAATGACAGATAAGGGTATTTTTATACTTATCAACACCCATTCAGTTTGTTCAAAAAAGTTCAGAAAATAACACATTTGATAGCAGTAGGTGGGTGATGGGAGGTATATGTACAAGTCTATCATATGATAATAGAGGGTGGGGCCATGGTATATGCATAAGTCTATCATATGCTAATGGAGGGAAGGCATGGTATATGTACAAGTACATCATATGATAACAGAGGGGTAAGGCATGGTATAAGTACAGCATTTGATGATGGAGTTCAGGAGAATATAGAATATGAATAAGTACAGCATATGATAACAATATCATGAAGGATAGGAGAGGAGAACTGGAAAGATACTGTTGCAAGGCCCTGTGCCTGGGAATTGGTATACTTTCATTGGCGAGTTTAATGTAATAAGTTAAGTCTGTGTATTACCAATTCTAAAGGAAGCACTGTAAAAATAAAGAAGTATAGCAAACAAATTAACAAAAGATTATCAAATGGAAATTTTAAAAATCTCCAAGTGAGCATAGAAAGGCAGAGAGAACAAAAAACAAAACAACAAAGAACGATGAGGAATTACACACAGCCAGAGCAGTAATTATATTAAATGAAAGTGGTCGAAACACCACGATTGGGAGACAGAGATCGTTGCACTGGGTTTTTATCATCAATACACAATTGAATTATGCTTATCCAAAATGTATTTTAAATATAAATCAAAAGGCAGACAAAGGAAAAGTTGTGCTATTACTCATTAGAAAGTACAAACTGGCAAAAGCCACCATGAATGTATTAAAATAGTTAAATTTTTAAAAATTGATAATACCAAGCATGTTTGAAGACAAGGAGAATCTTGGCTCTCAGGCACTGTTCATGGCACATAAAATGATGCAACTGTTCTAGAAAGCAGTTTGATGACAATTCCTTAAAAGTCAAGCATACAGCCACAACACTGCTAGAGTTCCTAACATCATGGCTTCACTTCCCACAGTTTCTGTTAAACACTGTCAACAGTGGTCTGGAATAATATGGAAAATGAGCACTTCTTGTTCTTTGGGGGTGACTGACAGCCCTTCTGTAGACTAAGTTTACAATCACATTGTAAGTTTGGGAGGTGATTCAGTCTCCTTCCATACCCTAATGTCTGTGCCCTTCTCAGATGGCTGGAGCAGGGGTGTGGAGATATGTGAAGGGACAGGCATGGCTGTCCTCATGCCCAGATCTCTACTTGTGTGAGGAAGAGGTGACCTTTTTGTGTTTTCTTTCCTCAGGTACAACTTCTGTAGTCAAGAAACCGTGAGGGAGGATGTCCTGCTCACACTCTCTATGTGTTAGGAGGTTGCTGACATGTGACCACTAAGTACCACTGTAATAAAATCTAGTATTAAGGCAATACATTCTGTCTTCAGTGTTGATTATTTCTAGGGAAACTTCTGGATGAGATAATAAAGCCTTAAGTTCTCAGTTGTCGTGAAGAGCCATAAGTGATTGTAAACTTTTGCTGTGGCATTTGGGTTTAGGAATATCACTTAAATAATACCACCATCATGCCCTCTGTTACTATTATTAATGTGATTCTGTTCATTTAAGACAAAGCTTCAGGCTCAAAGGATCTCCCTCTTGGTAGCCCTGTGATGACAGTGATTGACTTAGTCACTTTCCCTATCACTCCCTGGTCAGGCGTCTCAGGATGACAGAAGAGCAGGAGTCAAGGATGGGACTCTGACACATGACCGCTCTTTTCTATGGTCTTGCTTCTCTGGCTGTGGTTCTCCCAGAACCTCTGCCTCTCAACCATCTATTTTCTTCCAGAAGCACAGAGACCCAGGACAGAATTCCAGAATTCCTATTACATAGTCTTGCTGGGTCCTTCTCAACCTGGCTTTCACCTAGAATGCCAATCTCGCCTCTTAGCACATTCCTTCTGAAACTCCATATTTGGGACTTATCCCCAGGGACAAATTCTTTGTTTCTTACAAAGTTTTTTTCACTTATACCTGATCTTAAGTTATACTATATAACCATGGAAACAAAAACAGTGTGGTACTATCACAAAAACATTCAAGTAGACTAACAGACTGCTATGGCCACCGAATTTTTGACAAAGATGAAAAAAAAAGTATGCATTAAGGAAAAGAGAGACTCTTCATGTGGTGCTAGGGAAACTGGATATCTGCATGTCCAAGATGGAAACCAGATTCCCGTCCCTCACCCTGCAAAAAGTCAATTCAAAATGAAGCGAAGGCCAGAAATTGCTGTGGGAAAACAATTCTATATACAGCCACAGACAAGGACTTGCTGAAAGTGACTTCAGTGGCTCAGAAAGTAATTGCGGTACTGAATACACACGGTTACATGAAATCATAACTCTGTGGTATGGTGAAGAAAGCAACAGGGGGTTTTCCACAGCTTTCCCTTGGTCTGTTATATTACCCAGCAGTGTTTGGTCAGCTTCACCATTCCTGTTTTATATACTAGTACCCAAACCCCAGGACTCTAGAGGGTTTTTCTACCCCAGTTCTTCTAGCACTATAGATAGATAGATGTCAGATAGATAGATAGATGCTAGATAGATAAATAGATAGATGTGTACATACATACACACATTCACAAAAAAGACCATGAGAGAGGCAGAGGCAGAGAGAGAGAGAGAGAGAGAGAGAGAGAGAGAGAAACACCTAAGGGAAACTGTAAGGAGTAAAAAGGAGTAAACATGGACTTCTCAAATTCTACCAAGTAAGAAATTAATATATATTACCTACTATGTGTATGTGATGGTTATTCTTGGTTGCCAACTTGACTACATCTGAAATTAACTAAAACCCAAATGACTGGACACACCTGTGAGGGATTTTTTTTAATTAAATCATTTGAAGTGGGAAGACCCACTTCTAATCCAGATCTTATAGGTGAGAAAATAAACCTTTAATCTGAATCTTTTGAGGTGTGAAAATCCACCTTCAATCTAGACTGCTGGCAGTATATAGAGAGGACATGGAAGAAGGAAGCTCTCTCTTTTGTCTACTTGTTCTTGCCCTCACTAGCAAGCCCATTCCTTCATTGGCATTAGACCCTACTTTTTTGGGATTTTTTGAGACATCCGGCCTTGTGGACTGAACAACAACTGGATTCTTAAACCTTCCATTCATAGGCAGTCATTATTGAGTTAGCTGGACCAAAGCCTGTATGTCATTCTAATAAACCTTGACTAATACAGATTTTGGTGCCAGAAGTGGTTCTAGAGCAACAGAAGTATAAGGATGAGTACTTTAGGTATCTAGACTAGGTTTTCCAATTTGCCAATGCCTACAGTTACCAAAGCCTCTCTCCAATTACCAAAGCCTGTCCTGGGAGCTTGGAGAATACTGAAAGGTCATGGTGTGAACTGTTTTATAACTTAAGGAGACAAATGCATGTGATTATCCTTACTCACCAATTGTGAGAGGCAACAGATTTGGATCTACATAAAACTTTTGACAATTTGTGGAAAAATAAGGAAAATGATGATGCTGGTTGGATGCTCTTAGAATCTCTGGATAAAATGACAAAGAAAAACAATGAGCTCTGTAATAAAATTAACCAACTTCTAGCATACCGGAATATGGTGATGGACAATAATGAACTCAGTGATTAAAATGACTGACTCCAGATGCACATAAACAGTGCAAAGGTTTCTAAGTGTATCCTGAAAGAGAATCTTCTCTCCAGCAGCCACAGTGCTCAAGTTGCAAGAAATCGAACCAAAGCCCTCATGATAAGGTTGGCCAAATTACAGTGACACTTCATGTCACAACCTTGAAGGGTATTAGCAGTTAATGTAAGGGCATTACTTCATAAAGAATGGAATCCTGTAATTTGGGGTAGGGATATGTGGGAGGACCCTATTGAAGCTGAGAACTTTGAACCCTCCGATACTCAAGGCTTTATCTCACTTGAGGAAGCAGTCTCTCTACTCTTCATCAGAATTTGTACTCTACCTCATCCCCTGAAATATTGCCCTTTTTGCCATTGACTGAGAAAATTAATCCTTCATTGTCAGCAAGACAATACTGATGTCCCTCAGGGCCCTCCAATAGTTGGTTCTAGACCTATAACCAGACTTAAGACACAGCAGGCTCCTAGAGAGGAGGTAGAAAGTGTAGTTCATAAGGAGGTGCACTATACTACTATGGAGCTTAATAAGGTTTTTTTTTTAATTCATCCAAGCAGAAGGCTGAGGAATATGTGTGGAAATGGACTTTAAGGGTGTGGGATAATGGTGGAAGAAATATAAAACTGGATCAGGCTGAGTTTATTGATAAGGGGCTCATGAGTGGAGATTCTAGGTTTAATATGGAAGCCCTTACAGTAAAAAAAAAAAAAAAAAAAAAAAAAGATCTCAAAAGTTTGAATGGTTGGCTGAAGCATTTATCAAAAGATGGCCCACTGAAAAGGAGTTTGAGATGCCTGCTAGTCCTTGGATTAGTGTTGACGAAGGGATTTTAAGGCTCAGGGAAACTGCAATGCTAGGGTTAGGATACTGTGTAAAATCCAATCCTTCACAGTGGAAAGGCCCAGAAAACATGCCCTTCCCTCATCCTATAAGACACAAAATAGTGAGGGGGGCACCAGCACATTTGAAGAGCTTTGTTACTGCCCTTTTCCTTGTGCCAGACCTTAGGGTTGGAGATTCTGCTGCTCAGTGGACAATTTAAATGCAATGGGTTAAATTGGGATCCGAGGTAGGAAGGGCCAGCTGCGGCACTGAGTCACCAAAGGCAAGGTGATCGAAGTTATCATAATGGGAAGCATAGACAAAGTAATGTCCATAATAACTTGACCAGTAATGGTCAGCACAGGCAAAGTGAATTTTATGGTGGCATGACCTATATGGACCTTTGGTACTGGTTAATTCATCATGGTGTTTCCGGCAGGAAATAGTAATGCAGCACCTGGAAGAACCAGCTTCTGGGCTGCAGGTAGGGCTCAAAGGAAAAGTCCATAGCATTGAGAAGCTAAGACTTCTTTATCTGAGGGAGTTTTAGGGAAAGGAAAAAAAATCACACTCTCTAGATGGTTCCTTTTCTCTTTATTCTCTCATGTAGGCTCTGCATCTCTTTGTTGTTCACAGCTATATATACCCAACAGAATCTTTCATGTTGAATATAGGAGTTACATTTGAAGGTCACATTCCAGTAAATGATAAGAAGTAGAGTCATCCAGACAACTACATGCAATAAATCTCAACTTTCTAATCGGTGGGCTGCAGCTGCAAAGAAAGAACCAGTCACTTTTATCTAACTAGAGAGATAGACTTATAAAGAATTTTAAAGGAGTTGTAAAACTAAACTATTGAAGAAGATAAGGAAATCATATACTCCATCTTATATATCTGAGTGTAATAACATTTTAATCTAACATTATGTGATTAACAGTCTCATAAAATATTGGGCTCTCTCAGACTTGGAGTGTTTAGGAAGAGAGAGCTGTGTCATAAATACTTTGGTTGAACTCAGGTTTACCTTAATTCTCTTTAATATGAGCTCACTTAGGCACTTTCCAAGGTACAGTGACACTAAAAGCATTTTAAATCTTTTTTGTTTGTTTGGGTTTTGTTTTTGTTTTTGTTTTAGTTTTGTTGTTTGTTTGTTTTTTTCCGAGACAGGGTTTCTGTGTAGCTTTGCGCCTTTCCTGGGACTCACTTGGTAGCCCAGGCTGGCCTCGAACTCACAGAGATCTGCCTGGCTCTGCTTCCCAAGTGCTGGGATTAAAGGCGTGCGCCACCAATGCCCGGATGCATTTTAAATCTTAAAGTATGTTTTTCTGTCCTGTGTATAACTTTAGACCACAAAAAAGGAAATTTGCAACTCTTTCTCAGGGCTGCCAAGTCAGATTATTTTCTGTAGCCCTGGCCAGTTGGAAAATCTTTTTCTTTTGATGTAGTTGAACAAAAGCCATTTGTTCCTAAACCTCAGTAAATTACTCTCTGTCACTCACACAATTTCAAGACCCAACATAAAAACAGTTAGTTGGCTGAACCTTGAGTCTTCAAGTTACATGCCAATATCCTAAAATTGAGGTTAGGAATTTGTGCAGAGAGTCAGTCACTGTCCTATGTTATCAACCAGACCTAACAAGAGAAACTGCCAAAGCAAGTAGGTTGCTTTGCACCTTTAACCTTGGTTCAACAAACCAGATAGCTTGCTGTTGTGTCCTTGTAAACTGGACTGCTTTTCCCAGGAATAGTCTATCTTAAAAACCATCAGCAAAGCACTTGGTCTAAAGCTACTTTGAAGTTTTATCTCATCTAATAGTGTACAGCTGTCTTGGCAGCTAGGGAAATTCAACTGTTTTCCTATGTCAACCTGAGCTGTGATATAAAACAGTTCCCTGACTTGTGTATCATTACTTTGTATTTGTACTTATTCATCAAAAACTCTGTATAAGCTAACATCATTGATATCAAATGAACAATATAGCTAAAGGAGGAGTCATCTTTTAGACATTCTACAGATAGAGATCCCAATAGATTGATATGTGTTCATGAGAAAAACACACTACAATACAGGCAGTGAGGGATTTCCCACAGCTGCCAGGGAAAATTGCAATAGCACACGTGTGATTACAGACAGAAGCAAACAATATTCCAGAGTCTATAGCCTCAGGGCCTTGCCTACAATTAAGTTTCTCATCAAAGAATTTTTCTTCTGGTGGGCTGTTCTTATGTCATGGCTCTTAGCAAAATAGATAAGAAGCCTACTGCATTTCTGTTTGATCTATATAAATGGAAAAAAATCTCAATGAAAGAAAGACTATCTTTAGATCATGGCAAAAGGGAATCTTGGCCTGTGAACCAATTTCCAGACTTGAGCCAGTTTGCAGACCCAGAACCCCTCAAATGAAGGAATGGCCTGGTTCTCTTGAGGAAGGCCTTTTTACTTGAAAGTTTTACTGTTCATTGCTCCCACTCATGTCCAGGCTGTTCATGTAGATCTCATCCATTTCTCCGTGTCTTTCTTGGGGTCCCGTTTTCCAGGTAGCCTCACTGGTGATGTGAGTAGCAGTCCAGTCATCCTTGTTCCACATTTAGCATCTTCCTATGAGTGAGTACATACCATATTTGTCTTTCTGAGTCTGGGTTACCTCACTCAGGATGATTTTTTCTAGATCCATCCATTTGTCTGCAAACCTCATGATGTCATTGTTTTTCTCTGCTGAGTAGTATTCCATTGTGTATATGTGCCACAATTTATTTATCCATTCTTCAGTTGAAGGGCATCTAGGTTATTTCCAGGTTTTGGCTATTACAAATAATGCTGATATGAACATAGATGAGCAAGTGCTCTTGTGGTATGATTGAGCATTTCTTGGGTATATGCCCAGGAGTGGTATAGCTGGATCTTGGGGGAGATTGATTCCCAATTTTCTAAGAAAGTGCCATATTGATTTCCAAAGTGGTTGTACAAGCTTGCATTCCCACCAGCAGTGGAGGAGAGTTCCCCTAGTTCCACATCCTCTCCAGCATAAAGTGTCTTCAGTGTTTTTGATCTTAGCCATTCTGACAGGCGTAAGGTGGTATCTCAGAGTTGTTTTGATTTGTATTTCCCTGATAATTAGGGATGTTGAGCAATTCCTTAAATGTCTTTCAGCCATTTGAGTTTCCTCTGTTGAGAATTCTCTGTTTAGAGTGGGAGCAATGAAGGGCGAGGGTCGAGGGAAAGAGAGCAGGAGATCCTAGCTGGATCAAGAAAAGAGAGGGAGAACAAGGAATAGGAGACCATGGTAAATGAAGACCACATGAGAAAAGGAAGAAACAAAGAGCTAAAGAGGCCCACAGAAATCCACAAAGATACCCCCACAAAAGACTGCTGGCAATGGTCGAGAGACAGCTGGGACTGACCTACTCTGGTGATGGGATGGCCAAACACCCTAATAGTTGTGTCATAAACCCCATCCAAGGACTGAGGAATCTGGATGCAGACATCCACGGCTAGGCCCCTGGTGGAGCGCTTGGGAGTCTAATTAGTGAGAAAGAGGAGGGTTTATAGGAGCGAGAATTGTTGAAACCAAGGTTGGATAAAGCACAGGGACAAATAACCAAATGAATGGAAACACATGAACTATGAACCAAAGGCTGAGGGGCCCCCAACTGGATCAGGCCCTCTGAATAGGTGAGACAGTCGATTGGCTTGATCTATTTGGGAGGCATCTAGGCAGTGGTACCAGGTCCTGGGCTCGTTGCATGAGTTAGTGGTTTGAAACCTGGGACTTATGCAGGGACGCTTGGCTCAATCTGGGAGGAGGGGACTGGACCTGCCTGGACTGAGTCTATCAGGTCAATCCCAGTCCTAGGGGGAGACCTTGATCTGGAGGAGGTAGGAATGGGGGGTGGGCTGGGGGGAAGGGGAGGGGGGCAGGAAGGGAGAGAACAAGGGAATCTGTGGCTATTATGTAGAACTGAATAGTATTGTAAAATACAAAAAAAGAAATAAAAAAAAAAAGAAAGTTTTACTGTTAACTTTTCTCCAGTCCCTCCCCAGAGAAATCTACAACCCTTTACAAGGGTAACTGTACACTGGGGGAAAGACAACAATCAGACTTCCTGGGTTATATTGGAAACTGGTTCTGAATTGGTGCTGATTACAGGAGACCCCTCAAAACAAAAACAAAAACAAAAAAACACTGTGGACCTCCAGCCTTCAGTTAAAGTTGGGGTTTATAGAGGTAATTAATTCAGTTTTAATGGAAGTCTGACTCACAGTATGTCCAGTGAGTCCCTAAACTCATCCTGTGATTATTTCCTAGTCCTAGAATATCTAATTGGGATAGATAGAAGTTACCAGAATTCTCACACTGGTCCCCTGATCTGTGGAATGAGGGATATTATGGTTGGAAAGGCTAAATGGAATACTTTAGCATTTCCTCTCTTAAGGAAAAATAGTACATAAAAACCTAATGTGTCACTGATGACACATTAATGCCACAAAGGCCTTGAAAGATGCAGGGGTGGTGGTTCCCACCATATTATCCTTTATTTCTTCCATCTGGCCAGTGCAGAAGAAGGGTCATGGAGAATGATAGTTGACTATCAAAAACTCAGTTAAGTAGTGACTCTGATTGCAGCTGCTGTACCAGGTGTGGTGTCCTTGTGTGAACAGATTGACACATCTTCTGGTATATGATATGCAGCTATTGATCTAGCAAATGCCTTTTACTCAATACCTGTCCACAAGGACCATCAGGAGCAATTTGTTTTCAGTATGTACCTTTACAATTTTATCTCAAGGATATATTATCTCTCCAGCCCTGTGTCATAATTTATTTGGAAGGGATCTTGATCATCTGTCTCTTCCACAAAATATCTCATTTGTTCCATATATTGATGACATTTTGCTGATTGGAACAAGGAAGCAGAAGGTAGTAACAACTTTGAATTTGTTAATAGCACCACATATGCACATCAGAGGATGAGAGATAAATTCAACCAAAATTCAAGGGCCTTCTACCTCAGTTAAATTCTTAGAAGTCTCTTGTAGAATATTGTTTTAACTATGTAAAGTTGTGTTACATTTGTTTATGTTGTATTTGTTTAACAATGTAAGGATGTGTTACATTTGTTTATGCTGCATTTATTTAATTATGAAAAGATGTGTTGAATTTATTTCAACTTGCCTGCCTAAAGCACCTGATTGGTCTATTAAAGAGCTGAACAGCCAATAGCTAGGCAGGAAAAAGGATAAGTAGGGCTGGCAGGCAGAGAGAATAAACAGGAGGAAAAATCTAGGCTTGAGAGGAGAATGAGAGGAGGAGGAGAGAACAAGGGAGACGCCTGGGGCCAGGAGCCAGGCAGCCACCAGACAGACAGGAGAAGCAGAGAAAGTACACAGATACATGGAAGGGAAGAAAAGTAAAAAGCCCCAAGGCAAAAGGTAGATAAAGAGAAATAGGTTGTTTAAGTTAAAAGAGCTAGACAAAAATGAGCCCAAGCTAGGGTGAGCATTCAAAACTAATAAAAAGTCTCCATGTCATGATTTGGGAGCTACTATAGGAGTCCAGTGGTATGGAGCATGCAGAGTTATTCCTAATAAGATGAAGGATAAGTTATTGTACCTGGCCCCTCCCACCACCAAGAAAGAAGCACAACTTTTAGTGGACCTGTCTGGATTCTGGAGAAAACACATTCCTCGCTTGGGTGTGTTACTCTGGCCCACATACCAAATGACCTGGAACAGAAGAAGGTGCTTCAACCGGGCCAAGCTGCTGTGCAGGCTGCCCTAGCACTTGGACCACATCATCCAGTAGATCTGATGGTACTTGAAGTGTCAGTGGCAGATAGGATGCTGTTTGGAGCCTTTGGCAGGCCCCTATAGGTGTATCACAAAAGAGACCATTGGGATTTTGAAGCAAGGCTTTACCATCATCTGCAGACAACTATTCTCCCTTTGAAAGATAGCTCTTGGCCTGATATTCAGCCTTAATGGAAACTGAACATTTGACAATAGGCTATCAAGTTACCATGTGACCTTAACTGCTAATCATAAGCTGGCTGTTATCAGACCCACCAAGTCATAAAGTAGGACATGCACATCATCAGTCTATTATCAAATGTATGTGGTATATACATGATTGGGCCCAAGCATGTCTTGAAGGCACACTCAACCTACATGAAAAAGTTGCCCAAATACCTATGGATTCTACTCCTGTTACAATGCCATCTGCTGCCAATAATGAACCTATAACCTCATGGGGAGTGACCTATAACTGGTTAACTGAGGAAAAGAAGACTAGGGTCTGATTTACTGATGGTTCTGCATGTTATGCCGGCACCACCTGAAAATGGACAGCTGAAACATTAAACCCCTTTCTGGGACAACCTTGAAAAGACAATGGTGAAGGGAAATCTGCATAATGGGCAGAACTTTGGGCAGTACACATGATCATACATTTTGTTTGGAAGGAGAAATGGCCAGATGTGAGATTGCTCAATGATTCATGGACTGTAGCTAATGGATTCAGTGAGTGGTTGGGGACTTGGAAAGATCATGATTGAAAAATTGATGAGAAACACATCTGGGCAAGAAGTATGTGGATAGATTTCTCCAAATGGGCAAAGGGTGTGAAGATACTTGTGTCCCCATGTAAATTCTCATCAAAAGATGACTTCAGCTGAGGAGGAGTTCAATAATCAAGTATATAGGATGACCTATTCTGTGGACAGTCAGCCTCTTTTCCCAGCCATCCCTGTCATTGACCAAGGAGCCCATGAACAAAGTGACCATAGCGGCAGAGATGGGGGTGATGCTTGACAGCATGGACTTCACTCACTAAGGCTGACCTGGCTACAGCTGCTGCCAACAGCAGAGACCGACACTGAGCTACAGATATGCCACGATTCCTCCTGGTGGCAGATTGACTAAATTGGACCACTTTCTTCATGGGAAGGACAATGATTTGTCCTAAATAGAGTAAATATTTATTCTGGTTAGATCTTTGTCTTTTCTGCACATAATACTTCTGCCAAAACCACTATGTGAACTTACAGAATGACATATCTACCACTATAATATGCCACACAGTATTGCTTCTGACCAAGGAACTCACTTGATAGCCAGAGGAGTATGACAGTGGGCCCATGATCATGGAATCCACTGTTCTTTGCATGTTCCCCACCATCCTGAAGCAGCTGGCCTGATAGAAAGATGGGATGGCCTTTTGAAGATATTGTTATAGTGGCATTTAGGTGTCAGCAGCTTTGATGACTGGAGCAGGGTTCTCCAGAAGGTGGAATATGCTTTGAATCAGCATCTAATATAAGCCGTGTTTTCTCCACTAGCCAGAAACATTTTTGCTTCCTGTCCCATCACCTTATTAAGTTCTGTTGGCTTAGAAGTTCTGGTTCCAGACTTGGGAGCACTGTTGCCAGGAGCCACAATAAACATTCCATTGAACTGGAAGCTCAGATATCCCTCTGGCTACTTTGGGCTTCTGATGCCCTTAAGGCAACAGGCTAAGAAAGGAATAACAATTTTCAAGGGGTGATTGATCCAGACTACCAAAGAGAAATTGGATTGTTTCTCCACTATGGAGGTAAGAAAGAGTATGTCTGGAGCGCAGAAGATCCTTTAGTGCATCTCTTGGTGCTACCATGTCTTGAGATTAATGTCATTGGGAAACTACAATAACCTAATTCATGCAGGATAACAGGCCAGTCAGGAATGAAGATGTGGGTCACTCCCCCAGGAAAAGAACCAAGATCTGCTGAGGTGCTTGCTGAGGGTGGAGGAAATACAGAATGGGTAGTAGAGGAAGGTTGGCCAGCTAAGGCCATGTGACCAGTTGCAAAAATGAGGACTATAATTAACATGAGTGCTTTTGTTAAGAATGTGTTTATACAAACATTTGTGTTTTGTTTCTTTGATTATCATGTTATGTAACATAATTAAGAGTCATCATCATGTTGGGTTTTCATTCCCAACTTATCATTTATTGTTTACAGGGGCCATCGTTCCAGCTGCATAGATAACTCATTTAATCTTTCCAGCCCATGGCTACATGTAGACATTTGAGATTTGTTGAAAGAAAACACACTCTAGAGAGACTACTACTCTGCCTTTGAGGAGAAGAGGATGCCAAGAGTTTGAAGTAAATCTCCATGATCAAATCAGCTAAAATCAAATCCACCAAAGAATAAGCCAGGCAAGGAATCTATACATTTTAACCAAGCAGAAATTTTGGTCCATTTTCCCACAAACAAGGGTCTTTGCAACTGTGTAGATCACAGTTCATCCAGTAGGTGGCAATTTTTTATCCGGTATCAAATGACTATTATAAATTAAGGCAAAGCAAAAACAAAAGGTTGTAGAGGCAATACTGTATAAAGGGATCCGTGGCACAATTTGCACAGTAGCATTAGGATGTAATTAACATCAGCCACAAGGTTGCCTAAGGATCCTTTAAGTCATGTGAAGAACTAGGCTTTGCACAACTGATACATGCCACAAAAGCTTACTGGGTTTCTGTGATGTAGCAATTGCTTTCTATTTTCTTTCATTATTTTCTATATTTATTAACCACCATGTAGGCTTAGTTTTTATTTTCATCAGCATAATATTTATTGTATATAGTGACAAGTTTTATAATGAGACTTTTGTTAGGTGAATTTGAATACAGTGGGCCCAAAACCAAAATAATCTTGGGTTATCTTAATGTTGTTCTTAATACCCAGTCTATTGCTTTGCTCTGTACACGAATGAATATTCTTGCTTTCAAAATTATATAACAGGATTGCCTTCAAGAAGATCTACAGGTACCCTGCTTCAACCTCCCGGGTGCTGAGATTAGAAAAGTATCATTGCACACAGCTCTGATGATTTTTTATATCCATTGTGAATAGGATAGTTTTCTTAGTTTCCTTTTCCAATAGTTGATTACTAGTGTATAAAATGCTAACTTTTAAAATGTTGATTTTTATACTCTGAAGTTTTACTGATTATTTATTAATTTTAATAGGAACTTTTTGTGCATCACTTAGCATTTTTCTATGTGTAAGACCATGCCATCTATAAAGAAGGGCAAATCTGGCTTCTCCCTTTCTAAACTGGATACATACTATTTCTTTCTATTGGCTGCGAGGTCTGGCCAGGGTGTCTAGTGTTATATGGGTAGAAATGGCGAGACCAGATAGCTTTCACTCATTACAGACCTTGGGATCAGATCTTTAAACTTTTCCTCGGTCAGTATGGCCACCTGCCTGCCATGTTACTTCTCAAAATTGATGAAACAGTCTTCAGGTATATCATGTGTTAGGCCACAAAAAGCCTTAAGAATTTAGGAAGAATGAAATCATTTCAGTTACCCTTTCTGACCTCAATGGCATAAAACTATAAATCAGCAGGAGGAAATATGACAACCCTCTTCATACATAGAAATTAATCAGCATAGTTCGCTGAAGAGATTAAAAGGGAATTTTTTCAAATAAATGATAATGGAAACATTGCATAATAACACTGCAATTTTATTATAATATTATCTTTGAAAAATGTTTCATAGGACACAGAAAAGTAGTCATGAGGATGGTTTATAGTAATAAATGTCTTTATTAAACAATAAGAATCATGGACAACATAATAATGTACCCAAAAAACTAGAAAATTAAGAACATGTCAAATCCCAAATTATTAGAAGGATGGAAAGTGGCTATTTCTATTTCCCTGATCTCTAAGGCTTTCACCCCTATATTTGGCTCCATGTTTTTTATTTAATAAGACCACTTAGAAATTCATCTACATAACTGAACAGAGAATAAAGAAATATATGAGATCAATAACATGAAGAGCTGCTTTATGAAGTAAAAGCAAAATCGATAGAGCTTTGTTTAGAATGAGACACAAAGGAAGAAAACAAAGTCAGTTGAAACAGGAGATGTTTTAGCTGAAGCTACGGAGATACAAAGCATTGCAAGCAACTGCTATAACAATGACAGACCAAAAACTGTATATTCTAGGACAAATGATCAACTTGGGCACATACGACATACCAAGATTGAACAACAAAGAAACAGAACACTTGAGCACTAGTGAGCCAGGAAATTGAATTAATAGTAAAAAGAAATGTCCAATCAAAGAAAAGCCTAGGACCACAGAGATTTAGTGCTGAGACATTAAAACTTACAGAGCCTTCAAGGGGAAGGGCTGCCTCCTGGGGCGACTGATTATCTTAACTGGTAATTTGATCTGGAATCAATGGAGAAGGCTCTAGGCCAGTGATTCTCAACCTGTGGGTTGCAACCCCTTGGCAAACTTCTATCTCCAAAATTTTTACATTACAATTCAGAATACTAATAAAATTATAGTTGTGAGGCAGCAATAAGAATAATTTTATGGCTGAGTTTCACCATGACATTAGGAATTGTATTAAAGGGTCACAGCATCAGGACAGTTGAGAACCACTGCACCTGTGAGAGCATTTCCAGAAGGACTAACTAACTGACACATTCCCTCAATTAGGGCAGTACCTTAAGCATGGGCCCACATTATGTCATGTTTTTTGTTGTTGTTTTGGCAGGGCTAGGCATCGGAATATGTGCAGTCAACCACTGAAATATATGACTGGCCCATTTTTACATTCCCAAAGTGTTTTGCATTACATTCCTCACAAGCAGTGCTCACCAAGAAAACACAGATCAAGGAAAGGGAACTTGGATTTTAAGTAACAGGACCATCTACATAGCACATCTGACTGTCTGGTGGTATGTATAGGATGGGAGAGGGAGCAGCTAAAAAAAACACTGCTACGTGGTCCAGCAAGATGGCTCTGTGGGGAAAGGTGCTTGTTGCCAAGTCTGAGAAACTGAGTTTGATTCCTAGACTCTACATGGTGAAAGAGAGGACAGTTTGTCCACTGACCCCACATATGTGCTGTGCCATGCAAACACCGTCACATGCACACACACACAGATGAAACAAATGACATTTTTAAAAAGTAAATGTGTTTTCAAACATTAGCAGCATCTGTGTGCATCTCTGGTAGTATATTAAGTGATAATATTATGTTCCATTAACTAAAAAAATATACCTGTGCATTCAAAATTATCACTTACAAAGTTTTGGAGAAGAAACATATTTCTTCACAGTGGAAATTACCATAGTGCCTTAGAATATGTAAACATGCCCTAGATATATCAGAGTGGTATTAGTGAAATGTCACACACATTCCCAGTGTATCCTCATGTTTATCCTGTACAGCTTTTAAAATGGAATGACTCTCTGAACACACGTACAGAATCAGAAATTCAGGGCTCTGCTCTGAATATCCATGATTCCTTGTTTGGATGATTAAGACACTGATGATTTCAATTCATT